>NC_065451.1:98207745-98558067 GCF_917563875.1 Diabrotica virgifera virgifera | reverse complement strand
TTGTAGAGCTGAATTCAGATTACAACGAAAACAAAAAGCAATTGACCTGAAAGTAACTACAATTACCATTTCAAAGGAAGTAGGTACCTACCTATATATAATGTGATTGAAAGGGTGTTGAAATCAAGATGTTTGTCAAAGCAATTAAATCCTATTAATGCAGGTCAAATTATTTAAAGTTATTGTGGAACATTACAAAACGTACCAAATGTTTATAAATGTAAAGTTCCAGAAGGTTTAAAACCAGATGCAGATGAGGAAGATTACCTTAATGTAATTGAAAATAGACCATTTGACCAAAATTAGTGTAGATGGGGAGAATACGATATGCAATTTTTCACCAATATTTTAATAATGAATAACTATTTTCAATTTCGTTGCAAAACGAAAATACAGCCGAACCATATTCTAGTCCAATCAGAGAGTACAGCAAGCACCTCTACCGGTTTCGAAACTTATTAGTCTCTCATCAGGAGGCACATATGCTGCTCTCTCTGATCCAACCAAAACAAACCCCAGCGTGCAGTCCCGGATTGCAACGAACGAAATGGCATAGATGTCCTAGCGGTAACTGCTAGCAAAAAGACAAAGTTTTCACTCTAATGGCATATAAAACATATAAAACAACATAATGCTATTCTACATCCCACCAGAATGAAAATAATGGGAACCTTCTCTGGTTACACCTCCTAGGCTTCTACAATTTGCAAGCCATACGGATGCTGAGACTAAGGAAAATGAGGGAATTCTACAATTTACAATTCACGTCCCATCTGCTCAGCGCGGTAAAGTTCCAACGAGAATGGTTCCCTTCGTACTCTAATCAGAGTAAATGTAAATCAAAAATGAATAACAATTCTCAATTTCGTTCCAAAACGAAAATTCGAAATTGAAAATGGTTATTCATTTTCTATTTTCATTTACTCTGATTAGAGTACGAAGGGAACCATTCTCGTTGGAACTTTACCGCGCTGAGCAGATGGGACGTGAATTGTAAATTGTAGGATTCCCTCATTTTCCTTAGTCTCCGCATCCGTATGGCTTGCAAATTGTAGAAGCCTCGGAAGTGTAACCAGAGAAGGTTCCCATTGTTTTCATTCTGGTGGGATGTAGAATAGCATTATGTTGTTTTGTATGCCATTAGAGTGAAAACTTAGTCAATATTTTAATGTATAACTTTATAAATAAAAATGTTTAATTGGAAAATATGAATTTTACTAAAAAAATATTAAATAAAATAAATATTATTTTCCAGCAAACTGTCAATTTCTTCTTCTTTCTTAAGATTTTTGGCCTCAGACAGTCAGTTTTCGGTCAATTTCTAGGTTAAAAGTAGTTCAGTAACGATCAACGTCTGACGTTGCCGTATTTGTTTCAAAACATTTTAGAGGATTCCTCTAAAAAAATATTATTTTAGCGGGCCTCTATAATATGTGTTTATAGAATGTCAATCTCACCTAAAAGTTTTAGAGGACGGTTAAAAGTTAAATTTTAGAGGCCTTTTAAATTTAACGGAAATGTTACAGAATACACCCCAATAATAGAAAAATAAAAAATCATACAGAAGTAAAAACTTCGTTTGTACAATGGTATAAAAAAGTTTATCAAAAACCATTACAGGTCATTCAAAAGGATTCGCAAAACCTTTTTTGATCTAGATCAGATCATCTTCAGTGCATTCTGCTGCGAAAAACAAACGAAAAAGCTATAAAACAAATACGTCAATTAGAAAAAGAAATTAGTATATCAAATGAAAAAATAGAGAAATTGAAAAAAGAAAGAAAGAGGAAAAATGTAATAATACAAGGAATAAAAATTGATACAGATGATCAGAAAGTTTTACGAGGGGCTATGGAGAATTTTATGGAAAAAGAGCTACAAGTTTCAGTAGATGTAAATGGAGCAAGGAAAATAGGAGAAAATACTGTCATAGTGGAACTTAACAGCGTGAAAAACAAAATAGAAGTAATGAAAAATAAAAGTAAATTAAAAACCAAAAAAGACGAAAGAATGTATATTAAAGATGATATATGTCAAAAGAAGGAAGAATTATCCAGAAAGAAATTAGAAGCAAGGCTATGGCAGAGAGGCATAATGAAAAAATGTAAAAATAGGATACCAGAAGCTAATCATTAATGGTGAAATATGGACATGGAATAACAGCCAACAACAACTCATAAAAGACAAGCATATACAACCAAAAACTAGCAATACAACTAAAGCAGACTAAAATAACGGAAACAACATGGCAAAGTAAAGGTACACGAAATAGACAAACTGTACAGATTATTAATGAAAAGAAGCCCATAAACCAACATATATTAGTAGGAACATGGAATTTAAGAGGAGTATACGAAGAAGGAAAACTGAAACACCTAGTAGGTGAATGCAAAAAACATAAATTCGAAATAGTAGCACTACAAGAAACGAAACAACTAGGCCAAAGCTCAATGGAAATAAATGACTATTTTTCAATAGCGGAGGCGAAAATAGAATGTTAGGCACAGGATTTGTAGTAAACAAAAAGCTGAAAGATCTAATCGTTGACTTTAAAGCAATTTCAGAGAGAATATGCATACTAAGAATAAGAAAAAAATACCAAAAAATAACATTTATAAACATACAGGCACCGACTGAAGAGCAAAACATATACTACGTTCTTTAACGGTAAAATATTGCAAAACTTCTAAATTTTAAAGAACCGCTTGGATTGACATGAAGTTTGGCATAAACATAGCTAACAAGTAAAAGAAAAAAAGTGATATTGTGCCGATGTGTGCTTTTGCCCTGGGGGTGGTTTTCACCCCCTCTTGGGGGTGAAAAAATATACGACCAAAGTAAGTCCGGAAATGGATAAACTCACTAATTGTAAGCAGAGATGGGCATCGACACGTCGACTTTAATTGTCGACACAGACGTGTCGACAATGTCGAGAACGTGTCAACAATGTCGACAATGTCAGCAACGTGTCCATAATGGAAAAAAGTGAGGTTATGTTATGAAATTATTGAGTTGTAAACTTTGAATGTGATCTGATCTGATCAGAATCAAAATGAGTGGCAGAAAACTGAATAAAAACTATGATATATTATCATTCAAAGTATTAAAGATAGAAGGAAAGCACGCGGCTAAATGTTGTGTATGTGGAAATGTGATAAAAAATACAGCTGCAGCAAGATTGCAAAGTCACAGGTAAGAAGAAATATTTTAATTAATTTTAGCTGGATAGCTATAGAGATTTATTCTCTGAAATTGATATTTGTATCGGCTGATAACTAACCCCGTCCCGTACTTTCATTTTAAGAAACGTCTGCAAGTTAGATCGTGGCAATGGTAATCAATCCAATAATGAAATGTCGCATGTTTCGATATACGAAAATACTGGCTCAGACACAGGTTTTACACCTACAGTTAATCCACAAGTGAGTATATAGGACGTATGTTCTACTACATATTTAGCAGGGGCGGATCTAGAAAAAATTTTGGGGGGAACTTTTTGAAATTACATTTATCTATAATATAAAAATGAATCGTAAAATGTGTTCGGAGCCGCATAACTCAACAACGCATGGATCACCATTTCGGTAGTAGTATATTGGAGAAAACATGGCGTCAAAAACCGTATAGCCATCTAACGGCAAGAAGTGAAAATAACGCACTATATATTATTGTAGATTTCTTGATTACTATTTAATTCGAATTCGGAAGGGGACATAAATTGCATCAGTTTTCACCCCAGAATTTGTATTCTGAGGTTTTCACGTTGTTGCGTCTTTATATACAGGGTGTCCCATTTAAAAAACACCAAGTTTAGTATTTTACGGCAAAAAACGGATTGGCCTATTGAATTAAGTACAAAACGCTGTATCTATGCCAACTTCTGTATACAGGGTGTCCGTAGATCCGCCCTTCATATTTAGTCACCTTAGAGTTTCTTTTTATTTTGAATTTTAGAATACAACGAACGGTAGTTACGAAGTTATGGAAGATGGTTCGCTAGCTATTGTGACTGGAACTTCACCTGAAAACATGCTAGATGGAATTATAGAAAATTCATTAGATACCGATGCCGCCTTATTGGAATTGGAAGAAAACAATGGTGTAGCAATTCAAGGCACTCATAGTATTGTTGAAAATATGATGTTATCAACTACTGATACTGAGAGTAGTAATTTGACTAACTTAAGTACTCCAACTTCCTCCAGCACAAGCTACACAAGCACGAATAAAAGAAATTTATTCGCTACATCTCAAGCTAGACCAGCCAAAAAATCAAAGAAAATCACCGACTATATGGACATATTACAAGAGTATGAAGAGGAGAAGATAAGCACTGCACTAGCCAAATTTATATTCGGCTGTAACTTACCATTTACTGTGGTAGAATCACCTCTCTTTAAAAATTTTATAAAAACGATCCGTCCTGCTTATTTAGACAAAATTCCTGGCCGGAAAAAACCTTGTACATCGCTTTTAAATAAGTGCTATGAAGACTGTATTGAGATTTCACGTAAAAAAGTGGAAACCGAGTCAGTCATTTTGTGTGACGGTTGGAAAAACTCATCTACTAATTCTAAAACGGTTGTGACAATGTTGCATAGTGCAGACGGAAAAAATGCCTTTCTTGATGCTTGGGATTTAACCACGGAGTCTGAGACTGGAGAAAAACTTGCCGAAATAATAACAGAATCTAAAAAAATTGCAAAAGAAAAATACGATGTAGATGCGTACGGTATAGTTTCGGATAATGCTAGTGCAATGATTAAAATGGGATCCCTCCTCAAGCACAACATGTGGCACTCTACGTGCAGTAGCCACACCGGCAACCTTTTAGCCAAAGACGTGCTGGATAAAAAGTTAGTCGACAATGTGGTCATTGTCCTCAAAGAATTTAAGCAACCAGATTTAGAAAAAATGATAGTTGATAAGGGAGGGCGCAGAATCAAATTTCCGGCCGAAACAAGATGGTGCTCTTACCGAGATTCTTTCGAAAGTCTCCTAGAAAATCTGGTATATATGAAACAAGTAGCCGCTGTAACGAAAAAAAAAGATTAAGCCGAAAGTCAAGGAATTAATCTTCAACGATGAATTTGTGGATGAGATTCAACAGAACATAGAAATTTATCAACCCATTTGTAATCTGATCAATGTTTGTCAGAAATCTGACACATCTGTAGCAGATGCCGTTCATCTGTGGCTCAATTTGAATCTGCCAGATAACCTTAAAGAAAAATTGAAACACAGACAACAAATGGCGTTAAACGTGTACGCATTAACTGCGTACTATCTGCATCCGAAATATGAAAATTCCAAGCTTACGTCAGAGCACACTGGTATAATAACTCAGTTCTTACTCAGAAAGTTGTGCAATCAGGGCATAGAAGAATGGGACAAATTTAACACTAAATCGGGTAAGTCTTTCAGACAAAATTATCGCTCTTTTGATTTTTAATATATTAGGTTTACAATTTCAGGATTATTCTCAACACTTTGGGAAAAAGGAGTTGAAAAGCCTCTAGTATTTTGGCGAGTGGTCAAACTGGAATGCCCAATTCTTGCTAAAATGGCTCTCAGACTTCTAAAAATGCCAGCCTCCTCAGCTCAAATCGAGAGACTCTTTTCAAATTGGGGACACATTCACAGTCTGATAAGAAATAGATTAACGTTCACTAATTCCAAGAAATTGATACATATTTATGTTTCATTAAAGGGAGAGTATCCTGATAAAAATAGTTATGACCTGGACGAGGAAGAAATTGTAGATATGGACGGGGAAAGTACAACTATTTGATGTATTATTGGTTAAATGTTTTCTTTGGTTAAAAATTAGCAAAACCGCAAAATGTTGTAATGTTTTTATTATGCAGTCTCTGCCAAAGCACGAAGAGATTCAACACTGTTTCAGTAATTATTATACTATAATTATTATAATAAAGAGTTAGTAAAATTTAAAAAAAAGTAAACGAAATGTTAGGAAACAAGGTAAGGTTTCAATGTACTGAGATATGTTTGATTGTGGTTTTGAATCTTACCTCGTTTACTGACGTTTAGGTTTACGTTTCTTTTTAATTTTTTTAAACCTTTCTGTAAATGTTACGAGTTTACGAGTAACGATAGAAAATTAAAAATCTATGAAAATTTGTTTTGCTGGTTTTTTCTGGTTTTGCATCTATATGGTAATATTTTAGATTCATTACATTGCATTACTCTATCATGAGGTTTGCACATAATAAATTGTCTCTATATGAATCTATTTAAAATTCATTTACACTTGAAAAACCTGCAATCAAACAATTATGGAATATCCTATGAATTTGACAATCGCAAGTTAATAGTGAGGTTAAAAGTTTCAAAAGTTTGAGATTATTTGGTCTCTTTGCAACTTGTTGAAACATTAATGCATACTTTTTCAATAAGTCAGCGCAGCCAGATTAACCTAAAATTTCAAATTAGTGCGCACGGAACGTCATTCTGATCGTTTGCTAATTGTCGACATACTCGACATTGTCGACATTGGCAACAACTTTAAATCACTCGACATCGACATGATTGTCGACATGTCGACAATCGAATTGTCGACATGACATTATCGACACCGCCCATCCCTGATTGTAAGTAACTTTTGTCCTATAGTTTTTTCATCAAGTCAATATTTTTCAAGTTATTTGCCAGTGAATATGTTCATTTTTTCAACAAAATAACCACGCTTTTAGACAGTTTTTCGCAAATAACTCAAAAACTAAGTATTTTGTCGAAAAAAAAATTCTTAGCAAAAATATAGCCTGTAAAAATTAAAAAAAAAATGGTGTATATATCACGTCTCTATACGTAGTAGAAGAGTTGTAACTAATGAAAAATAGGTTCATATTCGTCAAATTCCAAATGGAATACTTTAACGTGAAATAACCAAAAATGAAGCACATTTCGGGGAAAACTCATTACAACTTATTTAAAGTGTTTAAAAAAGGTTCATTTTGTTTTATAAAAAAATTTTTAGCATCAAAAGTAAACAAGTTACTTAAAATCACCTCCTAATTAGTATCTCAAATGAACGTAATCGTTACGACTTCACAAGTTTCTTGACTCGTGTATGTATTGTTTATATGATCTGTAAGTTTCGTCGGTTCAAAGTCCTTATTTTTGAGAGGGCTGTAGTTAAAAGGGGTTGAACGAGTCACTGATCACGAATGTACGCAAATTTAGAAACACTAAATCTTAATCAAATTTTGTCTTACAGAAAAACAAAAGAATACAGGATATTCAGAAAAGCAATGCTGACTTTTTAGTTTTTTGAGATTTTTGGTATCTCGAACAATTTTTAAGTTATTTTAAAAAAAAATATTTGTCAAAATTAAAATTTTTGAAAATTTTACTTTGAAACCCAATTTTTTCAAAAATAAGCACTTTGAATCTATGAAACTTACAGATCATATAAACACAACATAAGTAAAATAATTTGTGGAACGGTAACGACTAATTTCATTTAAGTTGCTAATTAGGGGTTAATTTATTTTGAGCGTAACTTGCTTAAATTTGATGCTAGAAACTTTTTATGAAAAAAAAGAAATAAAGATCTTTTTAAACACTTTAAAAAAGTTATAATGGGTTTTCCCCAAAAAGTGCTTAATTTTTTGGATATTTCACGTCGAAATATTCTATTTGAAATTTGGCGAATATGAACCTATTTTCATTGGTTATAACTCTGGTTATACGAGGTCCAGAGACCTCACGCGTCACACCATTTTTTTTACAGGCTATATTTTTGCTAAGAACGTTTTTGTCGACAAAATACTTACTTTTTGAGTTATTTGCGAAAAACTGTACATTACAGAAGCAAACTTATTTGTACACTACAAAAGCAATTGGTAGCAAAAGCAATGGAAGGAATTTAGTAAGCGACTAAGAAATACTGAACAGATGGAGGGAATATTTCGAAGAGCTTCTAAACGAAATTCCCACAACATAATATGCAGAAGAAGAAGAGGAAGAAGAACCGAATGAAAATATCGATCAAGAAGAAATACAGGAAAGACCGCCTAATGAAAAAGAAATAAAGAAATAATAGAGAAACTAAAGAAAAACAAGAGCCCAGGTAAGGATGAAGTGGCAGCTGAAATGTTTAAATGTGGAGGACCAGTACTAATTCAGCATTTGGAAAAGCTGATAAAAGAAATTTGGGAACAAGAACATATACCAAAAGAATGGACTGAAGCCACACTGTGTCAGATTCACAAAAAAGGCGACAAAAGTTTGTGCTATAATTACAGGAGAATAGCCCTACTAAACGTTGTATATAAAATACTTGCAGTACATATAAAAGACAAGATAACACAAAAGATAATGACATCTACTGTTTAACGTGTACAGTGAAGCCATATTTTGGAAAGCGATAGCGGAGCTAAGTGATGTAAGCTCTATAAACGGAAGAACAGTAAATAACATAAGATTCGCTGATGACACCGTTATAATGGCAGACACCCTGGAATCGCTAATTATGAATGTTAAAGATTTTAGTAACAACACAATAATTTAAAATCAGACTTTAATTCACTTAAATCAGACTTTAATTACATTTTAATCAGACTATTAATCTATTCAAATGTTTGTTTTCATCTTCTTAATCTAGCTCTGATTCAATCTAAGGATTCAGAGAAGTCTGATTTAATAATACCTCTTTCAAAAAATTAATCTGAATTCTAAGTAATAATATAACTCGCTTTCAGGATAAAGACGATGCCGATGTGCATTCCTTTGCTCCTGAAGACTTCTAACTTCTTTTCTAACTGCTAAATCCCTCGTGTGAACTCTTCAGACGGTTTCCCTGGGGCTGGTTCTTGGAACAGTAGACAAACACTTAAAAGTAACGAGGATCTATAAAGACTCTTCCACTTCCGTACTGACTCTGCGCCAATTAATGAATGTTAAAGATTTTAGTAACAACACAATAATTTAAAATGAGACTTATTATACACAATCAGACTTTAATTAGAGATTTTAATCTGACTATTAATCTATTAAAACCTTTGTTTTTATCTTCTTAATCTAGCTCTGATTCAATCTAAGGACTCAGAGGAGTCTGATTTAATAATACGCTACAAGAATTACTAAATAGACTTAACGATTATTGCATTTGATACGGACTAAAAATAAATTTATGATTGTCTCAAAAACACAACATGGAAATGAAAGGTTAATGATAGAGCAAACCCAAATAGAAAAAGTAAAGACATAAAAATATCTGGGAACCTGAGTTGATGACAAAAATGACCAAAGCAAGTAAATGAAAGTCCGAATTGAAACTGCAAGGCAAGGATTTATAAAAATGAAGACACTGCTTACAAACAAAGACCTTCAGTTACCTCTCAGATTGAGGGCTCTAAGATGCTCTAGGATTTGATATCAAACATTTTACGTTTCATATTAAATTAAAGTCATAATAAAATACATTTTATTTATAAACCAAAGTAAGAAATAGTTAAACTGAATAACATTAAACTTTTTTTCAAAGTAAGTGTTCGATATATCCACCAATTTCTTCAATGTATTTAGGTATCAATACGTTGCATAAAAGATCGTCTCATATTAAATAGCATCGTTGGTTCAAAACAAACTGCTGTATTATCTGTTTCTTCCCAAAGTTGGTTTGCGAATAAAGTTGGTTTGCGAATGTATATGGGATTCATGTAAACACGTTATTTCTTTGCTCCCTATGTACCACCATACACCACGACCAATCCAGCGTTCAGGAAATTCGGTATTTAGGTATGTTTTCACTGCCCTCGTATAATGTGGGGGTGAATCATCTTGCATGAACCACAAATTTTGTCTTAAGTTTAATGGCAATTCTACCAACAAATCAATAAAATCATTTTGTAAAAAATGTAAATAGTTCTCACCATTCAAATTACGAGGTAACCCGCATGGCTGATTTGAAAAATGCGATTAGCTCGAAAACTGTTGAGTTTTGAAGTTATTAACAAGTTTTTTCACACAAATAGCGATAACTTGAAAAGCAAAAAGTTAAGCCCAAATTTATCCCGTATACGTGGCATATGTGGCGGCCTATATAAGCTACATCAACGTATGTATCAAATTATAGTTGCACATACTCAGACGCCTCCAGTCATAAATTTTTATACATAAATGTCCACATTCATGAAAGTTGTAGCAAAAAAAATTTAAAATTGCACAACACCCTGTATAATTCTTAATACATATCAACATTTTATTAAAGTAAGTTGGCTTAAATCGCAATATTTCAAAGTGTAGAATATACTGATTCTTTATACACTGTATACTGTTTTTAAAAAATATATAGTGTACCGTGTAGAAAATAGTAATGGACTCAAGATTTTGGTCTGTATAGACACCTTAAAAGAAGTCTCGGTAGTCATCGTTTGACATATAATTAACTAAATACGTTACCAGAAAAAAATTCAAATGTACCGGAACTCATCAATATATGAGAAACTCAAACATATTACCGTTTTTTAAAAGTATATAGTGTTCCGTGTAGAAAACAGTAATGTACTCAAGATTTTGGGTCTGGATAGATACCTTAAAAGAAGTCCCGGTAGTCATCGTTTGACATAAATAATTAACTAAATACGTTACCTGAGAAAAATTAAAATGTACCGGAACTCATCAATATATGAGAAACTCAAAAATATTACAGTTTTTTAAAAAGTATATAGTGTACCGTGTAGAAAATAGTAATGTATTCAAGATTTTGGGTCTGTATATACACCTTAAAAAAAGTCCCGGTAGTCATCGTGTGACATATATATATATATATATATATATATATATATATATATATATATATATATATATATATATATATATATATATATATATATATATATTGATAAGGGGTACCTTGTCGCCTCAGAAACGGTGAATCGGTAGACGTTGTCGCCTCATATATGACGTTGTCGCCTCACTTTGGTGAGGCGACAACGTTTTGGGCTGAAAATTTCAGGACAGCTTCCCAACCACCTTATGAGTCGATGTGCAAAAAATAGTTTTGAGGTGACAACGTACCCCTTTTCACTATTTTTTGGTTCGTTAGTTCGGCAGTATATCACTGGCGCTAGTATCGGCATTGCAGCAGTGACTGGCTGTATGTTGTCGCCTCAGCATATAAATTCTACTTTTTGTTTAACAACCGGTACCTTGTTGCCTCAGATTTTGGCAACGTCGCTTTCAGTTTGCATTGGGTATTAGGTCGTGAAATATAAAAATATGCGCCGTCGGTACCGTAACAAGGCAGCTAAAAACTTTATGATATAAGTTACAGCTTACGATTTAAAATTGTTGCCCTTATACAGGGTGTCCAGAAACTCTACCGACACACGAAAAAAGGAGATTCCTCAGATAATTTTAAGATAATTTAACCCAATTCACTTAGTCCGAAAATGATTCCTAAGGGAGCTAGAGTTCTTTGAAGATGGCGTCTTGTAATTAGTTTCTCTTAAATAGCGCCAGAACGCTTCTATTTAGAAAAACGAAAATTATTACGCATATTTATCATCCATATATAAATCCATTCCATTCATTGTGGATTTCCAGTACCGGTCATAGGCGCCCGTTTTGGGTACGGCAACGGTTATTTTATCCCATACCTTTTTTATTTAATTTTTAAGCATTTTTGACTATGGATTATTAAATTGTGAATTATTCTAGTACTAATAGGTACTCTTGCTTTAAGTCCATAGAATATACAATTTTCTAGAAACATCGATTTGAAAATTTTTCGTTTCTTGAATTAAAAAAAACTATTTAGAAAACGAAAACTGGTACGTTTGTTTATATCCCAGAGATGAATCGGTTTCATTAATTGCAAATTTTTAGTACCGGTCATATGCGTCCGTTTTGGGTAGGTCAACGGTTATTTTATCGCATAACTTTTTGTCTTTCATTTTTAAGCATTTTTGACACTAGATTATCAAATTATGAGGTATTCTGGTACTAAAAGTTACTCTTGCTTCAAGTTGGTAAAATACGCCGTTTTTTTAAATTCTTTTCAAATTCAAAAAACAAAAAATTTTCAAATAAATTTTTCTAGAAATCTATGTGTCCTACCGAATTAAAGCAAGAGTATCTTTTAATTCTAGAATACCTCACAATTTAAAAATCCAGAGTCAAAAATACTTAAACGCTAAAGACAAAAAAGTTATGCTATAAAATAACCGTTGCCCTACCCGAAATGGACGCCTATGACCGGTACTAAAAATTCACAGTCGATGGAATCGATTTATCCCTGGAAGATGAATAGGCTTACCAAATTTCGTTTTTCTAAATAGAAGCGTTTTGGAGGTATTTAAGAAAAACTAATTACTAGATGCCATCTTCCAAGAGCTCTAGCTCCCTTAGGAAACATTTTCGGACTAGGTGAATTGGGTTAAATTGTCTTAGGAAAATATCTGAAGAATCGCCTGTCTTCGTTTGTAGGTAGAGTTTCTGGACACCCTGTATAAACAAGTTCTATAAGAGAGAGAGCATGCCGGAATAAAAATATGTTAGCTGGTCGCATAGGAATTAATAAAAATTACAAACAGAATATTAGTAATCATGGAGCGTATGTAATACTTAAGTAGTTGTTATAGTATGGAACTGAACAAGTCTATGCCCCAAAGGATCATGAAGACGAAAGGATAGGAAAATTCTAACCAGTCATTAATTTAATCCTAAAAAATAAAAAATTCATTATATTATGTGATTTTATTACAAAACTAAGAACATAAATGATTTTTTTCTGTAACAGCAGTAGGAAAAAAAATAACAGTTATGACAAAGGATAAACACTGATATACCTACTATCGAAATTACAGAAAGTTGAAAAACACTAAAATAAACCTGAATGGCTTATACTCTGGGCTAATTAGCAAAATTCATGGAAAAGTTATTTACCAGCAATTTTATTGCTGGAATCGAATTATAAGATCCTATATATTAATAATATAGGTATGCAAAGTCCGCAGATAGTGTGCTACTTTTTTTATAAACAAAATGGCGCCGACAAATCGTATTTTTTTCAATTATTGCTCTATAACTCCGAAGATTTTAACTTTACAACAAAAACACCCAAATAAAAATTCACCAAAATTAAATTCTGCATAGAGATATGTTTTTCACGATTTGCTCCGACGAAAATTTTCCTCGGAAAATGCGGGTTTTCCTAACAAAAACTATAATTTCCAAATAAAGTTTTAGGTAAGTAATTATTAATCAATAATTAAATAACTTAGTGACATCAAAGATTTCTTGGTATAGATTGTAATTCCAGAAGCTGGTGAAAGTTAAACGAATATTTTAGCAACAATTCAATTGTTAATTAACAATTTACGATGGCAATAATAACCAAAATAATCATGATACATTGATCAAACTTATAAAGATTATACAGATGAGATGCTTGTTTAATATTTTATCGACAAAATATAAATTTTTCTTTTTTTTTGCATAATCTTTAAATTTTGAAAAAAAAATAGTTATAATACGTTGGTCTAATTAGTAAAGTACAAAGAAAGGTTATTTACCAGCAATTTTATTGCTTTAGTCGAATTATAAGATCCTATATATTATTAATATAGATATACAAAGTCCACAGATAGTGTGCTACTTTTTTTATAAACAAAATGGCGCCGACAAATCGTATTTTTTTCAATTATTGCTCTATAACTCCGAAGATTTTAACTTTACACCAAAAATACTCAAATTAAAATTCACCCCAATTTAATTCTACATAGAGGCATGTTTTTCCCGATTTGCTCCGACGAAAATTTTCCTCGGAAAATGTGGGTTTTCCCAACAAAATCTCGAATTTTCAAATAATTTTTTTGGGCCAGTAATTATTTATCAATAATTATGTAGCTTGGTGAAATAAAAGCTTTCTTGGTATAGATTATAAATTCAGAAGCCGGTTAAAACGAAACGAATATTTTAGCAACAATTCAATTGTTAATTAACAATTTACAGTCGCAATAACAACCAAAATAATCATGAGACATTGATCAAACTTAGAAAGATTATAAAGGTGTGATGCCTATTTAATATTTTGTCGACAAAATATAAATTTTTCATTTTTTTGCATAATCTTTAAATGTTTAAAAAAAATTGTTATAAACAAATTAACATTTCTTAGAAATTGTTTATTATATTCTAATTTTAAAAAATACTTAAAATGCGTATTTCATAGGTCTTGAAAATGAATGCTTTAAAAAAATTTTCCAACCATTTGCAAAAAAGTTAGGAAACAGCAAAATAAATATACGATATCTTCACTGTTTATAATTTGTTTTAATTGTTTCAAAGCTTAAAAGTGAGTCTATGGTACAATCTAATTACTCACAAAGAATGTCAAAAATTAGTGCAATGGTTATATTTTAATCAAAGATTAAATATACTTTTTTTTGTAATTTTTAGCGCGAAAGTAGGCTTGATACAGAGCCGGAGATAAAATGTTCACTCGAAGCGACTGACACGCTTAAACTCGCGCGAGTTGTGTATGTGGGCGGGTAGCTACGGTACTGTATTATTCTACTTTCGCGCGTGTAAATTACAAAAAAATATATTTATAATCTTTAATTAAAATATAACCATTAAGCTGATAATCGATATTGTTTTATAAATAATTAGCTTGTACTTTAAACTCACTTCTACACTTTGAAAGAATTTAAAAAAATTATTAACACCGTAGTAATCGTATGTTTATTTGCTATTTCATAACTTTTTTGCAAATGGTTGCAAAAAAGTTTTAAAGCATTCATTTTCAAGATATTTGAAATGCGCATTTTAGCTATTTTTTAAAATTATAATATAATAAAAACTTTCTGAGAAACGTTAATTTGTTTATAACTATTTTTTTAAACATTTAAAGATTATGCAAAAAAATAAAAAAATTTATATTTTGTCGACAAAATGTTAAATAGGCATCTCATCTTTATAAGATTTCAACGTTAGATCAGTGTATCATAAATATTTTGGTTATTATTGCGACCGTAAATTATTAATTAACAATTGAATTATTGCTAAAATATTCGTTTAATTTTCACCAGCTTTTGGAACTATAATCTAAACCAAGAAGGCTTTTAAGTCACCAAATTATTTAATTATTGGTAAATAATTACTTATCTAAAACTTTATTTGAAAATTAAAGATTTTGTTGGGAAAACCCGCATTTTCCGAGGAAAATTTTCGTCGGAGCAGATCGGGAAAAACACGTCTATATGCAGAATTTAATCACGGTGAATTTTTATTTGAGTGTTTTTGTTGTAAAATTAAAATCTTCGGAGTTCTAGAGCAATAATTGAAAAAAACACGATTTTCGGGCGCCATTTTGTTTATAAAAAAAGTAGCACACTACCTGAGGGCTTTGCATACCTATATTAATAATATATAGGATCTTATAATTCGATTCCAGCAATAAAATTGCTGGTAAATAACTTTTCCCAAAAATGGCCTATTCTCCGATAATCAGCCCAGACTATTAACACAAATAAAAAAAACTATGTAAAACCAAAATAAATATCTTTATGTGGGTGACATACAAACGGGAGTCAATCTAAGTAAATTTAGTATAGGAATTTATCATTGAGCAGTAATAGCAACAGTTTCAAAAATCTCAAAAATGAAACAACAAAACACTATCCAACATCAGAAGTTTACTACTTCTGCTCTGAAAGAAAAACCCGTGTTCTGACATTAAAATGTTTGAATAGAAATGACAACAGTAATATTTCAAGCAAAAAAATATAGGACGATAAAATGAGAAACTAACAAAAATAAATTGACAAGACATGAAACGAACAAAATAACTGAAAATAAGATCTTGATAGATGGCGATGTAAAGAAAACACGGGAAATACATATCATCGAAGTACCCTTATTTTATTATTTATTTTATTTACCATTGATATTACTCACCAGATTAATATCCTTATAGGTAATTTGCATGTTTGTGCTTATTTGTTTACGATTTTTTCTAGCCCTTCAACTGATGCGTTATCTTTCCTGATCCTCATATATTTAGGTTCCTTAATATTAGGATTCAGTCCATAACGCTGACTCACTTCTGTAACTTTATTGATTATGTCTTGTAAGCCTTCTAGCTAGACTATTAGCAAATGACGGTATCATTATAAACGACATAACAGAATTTGCAAGCAAAAAACCGTGGTGGTTCCAGTAATAATTACGTTTCTGAATCGCAAACCCTTACAGCATGTGTACTTACTTACTTACTTAATCAGTAGACCCATTAGTACCTTTCGGTGTAGGGCCATTTATAATACAATTCATTAAATTACAATTCAATAAATTACAATATTTTACAATCTTCTGAATTGTCCTAGCTCTTAACGAACTTTCTCCATTCCTTCCTATTGGATGCCATCTGTGTTGCTTCCTGCCAAGTCTTACCCTTACTCTGCAGTATCTGCGAAATGTCACTGTTCCATTCTTTGATGGGCCTTCCTCTTCTATTCTTACCTATTGGTTTGGCTTCCCACACTCTTTTCACTTGTCTATCATTGTCCATCCGGGTTAGATGTCCGAACCATGCCAATTTTTTCTTCTTGATTGAGTCGAGTATCGGCTTGATTTTGAGTCTTTCTCTTATTTCTTCATTTCTGATTCTATCTGTTCTTTTTACTCCTATCGTTCTTCTGAGGTATTTCATCTCTGCTGCCTGTATTCTGCTCTGGTGTCTTTTGTTTAATATCCAATTTTCTGCTCCATATGTCACCGTAGGTGCATATTGTTTTGTATATTGTCATCTTGGTCTTTGTTGATATTTCTTTGTTATTAAGGAATCCTCTATTTAGTGCTTGGAATAGTTTTCCTGTGTTTTCCATTCTGTTGTTAAGATCGTCCTCTATGTCTCCTTTGTTGTTGATTACTGTTCCTAAGTATTTGTATGAATTTGTCTGTATTAATTGATGTTGGTCTATCATTATTTCTATTTGATCTTCCGTCCCTTGTTTCCTTGATATTTTCATTATCTGAGTCTTCTCTTTGTTTACGTTTAAGTTGTATTTGCTTGCTTCTAGGTTCCATTTCTCTAAGTTGTGTTTCAGTTTTTCTTCTGTTTCCGCAATTAATGCTATGTCGTCTGCAAATATACACAGCTCAGCGTTTATCATTTGCATTCTGTTCCAACCGATGCAGTATTTCGTGAAAGTTTTCTTACATTCTTTCACTATCTCATCTATTACATTTATGAATAGCACTGGGCTGAGACTTCCCCCTTGTCTAACTCCTTGAGTTGTTTCAAATGGTTCTGACTGTATATTTAACATTCTTACTGTATTTGTTGTTTTCATGTATATACTCTTTGTTGCTTCTATCAGTTCTTCGCTTACTTCCTTCTTCTTTAGACTTTCCCATATATCTTTTCTTTTGACTGAGTCGAAGGCTTTTTCCATGTCTATAAAGCTCAGGTATATTTCTCTATTTTTCTTTAATGCTTTTTCTATTACTTGTTGCATGGTAAATATATGGTCTTGTGTGTTGTGTCCTTTCCTGAATCCACTTTGTACGTCCTCTAATTTATGTTCTATTTCTTTTCTGATTTTCCTTTCTATTATGGTTTCGTATACTTTTGCTGCTACACATAGCAGTGATATACCTCTATAGTTCTTACAGTCTCTTGTGTTTCCTTTTTTGTATATAGGTATAATTACTGCATTTGTCCATTCTCTGGGTATTACTTTTCTCTTCCATATTAGGTTATATATGTATAACAATTTTTCTTTTGCTTTTATTCCTATATATTTCATCATTTCTGGTGCTACTTCATCGCTTCCTGGTGCTTTTCCAATCTTTATCTTTCTTATTGCTTCTTCTAGTTCTTCTTTTTCTATAGTTTCTGGATTTTCCGTGTTTCTTATGGATACTCTCTTTATGTGGCTTTCCTTCTCCATTGTGTTCACTTGATTTCCATTCAGTAACAGCTGGAAATGTTCCCTCCATCTTTCCATTATTGTTTTATCGTCATTTATTATTATTCCTTCCTTGTTCATTATTTGTTTCAGTTTCGTTTCTTTGTTGCTTCTTAGGTTTTTCAGTGTTCTATAAAATAATTTTACGTTTTCTGTGCTGTTTTCTTCCATTTTTTCTCCGAATTTTTCCCAACTTTTCTTTTTCTCTTTCCTAACTATCTCTTTAACTTTTGTTCTTTTTCTCTTATAATTTTCATATTTTTGTTGTGTTTTGTCTTGTATGTATTCTTTCCATAATTTCTTCTTTTCTTTTATTTCTCTTTTCACTTCATCGTTCCACCAAGACGTTCGTCTCCCTCTGTTGTTATTTCTTGTGGTTCCACATATTGATTTAGCTGTTTTTATCATCGCATTTTTAAATTTTCCCCATTCTTCTTCTATTGTTTCTGTTATTATATGTTCATTGTCTATTTCTTTCTATAGCCCTTCTGTGTATCTTATTTTCGTTGTTTCTTCCCTTAGTTTATAAATTTTTATTATTTCTTTGTGTTCTCTGTTTATGTTCTCATTTCTTTTTATTTCTTTTCTTTTGCTTTTGAATGTGGTTTCTAGTAGATAGTGGTCACTACCAATTTCATAACTCCTTTTCACCCTTACGTCTCTTATCCAGTTCTTCTCTGTTTTTTGCACTATAGTATAGTCTATAATTGATTGTTCGTCTCTTGATTTGACTTCTCTTGTGATCTTGTGTATCCTTTTATGTTGGAAGTGTGTGTTCATAATCACCAGGTTATTGTCTAGACAGAATTCAAGTAGTAATTTTCCATTTTTGTTTATTTTTTCCTCCCCATACGGTCCGATGACATTGTTCCATTTTTCTGCTTCTTTCCCCACTCTACTGTTCATGTCTCCTGTGATCACCATTTTCTCTGTACAATCATTTATCACTTCTTGTAATTTGTCCCAGAACTCATTCTTTTCGTTTTTTGTTGCGTCTTCATCTGGTCCATAGCATATGATTAGGTTTGTATTGGTTTCCTCTGTATCCATATATATGTCTACTCTTAGTATACGTTCGTTGTAATATATCCAATTTTTTACTTTGTTGATACTATCCTTCTTAATCAGGCACGCTACTCCTGCCTGAGCTCTCTTCGTTTCTTCCACTCCACTGTATATTAGTAACATTCCGTTTTCTAATATTATTGATCCTCTTCCTTTTTTCTTTGTCTCTGTTATAGCTACTATTTCAATGTTCTTATCTCTAATTTCTTCCCCCAGTTCTATTTCTTTCCCATTTATACCTCTTACATTCCATGATGCCATTTTCAAAATTGTTCTGTTCTTTTCTATGTTTAAGTTGTACTTCAATTTGTTTTTCCTTACGTTTGTGTTATTATCTTTAAATCTGGTCATGTCCCTGTTCTTTGCCTGTTTTGTTTCTCGGTCCATCATTGTGTTTTCTACAGCTAGTTTTTTGAACAAGTTGGTTCTGTATTGTATGTTACTTTTTCTATCCGGCTTGTTTTTTGGTTCCATTTCCACTTAATGTCTTCAATAATTATGAATCCATATCCAATTTTTGTCCTTTTCCCATTAGTCTTTTCCTCTGCTGCTATCTTCCTAAGGTTTCTTTGTATTTCTATCTCTTTTAATGTTAGGTCACATTCTATATATACTCTATGTTGTTTATAGCTCATTAGTTTACCCTTGGCTTTCAGTATTTTCATTTTATCTTCGAATTTTTTACATTCTATAACACAATTGTTTCATTTATCTTTTGTACCCTATTTATTTCTGATTTTACTCCCATTTTTGCTTCTATGAAGTTCTCTATTTGCTCTGTTCCTATTGTGTCTAGTGGTAAGCCTCTCATTATTAGGTTATTTTTCTTCTTTTCTTTCTGACATGCTTCCAAGGTTATTTCTATTTTATCTATTTTTTGTTTCATCGTAGCCATTTCTTTCTTTAGATTTTCATTTTCTCTTATTATTTCTTTCATTTGCAATTTGTATTCATTATTTTCCTTCCTAATTTCTTTTAGTTCCTCAATCATATTACCCATTGTATTTTTTATATCTTCCAGGTCCTTGTTTTTCTTTTTGTTATCGCTTGCTAATTGTCTCATTAGTTCCATCATTTCGTTCTGGCTGCTGGTTTCATTCGTTGATGGTTTCGACCTGTCTGGTGTTCGGTTCACTTTTCTACTCCTGCTAAATATATCTGGCTCCTCTTTGCTTTTTCTTTTACCGTCCTCATTAATGCTATCATTACCATCCGCCATCTTTCTTCCTATTCAAATTATTAAAGTAGGTATGTATTTATAAATACAAATATTAAATCAAATTAAAACCTACTTGATTAAATCAAATTAATTAAATTTTTTACTTTAATTACAAAATATTTATATATTATTCAATTTTTTTTTACTTTAATTATAAAACTATTTAAATACCATTTAATATCTTATTTATTTATATCAACTATTAATGTTCACTTGAATAAATTAGATTTATCAACAATGTCTTCTTCTTATCTTCAATATCTTCTTATTCTTCGATATCTTCTTATTCTTCAATATCTTCTTATTCTTCAATATCTTCTTGTTTTCGTTCAGAAAGCCGACTCTGTATTTTTCGATAGATAGATACCGAAGTACCTTAATTATAATTAAATCAATTTATTAGTAATTACCACTGCTGAAAGCAGCTTCGGCTAGTCCACCCATAGGACATTGACTTCTTATCAGTGCCAAAAAACTTGAATATGACTGTAATTATTTTACTGTTAGTAGTTAAAATATAATTTTATTAAAACTAGGTTAGATTAATAATGTATGAGTCGGTTAGATGTAGGTTAGATTAATAATTTCAATATTCTTTTTAAATTTACACTGTAAATTTCTTAACTCACTTATTTACACTTTGCAAATGATTTGGTGATTTTTCTGCTCGCAAAGCTTCCGTATTTGAAGTTTTTTTGCGGAGCGGATTTAAATCGACCTCACTGTCTCTTTACCAGGACCGGTTCTCAGGTGTGTAATGTCCAAAAAACGTTGTCCCCAAATTAAATGTTAAGGAACAAGAGTCTTCTACAAAACGAAAGATGTATAGCATTTACATTTACGTTAATTTTGATAATTCTTACTTAAAAAACCATACGATAGAGGGTATAAACTATGCATGTAGTGGAAGAATGCGAACCCTCTCTATATTTATTATTAAGTATAGAACGATGGTAAATAATAATACGATTGCTTTAAAGCATATTTTAAGACCCAAAAATTTTGACGATCTCAAGTGCTCCAAGAGTTTTATATGTCAAAAATGAATAACCATTTTCAATTTCGTTGCAACCCGAAACTACAGGCGCATCATATTCTAGTCCAATCAGAGAGCGCTGCAAGCGCCTCTACAGGTTTCGAAACTTATTAGTCTCTCATCAGGAGGCACATATGTTGCTCTCTCTGACCCAACTAGGACAAACCCCGGCGTGCAGTCACGAATTGCAACGAACGAAATGGCTGGGATGCCCTAGCGGCAACTGCTAGCAAAAGACTAAGTTTTCAAACTAATAGCACATAAAACAACACCAAAAATGTAGCTCCACATCCTACCAGATTGAAAACAATGGGAACCTTCTCTGGTTATACCTTTGAGGCTTCTAAAATTTGCAAGCCATAACGGATGCTGAGACTAAGGAAGATGAGGGAATTTTACAATTTATAATTCACGTCTCATCTGCTCAGCGAGGTAAAGTTCCAACGAGAATGGTTCCCTTCGTACTCCAATCAGAGTAAACATGTAAATCAAAAATTAATAAGCATTTTCAATTTCGTTGCAACACGAAACTACTTAGTCTTTAGTTTTATATGTATACAATAGTTTTAAAAAGACCTTCAGTTCTCCTACTCGTATTATCGCGTTGCACTTGGGTACGTACCTAAAACTATGCTGCTATGAACACCTCCATTTAATACTAAAAGAATCAGCTGATTTTATGTGTACAACAGAAAGACAAATACAGGAATTGGCCAAGGGCTATAAATACATAATTTGAAAACGTTGCTGACAAATCGTTGGAGTTTGGAAATTGCTTCTCTCGCTAACAAAGATATTCAAGAACAAAAATTGCCAAAGCCAGTACCACTAAGTGATATTAAAATATTTTGAGAAGAAAGTATTAAAATTGGTGTGAAGTGTCAGAAGATGTTTGAGAGCAATATTAATAATGTTGAAACATAAAAATTTAGTTAACTATGCTCTAGCATTAGCCATTATTTTTAACAGAAGACGAATAGGTGATGTTCAGTATTTAAAAATTCAGCAATCTAGTAACGAAAGATAAACGGATTTCAGTGATTTTGAAAATGTTTTAACTGAAGGAGAAAAGGCACTTACGAGAGGACACAAAATTCCAGTGTGTTCTGGTAAAGGTTCTTGAGCTGTTGTTATTTTACTTCCAAAAATGTTGCAAGGTTTCATAGAAACTTTAATAAAACATAGACATAAATACATGTCTGACATCGTCCGACGTTAATAACTATATGTTTGCAGTTCCAGGCAGTAAGCTAAAATGGGACAAAGGGGATGTTTCGATCCGTAAAGTGACAAGCAAAATTATTTTAACAAACTCTGAAGCTATATCAAGCAACAAATTACGCAAAAATATTGCAACAGTAGCACAAATTTTAAGTATGTCCAAAAATTAAACCTAAAGAATTTGTCAAGTTTATGGGGCATGACGAAAAAATGCATGATGAATGTTATGAATTACCTGCTGACATTTATCAAACCGTAAAATTGTCAAAATTTTTAATAGTAATGGAAAGGGATTCTCTTCCTTTAGAATATAAAAGAAAATCGCTTGAAGAACTAGATTTTCACCACGATTGAGAAAAATGCGGAAGAAAATAAAAAAAGCAATCTTCAAAATACGAATATTAATTTTCCAAGTATTGCAGGTATGCAAAAAGTTAAAAAAAAGTAAAGCGTTGGTTGCAAAAGATAACGTTCTGGCTCAAACA
Organism: Diabrotica virgifera virgifera; assembly: GCF_917563875.1. Lineage (NCBI taxonomy): Eukaryota > Metazoa > Arthropoda > Insecta > Coleoptera > Chrysomelidae > Diabrotica > Diabrotica virgifera. The sequence goes on along the minus strand of NC_065451.1, from coordinate 98,535,099 downwards.
AGTAAAGAATTTAAAACGGACAGTGACGATAAGTACTATCCAAATAAAAAAACTACTCAAAGCATCAAAAAACCAAGCAAGGGAAGATTCCGAATGCGAATCATATGTGCCTCCACGAAGAAGAAATATTAAAAAACAAACCTTTTAAGAGAACACTTTTCAAATTATATTCAAGATGGCGTATATCCATCTAGATAAAAAGATGAATTCCAATATTATAAAATCAAAAATTCAACATCTTATAAAAATAAAATATGTAGGTATGGCACATGTAAGTTTTTTATATGATGCTTAAGTGAAAATATAGAAATATTTTTTTTTACTTTTTGTTGCTATTTTTATAATTTTTTTTTAATTCTTAGATATAATAAACATCTAACCAACGCCTCAATTAAAGGGTTTGACATTAAAACAAAACATAATGAAATCATTTTTGTAGAAAAAAAAAATTAAATAGGTACCTAAAAACCTAGTTTTGAGTTTTTCTCAAAATTTTTTGAGATTAGGATGAAAAGACCACTACACAAATTGTAGATTTTTTTATCGCCCACAGCTTTTGCGTTGAATTTTTTTAAACGATGCAATGTTTAGCTAGAAATTTCAGAAAACCATTTTCGCCCTTAAAACCACCCCACCTTCACCACCTTATGGATTATTTTCGTACACTTTGCTGTAAGAATACGTTTTGTTGGAACATTTTTACAGCTATGTATACTAGTTCACTGATTTTTAATTAAAATTTTTAAATAAACCGTTGACACTTTTTTCTGTGAGATAGGTAATATGTTTATTGCAAATAATAAATTATATCGTTAAGAGCCTTTATAATTTTACTGTATAAGAGCAATAATTCACACAAAATAACTTGGCTTAGCTTAATTTATTGCAAAATACTAGCTTTGGAATATCTACTAATAAAAAATTTTTAAACATATAATCCAAATAAACCATGTTCATATCTTAAGCTTATTTAAAATATCAAAAATAACCATCCTTTATTTTTAATGTAAACAACAATAGAACATGTGAACAAATTCCCACTATTTCTTTACCTATATCCGTAATAAATACCTATACTACCTCTCGCTGTGCACCAAAGTTCGACCCACTCAATCCTTTATTCATTTTCGAATCTTTGGCAACGCCGTCTGAGGCAACAACGTACCGGCTTTCATTCTTAGCCATATATAGTTGTGAGGCGATAGCGCATTGGATTTAATCGTAAATTTATATATAAAAAAAACATTTAAAATCGTTTCCCCTCTTTAGAAATTCTTAATTAGAAAGTTCCCCTCATTGTATATATGCATATATTTTTTGAAAAAAAGAACTACAAAAGGGTGAGGCGAGGTCGTCATAGTTTTCACCGCGAGGCCTTTTATCGTTATATATATATATATATATATATATATATATATATATATATAAAACAAGGCTGAAATATTGGGGTAGCAGCAATCTCAAAGAAAACTCTTTATAATAGTTCCAAGCTTTTTTTTTGTTTTTAAGTGTTCTGGATTTTTGGTAACACAAAGATAGCAATTATTATTGATTTCAGTTAGCCTATTTGTTAAATACTGTCTATTTATGATTGTAGTTTCCCTGATGATGAAAATAAACATTTTCGAAAGCTTGGAACTATTATAAAGAGTTTTCTTTGAGATTGCTGCTACCCCAATATTTCAGCCTTGTTTCCTAACTGTTCAGCAAATATTATATACCTGTTATATATATATATATATATATATATATATATATATATATATATATATATATATATATATTGTGTAATTATATTGTTTATAAGTGTTTTTTTGTAATGTGCAGATATCTAATAATAACTTTTCAACCTATAAAAATAGTAATTGTTACTTTCAAAATTGTTAACTAGAATAAACGTATGTCACATACTTCTTAAAGTTCCCTTTCCTATCGGAGGTTGGATATCATAATGGCTATGGTCACTTTGCTGGCTGCTGCTCTGAACAGTTGTAATGAACTACAGTTAAACCATTCTCTAGTGTTCATAAAAATCTACGAGGAAAATAAAATTCCTGTAGCTGGCTGTATACAATAAATCACAAAAATACAAGATCCTTTGTGAAAGGTATATTTAAAAGACCCCAATAAGGGTTACATCACAAAACAAAACGTTTTCGGATTAATAGGTAATCCATCATCAGTGGTAAGCCCTAAAATAGTAGGTATAACCTAATTAATAATAGACAATGTTATAAAAGTTGACTAAGGTTAAGAATTGACAGAGGCCATACTTACAATAGCATGCATGCGTGAGCCACCAACAAGTTATGGGTGAAAACCCTTTAAAAATAAAATTTATTTTTAATAAAATTTATTTTTTAAAGGGTTTTCACCCATAACTTTTTGGTGGCTCACGTATGCATGCTATTGTTAGTATGGCCTCTGTCAATTCTTAACCTTAGTCAAATTTTATAACATTGTTTATTATTAATTAGGTTATACCAACTATTTATTTTTTAAAGGGTTTTCACCCATAACTTTTTGGTGGCTCACGCATGCATGCTATTGTAAGTATGGCCTCTGTCAATTCTTAACCTTAGTCAACTTTTATAGCATTTTTTATTATTAATTAGGTTGTACTTACTATTTTAGGGCTTAACACTGATGATGGATTACCTATTAATTCGAAAACGTTTTGTTTTGTGATGTAACCCTTATTGGGGTCTTTTAAATATACCTTTTACAAAAGATCTTGTATCTTTTCTCGTTCCTCAGCCAGGAGATACGTCTTCTTCCTATGCTTCTTCTTCCTTGGATCCTTCTTTGCATAATAATTCTCAGCAACTCATATTTTTCTCCGCTGGTAATGTGACCCAAATATCCCAGTTTTCTAGTTTTTATACTGTTCATAATTTCTAACTCCTTATTTAAACGTCGTAGCACTTCAACATTGGTAATCCTTTGAACCCACTGAATTTTCAGTATTCTTTTGCACACCTCATTTCGAACGCTTCTATTTTTCTTATGTGTTGTCTCTTCAATATCCAAGCTTCCATTCCGTATAGTAATATATAAAATATATAGCATCTTAGAGCCCTCAATCTGAGAGGTAACTGAAGGTCTTTGTTTGTAAGCAGTGTCTTCATTTTTATAAATCCTTGCCTTGCAGTTTCAATTCGGACTTTCATTTACTTGCTTTGGTCATTTTTGTCATCAACTCAGGTTCCCAGATATTTTTATGTCTTTACTTTTTCTATTTGGGTTTGCTCTATCATTAACCTTTCATTTCCATGTTGTGTTTTTGAGACAATCATAAATTTATTTTTAGTCCGTATCAAATGCAATAATCGTTAAGTCTATTTAGTAATTCTTGTAGCGTATTATTAAATCAGACTCCTCTGAGTCCTTAGATTGAATCAGAGCTAGATTAAGAAGATAAAAACAAAGGTTTTAATAGATTAATAGTCAGATTAAAATCTCTAATTAAAGTCTGATTGTGTATAATAAGTCTCATTTTAAATTATTGTGTTGTTACTAAAATCTTTAACATTCATTAATTGGCGCAGAGTCAGTACGGAAGTGGAAGAGTCTTTATAGATCCTCGTTACTTTTAAGTGTTTGTCTACTGTTCCAAGAACCAGCCCCAGGGAAACCGTCTGAAGAGTTCACACGAGGGATTTAGCAGTTAGAAAAGAAGTTAGAAGTCTTCAGGAGCAAAGGAATGCACATCGGCATCGTCTTTATCCTGAAAGCGAGTTATATTATTACTTAGAATTCAGATTAATTTTTTGAAAGAGGTATTATTAAATCAGACTTCTCTGAATCCTTAGATTGAATCAGAGCTAGATTAAGAAGATGAAAACAAACATTTGAATAGATTAATAGTCTGATTAAAATGTAATTAAAGTCTGATTTAAGTGAATTAAAGTCTGATTTTAAATTATTGTGTTGTTACTAAAATCTTTAACATTCATAATTAGCGATTCCAGGGTGTCTGCCATTATAACGGTGTCATCAGCGAATCTTATGTTATTTACTGTTCTTCCGTTTATAGAGCTTACATCACTTAGCTCCGCTATCGCTTTCCAAAATATGGCTTCACTGTACACGTTAAACAGTAGATGTCATTATCTTTTGTGTTATCTTGTCTTTTATATGTACTGCAAGTATTTTATATACAACGTTTAGTAGGGCTATTCTCCTGTAATTATAGCACAAACTTTTGTCGCCTTTTTTGTGAATCTGACACAGTGTGGCTTCAGTCCATTCTTTTGGTATATGTTCTTGTTCCCAAATTTCTTTTATCAGCTTTTCCAAATGCTGAATTAGTACTGGTCCTCCACATTTAAACATTTCAGCTGCCACTTCATCCTTACCTGGGCTCTTGTTTTTCTTTAGTTTCTCTATTATTTCTTTATTTCTTTTTCATTAGGCGGTCTTTCCTGTATTTCTTCTTGATCGATATTTTCATTCGGTTCTTCTTCCTCTTCTTCTTCTGCATATTATGTTGTGGGAATTTCGTTTAGAAGCTCTTCGAAATATTCCCTCCATCTGTTCAGTATTTCTTAGTCGCTTACTAAATTCCTTCCATTGCTTTTGCTACCAATTGCTTTTGTAGTGTACAAATAAGTTTGCTTCTGTAATGTACAGTTTTTCGCAAATAACTCAAAAAGTAAGTATTTTGTCGACAAAAACGTTCTTAGCAAAAATATAGCCTGTAAAAAAAATGGTGTGACGCGTGAGGTCTCTGGACCTCGTATAACCAGAGTTATAACCAATGAAAATAGGTTCATATTCGCCAAATTTCAAATAGAATATTTCGACGTGAAATATCCAAAAAATTAAGCACTTTTTGGGGAAAACCCATTATAACTTTTTTAAAGTGTTTAAAAAGATCTTTATTTCTTTTTTTTCATAAAAAGTTTCTAGCATCAAATTTAAGCAAGTTACGCTCAAAATAAATTAACCCCTAATTAGCAACTTAAATGAAATTAGTCGTTACCGTTCCACAAATTATTTTACTTATGTTGTGTTTATATGATCTGTAAGTTTCATAGATTCAAAGTGCTTATTTTTGAAAAAATTGGGTTTCAAAGTAAAATTTTCAAAAATTTTAATTTTGACAAATATTTTTTTTTAAAATAACTTAAAAATTGTTCGAGATACCAAAAATCTCAAAAAACTAAAAAGTCAGCATTGCTTTTCTGAATATCCTGTATTCTTTTGTTTTTCTGTAAGACAAAATTTGATTAAGATTTAGTGTTTCTAAATTTGCGTACATTCGTGATCAGTGACTCGTTCAACCCCTTTTAACTACAGCCCTCTCAAAAATAAGGACTTTGAACCGACGAAACTTACAGATCATATAAACAATACATACACGAGTCAAGAAACTTGTGAAGTCGTAACGATTACGTTCATTTGAGATACTAATTAGGAGGTGATTTTAAGTAACTTGTTTACTTTTGATGCTAAAAATTTTTTTATAAAACAAAATGAACCTTTTTTAAACACTTTAAATAAGTTGTAATGAGTTTTCCCCGAAATGTGCTTCATTTTTGGTTATTTCACGTTAAAGTATTCCATTTGGAATTTGACGAATATGAACCTATTTTTCATTAGTTACAACTCTTCTACTACGTATAGAGACGTGATATATACACCATTTTTTTTTTAATTTTTACAGGCTATATTTTTGCTAAGAATTTTTTTTTCGACAAAATACTTAGTTTTTGAGTTATTTGCGAAAAACTGTCTAAAAGCGTGGTTATTTTGTTGAAAAAATGAACATATTCACTGGCAAATAACTTGAAAAATATTGACTTGATGAAAAAACTATAGGACAAAAGTTACTTACAATCAGGGATGGGCGGTGTCGATAATGTCATGTCGACAATTCGATTGTCGACATGTCGACAATCATGTCGATGTCGAGTGATTTAAAGTTGTTGCCAATGTCGACAATGTCGAGTATGTCGACAATTAGCAAACGATCAGAATGACGTTCCGTGCGCACTAATTTGAAATTTTAGGTTAATCTGGCTGCGCTGACTTATTGAAAAAGTATGCATTAATGTTTCAACAAGTTGCAAAGAGACCAAATAATCTCAAACTTTTGAAACTTTTAACCTCACTATTAACTTGCGATTGTCAAATTCATAGGATATTCCATAATTGTTTGATTGCAGGTTTTTCAAGTGTAAATGAATTTTAAATAGATTCATATAGAGACAATTTATTATGTGCAAACCTCATGATAGAGTAATGCAATGTAATGAATCTAAAATATTACCATATAGATGCAAAACCAGAAAAAACCAGCAAAACAAATTTTCATAGATTTTTAATTTTCTATCGTTACTCGTAAACTCGTAACATTTACAGAAAGGTTTAAAAAAATTAAAAAGAAACGTAAACCTAAACGTCAGTAAACGAGGTAAGATTCAAAACCACAATCAAACATATCTCAGTACATTGAAACCTTACCTTGTTTCCTAACATTTCGTTTACTTTTTTTTAAATTTTACTAACTCTTTATTATAATAATTATAGTATAATAATTACTGAAACAGTGTTGAATCTCTTCGTGCTTTGGCAGAGACTGCATAATAAAAACATTACAACATTTTGCGGTTTTGCTAATTTTTAACCAAAGAAAACATTTAACCAATAATACATCAAATAGTTGTACTTTCCCCGTCCATATCTACAATTTCTTCCTCGTCCAGGTCATAACTATTTTTATCAGGATACTCTCCCTTTAATGAAACATAAATATGTATCAATTTCTTGGAATTAGTGAACGTTAATCTATTTCTTATCAGACTGTGAATGTGTCCCCAATTTGAAAAGAGTCTCTCGATTTGAGCTGAGGAGGCTGGCATTTTTAGAAGTCTGAGAGCCATTTTAGCAAGAATTGGGCATTCCAGTTTGACCACTCGCCAAAATACTAGAGGCTTTTCAACTCCTTTTTCCCAAAGTGTTGAGAATAATCCTGAAATTGTAAACCTAATATATTAAAAATCAAAAGAGCGATAATTTTGTCTGAAAGACTTACCCGATTTAGTGTTAAATTTGTCCCATTCTTCTATGCCCTGATTGCACAACTTTCTGAGTAAGAACTGAGTTATTATACCAGTGTGCTCTGACGTAAGCTTGGAATTTTCATATTTCGGATGCAGATAGTACGCAGTTAATGCGTACACGTTTAACGCCATTTGTTGTCTGTGTTTCAATTTTTCTTTAAGGTTATCTGGCAGATTCAAATTGAGCCACAGATGAACGGCATCTGCTACAGATGTGTCAGATTTCTGACAAACATTGATCAGATTACAAATGGGTTGATAAATTTCTATGTTCTGTTGAATCTCATCCACAAATTCATCGTTGAAGATTAATTCCTTGACTTTCGGCTTAATCTTTTTTTTTCGTTACAGCGGCTACTTGTTTCATATATACCAGATTTTCTAGGAGACTTTCGAAAGAATCTCGGTAAGAGCACCATCTTGTTTCGGCCGGAAATTTGATTCTGCGCCCTCCCTTATCAACTATCATTTTTTCTAAATCTGGTTGCTTAAATTCTTTGAGGACAATGACCACATTGTCGACTAACTTTTTATCCAGCACGTCTTTGGCTAAAAGGTTGCCGGTGTGGCTACTGCACGTAGAGTGCCACATGTTGTGCTTGAGGAGGGATCCCATTTTAATCATTGCACTAGCATTATCCGAAACTATACCGTACGCATCTACATCGTATTTTTCTTTTGCAATTTTTTTAGATTCTGTTATTATTTCGGCAAGTTTTTCTCCAGTCTCAGACTCCGTGGTTAAATCCCAAGCATCAAGAAAGGCATTTTTTCCGTCTGCACTATGCAACATTGTCACAACCGTTTTAGAATTAGTAGATGAGTTTTTCCAACCGTCACACAAAATGACTGACTCGGTTTCCACTTTTTTACGTGAAATCTCAATACAGTCTTCATAGCACTTATTTAAAAGCGATGTACAAGGTTTTTTCCGGCCAGGAATTTTGTCTAAATAAGCAGGACGGATCGTTTTTATAAAATTTTTAAAGAGAGGTGATTCTACCACAGTAAATGGTAAGTTACAGCCGAATATAAATTTGGCTAGTGCAGTGCTTATCTTCTCCTCTTCATACTCTTGTAATATGTCCATATAGTCGGTGATTTTCTTTGATTTTTTGGCTGGTCTAGCTTGAGATGTAGCGAATAAATTTCTTTTATTCGTGCTTGTGTAGCTTGTGCTGGAGGAAGTTGGAGTACTTAAGTTAGTCAAATTACTACTCTCAGTATCAGTAGTTGATAACATCATATTTTCAACAATACTATGAGTGCCTTGAATTGCTACACCATTGTTTTCTTCCAATTCCAATAAGGCGGCATCGGTATCTAATGAATTTTCTATAATTCCATCTAGCATGTTTTCAGGTGAAGTTCCAGTCACAATAGCTAGCGAACCATCTTCCATAACTTCGTAACTACCGTTCGTTGTATTCTAAAATTCAAAATAAAAAGAAACTCTAAGGTGACTAAATATGAAGGGCGGATCTACGGACACCCTGTATACAGAAGTTGGCATAGATACAGCGTTTTGTACTTAATTCAATAGGCCAATCCGTTTTTTGCCGTAAAATACTAAACTTGGTGTTTTTTAAATGGGACACCCTGTATATAAAGACGCAACAACGTGAAAACCTCAGAATACAAATTCTGGGGTGAAAACTGATGCAATTTATGTCCCCTTCCGAATTCGAATTAAATAGTAATCAAGAAATCTACAATAATATATAGTGCGTTATTTTCACTTCTTGCCGTTAGATGGCTATACGGTTTTTGACGCCATGTTTTCTCCAATATACTACTACCGAAATGGTGATCCATGCGTTGTTGAGTTATGCGGCTCCGAACACATTTTACGATTCATTTTTATATTATAGATAAATGTAATTTCAAAAAGTTCCCCCCAAAATTTTTTCTAGATCCGCCCCTGCTAAATATGTAGTAGAACATACGTCCTATATACTCACTTGTGGATTAACTGTAGGTGTAAAACCTGTGTCTGAGCCAGTATTTTCGTATATCGAAACATGCGACATTTCATTATTGGATTGATTACCATTGCCACGATCTAACTTGCAGACGTTTCTTAAAATGAAAGTACGGGACGGGGTTAGTTATCAGCCGATACAAATATCAATTTCAGAGAATAAATCTCTATAGCTATCCAGCTAAAATTAATTAAAATATTTCTTCTTACCTGTGACTTTGCAATCTTGCTGCAGCTGTATTTTTTATCACATTTCCACATACACAACATTTAGCCGCGTGCTTTCCTTCTATCTTTAATACTTTGAATGATAATATATCATAGTTTTTATTCAGTTTTCTGCCACTCATTTTGATTCTGATCAGATCAGATCACATTCAAAGTTTACAACTCAATAATTTCATAACATAACCTCACTTTTTTCCATTATGGACACGTTGCTGACATTGTCGACATTGTTGACACGTTCTCGACATTGTCGACACGTCTGTGTCGACAATTAAAGTCGACGTGTCGATGCCCATCTCTGCTTACAATTAGTGAGTTTATCCATTTCCGGACTTACTTTGGTCGTATATTTTTTCACCCCCAAGAGGGGGTGAAAACCACCCCCAGGGCAAAAGCACACATCGGCACAATATCACTTTTTTTCTTTTACTTGTTAGCTATGTTTATGCCAAACTTCATGTCAATCCAAGCGGTTCTTTAAAATTTAGAAGTTTTGCAATATTTTACCGTTAAAGAACGTAGTATATGTTTTGCTCTTCAGTCGGTGCCTGTATGTTTATAAATGTTATTTTTTGGTATTTTTTTCTTATTCTTAGTATGCATATTCTCTCTGAAATTGCTTTAAAGTCAACGATTAGATCTTTCAGCTTTTTGTTTACTACAAATCCTGTGCCTAACATTCTATTTTCGCCTCCGCTATTGAAAAATAGTCATTTATTTCCATTGAGCTTTGGCCTAGTTGTTTCGTTTCTTGTAGTGCTACTATTTCGAATTTATGTTTTTTGCATTCACCTACTAGGTGTTTCAGTTTTCCTTCTTCGTATACTCCTCTTAAATTCCATGTTCCTACTAATATATGTTGGTTTATGGGCTTCTTTTCATTAATAATCTGTACAGTTTGTCTATTTCGTGTACCTTTACTTTGCCATGTTGTTTCCGTTATTTTAGTCTGCTTTAGTTGTATTGCTAGTTTTTGGTTGTATATGCTTGTCTTTTATGAGTTGTTGTTGGCTGTTATTCCATGTCCATATTTCACCATTAATGATTAGCTTCTGGTATCCTATTTTTACATTTTTTCATTATGCCTCTCTGCCATAGCCTTGCTTCTAATTTCTTTCTGGATAATTCTTCCTTCTTTTGACATATATCATCTTTAATATACATTCTTTCGTCTTTTTTGGTTTTTAATTTACTTTTATTTTTCATTACTTCTATTTTGTTTTTCACGCTGTTAAGTTCCACTATGACAGTATTTTCTCCTATTTTCCTTGCTCCATTTACATCTACTGAAACTTGTAGCTCTTTTTCCATAAAATTCTCCATAGCCCCTCGTAAAACTTTCTGATCATCTGTATCAATTTTTATTCCTTGTATTATTACATTTTTCCTCTTTCTTTCTTTTTTCAATTTCTCTATTTTTTCATTTGATATACTAATTTCTTTTTCTAATTGACGTATTTGTTTTATAGCTTTTTCGTTTGTTTTTCGCAGCAGAATGCACTGAAGATGATCTGATCTAGATCAAAAAAGGTTTTGCGAATCCTTTTGAATGACCTGTAATGGTTTTTGATAAACTTTTTTATACCATTGTACAAACGAAGTTTTTACTTCTGTATGATTTTTTATTTTTCTATTATTGGGGTGTATTCTGTAACATTTCCGTTAAATTTAAAAGGCCTCTAAAATTTAACTTTTAACCGTCCTCTAAAACTTTTAGGTGAGATTGACATTCTATAAACACATATTATAGAGGCCCGCTAAAATAATATTTTTTTAGAGGAATCCTCTAAAATGTTTTGAAACAAATACGGCAACGTCAGACGTTGATCGTTACTGAACTACTTTTAACCTAGAAATTGACCGAAAACTGACTGTCTGAGGCCAAAAATCTTAAGAAAGAAGAAGAAATTGACAGTTTGCTGGAAAATAATATTTATTTTATTTAATATTTTTTTAGTAAAATTCATATTTTCCAATTAAACATTTTTATTTATAAAGTTATACATTAAAATATTGACTAAGTTTTCACTCTAATGGCATACAAAACAACATAATGCTATTCTACATCCCACCAGAATGAAAACAATGGGAACCTTCTCTGGTTACACTTCCGAGGCTTCTACAATTTGCAAGCCATACGGATGCGGAGACTAAGGAAAATGAGGGAATCCTACAATTTACAATTCACGTCCCATCTGCTCAGCGCGGTAAAGTTCCAACGAGAATGGTTCCCTTCGTACTCTAATCAGAGTAAATGAAAATAGAAAATGAATAACCATTTTCAATTTCGAATTTTCGTTTTGGAACGAAATTGAGAATTGTTATTCATTTTTGATTTACATTTACTCTGATTAGAGTACGAAGGGAACCATTCTCGTTGGAACTTTACCGCGCTGAGCAGATGGGACGTGAATTGTAAATTGTAGAATTCCCTCATTTTCCTTAGTCTCAGCATCCGTATGGCTTGCAAATTGTAGAAGCCTAGGAGGTGTAACCAGAGAAGGTTCCCATTATTTTCATTCTGGTGGGATGTAGAATAGCATTATGTTGTTTTATATGTTTTATATGCCATTAGAGTGAAAACTTTGTCTTTTTGCTAGCAGTTACCGCTAGGACATCTATGCCATTTCGTTCGTTGCAATCCGGGACTGCACGCTGGGGTTTGTTTTGGTTGGATCAGAGAGAGCAGCATATGTGCCTCCTGATGAGAGACTAATAAGTTTCGAAACCGGTAGAGGTGCTTGCTGTACTCTCTGATTGGACTAGAATATGGTTCGGCTGTATTTTCGTTTTGCAACGAAATTGAAAATAGTTATTCATTATTAAAATATTGGTGAAAAATTGCATATCGTATTCTCCCCATCTACACTAATTTTGGTCAAATGGTCTATTTTCAATTACATTAAGGTAATCTTCCTCATCTGCATCTGGTTTTAAACCTTCTGGAACTTTACATTTATAAACATTTGGTACGTTTTGTAATGTTCCACAATAACTTTAAATAATTTGACCTGCATTAATAGGATTTAATTGCTTTGACAAACATCTTGATTTCAACACCCTTTCAATCACATTATATATAGGTAGGTACCTACTTCCTTTGAAATGGTAATTGTAGTTACTTTCAGGTCAATTGCTTTTTGTTTTCGTTGTAATCTGAATTCAGCTCTACAAAAAGAAACAAAAATTTGAATTTTGTTTTAGGGGTACTGTATCGATTGTAAAGTAAACCGAGACCGTCATTATTATTTATTACTTTTTCACCCTATACATTATAAAAAGCCATTTGCCATTTTTAAATATTTATCTTCATTAGAACACAAGGATTACAAACTACTATTCGTTATAAACACAACCCAACAAAAATAATCATACCACATTTAACGGACTGCTAAAAATTTAGTGGGTACGTTTTGACATCCTCTAAAATATTTTTATTTAGCGTGAGTTTTAACGATTTAGGTTATGATTTTAACGGATGCATGATTTACAGAATACCAAAATGTTTTTAGCGGGCGCTAAAATTTTAGAGGCCTCTAAAATTTAACGGAAGTGTTACAGAATACACCCCATTAAGGTCTAATATTTGTCAGACAGTAATAATGTTAATTATAATCACATTTCTTTATGAAATTGATATCAAATATGATTAAAAGTACATAATACAAATGCAATTTAATGTGCTAATTAATTTGAACACTAAAGAAATGAGACTACAATTTGAATACAAAAATAAAATACTTACATGAAAACGACCAATTCGTCTTCCAGTCGAATTGTCTTTTAGTTAATATACTAATAGAGAGGTCACCTTTACGACTGTACACGGGGCATATTTTTGAAAAGTTGACGTACCGTCTTTGTGGAAATATTCATACAATCAAACACTATCACTATCCGTGTGTTCAGAACTTGAGTCGTCATTTGGGTTTATAACTAGCGTTTGAATTGGTGGTAAAGTAAGATATTCATTTTCTTTTACTTGAACATGAACTACACAATTTTTTCAAATCTTAGTTTTTCTAAGTTCTTCGATTACTGTTCTTATATTTTGGACAACAACGTCACTTAATTGGGGAGATTAGTTCATTTTCCGCAATTTCTTTTTAACATCAGCCCATATCATTTCAATTGGATTGAAAACACAATGATATGGGGGAGCCGTAAAACCATATGCCCGTGGCGTTCAAAGATATTATCAACGGCATATTCTTTTTTTAAATTTTGTTGCTTAATTAATTGCAACAATTCCTTTTTGGTACATTTACTAGGTATTGTCATGCCTTTATTCTCCATAAATTCTATATCTCCCTTCTTGAAGCTAGTATTTGGAATTTTGGTGTAGAGTCTAGAATGATATGACGCATTGTCGATTACTATCACGGAATTTGTTTTAATATTTGGCAGAAGCTGTTCCGTTGCCCATTCTTCAGAGTTCATCCATCATATTCTCATGATAATCAGCTGAGAAATGTTTAATGTTTTTGGACGATAACAACAAGGCATTTGGTACAAACCCGTCCTTAGTTCCAGCATATAGAATTATAATTCTTTTTCCTCTCGAACAAGGAGTACAGTACTCAACCAGCACTTTTTGCTATCATCCATCCAGCCATATTGCACTACGTCATGGGTGTCAAACCACGTTTCATCAAGATACACAATGTCTCTGTTGTCATCCTTCATTCCTTCATTTTGCGTAAATAATGTTGCCCTTGTATCACAATCCTTGTAGATTCCATAGATCGCATTTTTGGCCAGATAACGATAAAGTTTTAGCGTAAGCACTTTCGAAGAATTTGACTAATTACACTTCAGTAATCCCCAATAAGATAAGTTAGACAGCAATAAGTAATAACTGCTTCCATGTGGATAATACCGGTAGTTATCAATTACAAAAAAGTTTATATTTATTTCTATGCTCGTCGTAATCACTGACTGGACCCCAAAAATTTCGTCTGTTCCAATTGACATCGTATTAACTTTTATTAAAATTTAAAATTAATGATTAAATGTACACAATACATATGATAATTTAATGTGCTTATTAATTAGAAAACTAAAAAAATAAGAGTACAATTTTAATATAAAAATAAAATAATTATAAGTTTATCACGACGACACTGTTTATTTGTGAATATATTGCTTCCCGCCTTTGAAAAATAAGAGGACATTTTTGAGAGCTAACTATATACTTTAAGCGTAAGTACTTCCGAAAAATTTGACCAATTACATTTCAGTATTTCCCAATAAGATGCGTTAGATAGTAATAAGCCACACCAGTCTCCATGTGGACAATATACGGGGAATGATCAATTACAGAAATGTTTATCTTACACTTTACACATTACAAATATGCATGCTCGCGTAGAATTATTGACCGGACCCCAAAAATTCGTCTGGTCCAATTCACATCGTATAAACTTCAACAAAAAATAATAAGCTGTGAAAGTAACAACCAAAGTATAAGTATACGACAGCTGGAAAATACGAGAAAAATTTAAGCACAAACGAAGGAGTTTAAATAGTATATGTCTATAACTAAAAATACGAATAAAGATAAGTAAGTAAATATATTAAAGTAAAGTAACCTAGAAAGATAAAGTAAAAGATGAGAAAGTATATATATAACAAAAGATCTATATCTTTGAAACACACTCAGTAATCAAAAGATCCAAAGTTAATGGTTTAACGACCACTCGTACGAAATCAAACAGATGAAATAGAGAATGTGGAAAAATCCCCTTACGAAAAATTCACACACACACATATATATATATATATATATATATATATATATATATATATATATATATATATATATATATATATATATATATATATATATATTGTATTTGCGTCCCTCGTGGCTTCTGTATAGTTTTGACTCTTCGTGACTTCCGATCAATATACAGCGTGTATATTAACAAGAATAATTTCATACAGTTAGCGCTCGCTTTGGCATCCGTTATACTGGCAACAACGTACTTATAATATCAAGTAAAATATTTAACCTTGGTCGTGTTTAAGTGCAAATTTAGTTGTAGAACCCAGACAAATTCTATTTATAACTTTTGCCAATTAGGTGGTTTTGCTCGGATATACGATAAGGATTTGCTGTAAATTGTTTGTTTTCGTTTTTTTATACTCTTAAATCAGGTTAGAAAAACTTATTTCTTGGGTGTAGTTATGAATGATGTATTTTCTAAACTTTTAGATTTTCTATTTTATTTCGATGGAAGAAGATTATGGATTTCGGAAGATTTCGATGGAATAAGTTATATTGTAATATACTTAACAATACCACTATATACCCTTGACAAATTTTTATTTTTTAAAGTTAATAATTGTTTGATGAGCCTTTCCATAAGTTAGGTTAGGTATATTATTAAATTTTATTTTGATAATAATCGGTACTGTTTCTCTCTCTCTCTCTCTCTCTCTCTCTCTCTCTCTCTCTCTCTCTCTCTCTCTCTCTCTCTCTTCCTGTAATCCCTTCCCAGCGCATCCTTATCTGTTTTATTCTTTCGAAATTTGCTATACAAGTATTTTCCATTGCTCTCTGTTTCTCGCTCTCTGTTTGACTTCTCTCCATCTCAGGCCAATTCTTTCATGATCTCTTATTACAGTTCTTCTCCAGCTATTATCAGGTCTTCCTCTTCTTCTTCTTTCGTCTGGTTGGTATTCGAGTGCTTGTTTGGTTATATTATTTCGATCCTTCCTCAGAGTCCGTGTAATTCATTTCCATTTCCTATTTTTAATCGTGACTGTTATTTTCTCTTGTTTTGTTCTTCTCCGTAGATCTATGTTTTTTATTTTATCTGGCCAGTATATTTTTAGGATTTTCCTCAACGATTTATTTATAAAGGTTTTTAATTTTTTGCTAGTTGTTTCTTCCTGTCTCTTCCTGTAAATATTTTGATTTTGGTTAATTCTGATATATCGCGTGTGTTCAAGATTTTAATGCATTATGAATATATAATGAGTGCATATTGTGCATTTACTATCCTTTTTTCTACATCTGATCTACTAGCGCCTTTTTTTCCATGGTTGATCCCAGATAATATGTAAAGTTATCTACCTCCTGTATTTGTCTTCCTTGTATTTTAATTTTAGTTTCTTGGTTGCTGTTTTTTAAGTTTTGTTTTTTTTTGTCTTTATCTTCAGGCCCATTACCCTGGAGTATTTTGAAAGCTTCTTTTGCTTATGGCTGCTATGTTGGGTTAGGGGAAAAATGTCATCTGGGAACTACAAATCCTCCAACTAGTCATGCAATTTCAATCTAATACCTGTTTTATTATTGCTTACTTTCTGCATGATCCAGTCCGTTATTATTAGAAATAATGTCGGGGATAGCACACATCCTTGCTTAACTCCGCTTTGTATAACTACATCTACTACCATTTTTCCCGCATGTTCTAGTCTGGCTGTATATTTCTTGTCAAATAGTCTGATTAAGTTGATGTATTTTATCGGTAGTCCATATAGTTTTAGAATCTTCCACATTTGTTCTCTGTTTATACTATCGAATGCCTTTTCAAAGTCAAAGTAAACATTATGTTTATATTTTTTTGCATTCACTAGCTTGTTCCAAGATAATTATAGAGTACAGGAGATACAGCGGTACAGTTACAAGATACAGAGGTGCTGATAGAGTACAAATGTGGTCGATAGTGGAGCGTTTTGCGCGAAAGCCTTCTTGGTTGCTTCTTAGTCTTAGTTTCTTGTCTATTTCTGGCTTCAGTCTATTCAATATGATATTTGACATTATTTTGAATGTGGCACTTAGCAGTGTTATTGCTCGCCAATTCTCGCATTTATTTAAATCGCCCTTTTTTGGTGTCTTAATGGTTACACCCTCGTTCCATTTCTGTGGGAGCTCCTGGTCGGCCCATATCTTGAGTTTGTGTAACATTTCTACTAATTTGTTTGCGCCCGCCTTTATTAAATTTATCGGTAGGTTGTCGCTTTCAGCGGCTTTGCCATTTTTTTAGTTGATTCAGTGTGTTTTGTATTTCTTCTTTCGTAATTTCAATTGTTCTAATGTTTATTTCCTGTATTACGTTATCTTCGTCTATATCTGGTGTTTGGAGTATATTTCCTCGCAGTGTTGTTTTCATCTTTGTATTATTTTATGTTCTGATTTAATTATATTTCCTTGTTTATCTTTGATTTGTTTATTACTGTTTAGTGTTTTCCCTGTCAAATTTCGGATGATATTGTACTGTATCTTCAGGTCGTTTTCTTGCGCAGCTTTTTCTGACATTTTTACCATATCATATACATAGTATCTTTTGTCTTTCCTGGCTTGCTTTTTAACCGCTATATTTTTTCTTTGTATTTCCCTTCTACTGCTTTTTCCTTCTTCGGTTGCTTCTTTTTGTAACATTTTTTTTTAAGTTTCTTTCTTTCTTCTCTTAGTTGCAATAGTCCAGAAAAATAAGGTTTTTGTCGGGACACTTGACCAGCCAGGTTGCAAATGGGTTTTTTGGAGTTATACCTATTACATTATAAATACAACAATGCCCGTCACAGTTCGGACGAGAATTTTAGTAATTAACAAATAAGGGTCAAATATGACAGTTTTTCGTTTAAATCGCTACAGGTAAAAATAAGGTAATTAAATATAACTTCAGTATGGTAATTAAATATCTTATTTAGATTATTCACCTTTTAGTAGATAAGCAAAGGTTTAAATTTTTTTAAATTTTGATCCGATTATTTGTTACTTCGGAAACTGCAAAATAAAACTAAATTTCGAAAATAAAAAAATTGTTATAACTTATAAAAAAATTGTTATAAAAATGAAATTAAGACTTTGATATTGCATGAAATGTTGAGTCAAACAGTCCATAATGCACAATAAATTTGAAGACGATTTGTCAATTAGTTTAAATTTTATTCGATTTGTTTATCACAAAGAGCTATTTTTGCAATGTTATTGTTCAGAAAATTATAATAATACAGCAATTCTGTGGAAACCACAGGAAAGAAGAATACTTATATTTTTAACTTATTTAAAAAATCAATAAGAAGTCATTTTTAGCATTCTGAAAACATTTTACGAAAGTAGAATCATTTTTGGCTTCTAAACAATTTTAATAACCATATTAACATATTGACTAAATCTGCGTTGGGATTTGAAAAGCTGATATTTTTACACGAATTTTCAAAAAAAACTTTTCGCCTAGGTTAATTACGAGCAAAGTTAGCCACTTTTATTACTTATTTAATTCACAGTTACTTCTATGTACATAAAATTCTCCTGTAACAGTGTTAGTTATCATATTCCTCCGAAACGGCTTGACCGATTTTTATGAAATTTTACACGTATATTCTGTAGGACTGAAAATAGGTGGTAATCTATTATTTACACCCATACGTTATAAGGGGGGTTGCCCCCTGCCACTTTTTTATTGTTTTGGAGAAAATTGTCTACCTTCATTTTATATTATGTACCATTAAAAATATATACAACCCTTAATTTTCACCTTTCTACATCCAACCCCTATTTTTTAATAGTTATCTATTTATTTACATCTATAAAATTCTCCTGTCGTAATGTTAGTTGCCATAATCCTCCGATACCGCTTGAACGATTTTTATGAAATTATATATGTATACATATACTTGTATATGTATACATAACATTTTGTATTGTTAGGTGGGTATATGTGTACATAACATACTCTACAAAACTACAGGTATATATAAATTAAAAAAATAATGATCAAAGTCCATCAACAAACTCCGGAGATATTAAGCGCAACATATCTTTGAAAAGTTAATTTCATTTTTTGAGTGCACGGATTTTAATAATTCCGCTCCACAGACCACGAGTCGATTTCGTTAGGACGTCATTTTTAAAGATATATTAACAACTCTGTTCAAGTTTACTCAAACTTTTACACATAAACTCTATACATACCTTGAACTTTAAAATAGCGCTAGTTAGGTTTCTTAATTGTTATAAAGAAACTAGCTGTGAATTAAATAAAAAAAAGTGCCTAACTTTGACCGTAATTAATCAAGGTAAAAGTTTTTTTTTAACATTTATGTAAAAGTACACATCGAAAACAATGTAATAACTACAGGGGTAATTTGTGTTACTAAAAGATAAATTTTTCATATCTACAGTATTTTTTGATAAAATGCATATTTTTCGAGGTAATCTCAAAAAACCCTCTAAAAAAGTCGATTTTTTCGTCGAAAAACTGTTACTTTCAAGCGCGAATAACTCGAAAAATATTAGTTTTACGAAGAAAATGTAAAAAACATTCCTTTCTTAGAATTACTTTTTACATCGATTTACATGGTTAAAATGCAATAAAAAATTCCCGTCCATGAGATGGGGTGGCAACCACCCCAAGCTTTTAGCGTACAGCGGCATGATATAGAAAATGATTCTTGGCCTATTCCCTACGCCCTACCTTCTGTGAAAATTTCAAGTAAATCCATGCTGGACGAAAAAATTGCGAGTCAAAATGCTTCATTTCCTCGACTATAGAAGGAGGAGAAACAATCAGTAAATGTAACGAATATAAATACCTGGGTATGAATACGAAAATCACGAATGATGGAACACTAGACGGAGCCGTTAAAGAACGAAACACTCAGGGCAGGAAAGCAATTAGGCTCCTAAACTCAGTACTCTGGGACAAGCAGGTAAACAACCAAAACAAGAAAAAGATCTATAACGCCGTAGTGAAAAGCATTATAACATACAGCTGCGAAGTATGGCATATGAAGGAAAAATCAAAACGAATGTTAGAGGTCACCGAAATGGATTTCTGGAGAAAGGCTGCAGGAAGATCAAGAAGAGAACATGTCACCAATGAACGGATACGAGAAATAATGAAGGTCACACATACAATAAATGACGAAACCAACGAAATACAACTACGATGGTTTGGTCACGTATAAAGAATGCATGAAGACAGAATCCCAAAACAAGGGCAAAAATGGAAACTGCAAGATAGAAGAAGATGAGGTAGACCGAGGAAAAGTTGGCAGGCAGGAATAAACAAAGCCATGGATGAAAGAGGTCTGCAAGTAGATCAATGTACGGACAGAGAGGAATGGCGAACGGGTATCGGAAGACGAAGAACGTTATAAACCGATAATATAATAATAATGTAAAAGTACCAGCTTTTTAAATCCTAAAGTCTAGGGATGGCGCTTGTTGAACAAAAAACCGGTTTTTGGTTATACCGGTTTTTTTAACTTACGGTTTAACCTGGCGGTTATAACCGGTCAAAAAATCGGTTGTTCCAAAAACAGGTTTTCGGTTTTTTTTAATCAAAAGCAAATACTCAATAAGTTATAATGTTACATTTATATTGCACTTTAGTTTGCTCAATTTTCCTCCCGAAAAATTCCCCAACCAATTCAACCTATAAAAATTATCCCAGGCGCTTTCAAGTTACCCTAAAAATGAGCCCGAGTACCTACCCCAATCTCTGATTCGTCGCTCGTTGTAGACGGCGTCGGCGTATATTGCGTTGTCAATAATTGGGATATTCCCAAAAGTGATGATCCTATCGATCTATCAAAATGTCCCTTGGATCTATCAGGTTTTAAAAAATGTCCAAATGACTTATAGGTATTTTACAAAATAAATTCGATAAACCAATTCAGTATTTACTTCTCTATTGCCATCAAAAAATTTCAGTAGGTAATATTTTTTAATACGTTTGTATAATACCTACTATTTATTTCGTAAGAATTATTTATTGTTTAAAAATTACATAATGGAGATTCCTAATCGTATTTCGGTATTCACATTATACAAGAGTCTCAAGTCTCAAGTACTCAAGTATAAACAATTTTTTAGCTGATGATGGTTGGAATATCGATTTCAAGCAGATCACATACTTTTATGTAAATATTATCATCACATGCACCATTTCACCAGTCTTTGAAATATTTATTAATCTAAATAACTATTCTCAAAATTGTTTCATAAAAGCTGATGTGACACTTTCGTCCAGTTCTCTATTAGTAAATAAAAGTTGAATTATGGTTGTTTGGGTTAATTACTTCGCATTTATTATTTATAATATTATATGATTAAGATCGAAAATATATAGAAATTTCTTCATTTTTCTCTAAATTAATTTTTTTCCACAGGCAACTTATTCGGTTTTTCAATGGTTATTACTTTAAAAAGAAAAAAACCGGTTATAACCGGGACAAAAAAACAACCGGTAAAACCGGTTGTTTCGAATTAAAAAAACTGGGTTTAGGTTATAACCGGTAGGTTTTTTCCATCCCTTAGTCGATTAATTTAGTTTGCAGTCAATACTAACAAAGTTATTCAAATTGTTTATAAGCCAAAAATGACTCTACTTTACTAAAATATTTTCGGAATGATAAAAATGAGTTTTTATTATTTTTTTAAAAACTTTGAAAACATAAGTATTCTTCTTTCATGTAGTTTCCACAAAATTGCTGTATCATTATTATTTTATGAAGAAAAGCATGCTTTATCATTGCAAAGAAAAGGATTTTTTATTAAACAAATTGAATAAAATGTAAACTAATTGACGAATCACCTTGAAATTTTTTGTTATATCTGGACTGAACATGGACTGTTTGACCCAATTTTTCATGTAATATCAGTCTTAAGTTTATTTTTGCAAAAGTTTATTTTTGCAACTTCCGAAGCAACAAATAATCGTACCAAAATTCAAAAACTGCCATTTTAAACCTTTGTTCATCTACTAAAAATGAATACTCTATCTGATATAAGATATTTAATTACTTATTTTTACCTGTAGCGACTTAAACGAAAAGACTGTAATTTTCAGGGCCGTGCCGTTCTATGATGCGGTGAGGCAGCCGCGTCAGGCGGCATCACAAGGGGGCGGCATAATCAGTAAAATCTAATATCTTCTTCTTCTTCAAGTGCCGTCTCCTAATCGGAGGTTGGATATCATCATCACTATCTTTAATCTATCCACCTCTGCTCTAAAGAGTTCTATAGAACTGCATCTAAACCAGTCCCTTAAATTCTTTAACCGTGACATTCTCCTTCTTCCAATGGACACGCGCCAACTCGTAACTCTTAATGACAAACTTTTTCAAATCAAAATGTACACCGGTCAATTCGTAACTTTTTTACTACCTGACCCTCCCAACTTGCAACTTATACAGGTGAATTCGAAACAATTGTTTAATTCTAATTCTATTTACACATAAACATTACATCTACTGGTAATGCAGCAGAGTTATGCTCCACGTAACGTAGAGCCACACCCAGAGCTTTAGTGGCATCTGCGTGTGACACTCAATATGACAGGGAAACTTCTTCCTCGCTTTCTTCATCTTCATTAGTCATTAGGGTTGCCTTGAGGTTGAACCAAGTCTACAATGTATTCATCCGTAAATTCTTCGCTCCCTTTGTCGTCAGCTTCAATCCATTCTGTAATTACACTTTCTTCTTAGTTTTCTGATCCATCTTGTATAGGGGAACGGGGAAAAATGGAGCTTATTCAAATTAGAAATCAAGCCATGGAGTTAACGACTAAGCACAAATGACGACACTGGCTCTGCATCAGTGACATCAATCTGAGATGGGTGGAAGAGGGAGAGAGACAGGCACAGCGACTCAAAATCAACGACAAAGTAAACTTTCAATTATTAGTTAGGCTAACTTTCGGATAATCCGACCTTTTCGGAATCCGAACAGGCTGTCCCCCCAATTAGTTAGGATTTGCGGGGTTTTACTGTATATAGGTACCTACTATAATATCTGCGTTCCAATCGGCTGGTAGTCTGTTTTGTTCATATTTTTTGTTGTATTAGCTGGCTTATTTCCTTATGTAATTCTCTTCCTCTGTATTTTTTTCCACTGTTATTTCATTTTCTTCTGCTGCTTTTCCGTTTTCTATGTTTTTAATATTTGTTTTTGTACGTTTTCTTCTGTGAAAATTTCTACTTCGTTGTTATCTTGTTCTTCTTCATCTGTTTCCTTCATACCGAATAGCATTTTTTCGTAATATTCTTCTCATATTCTGCTGATCTGTTTGTCTTCAAACAGGGTTTCTCTTTTTTTTTTGTTTTTTAGTACTCTTGTTTTAATGCTGGACGTATTTTTTTATCTGACTTTTTTGTAAAATTGTTATATTTGATGGTTTTCTGTCTTTTTTAATGTCCTCCAGCGAAACCCGTCATTTTTCTTCTTTTTATTTGTTGAGTTTGCTGTGTTTCTCGCTATTTTTTATTCTTCCCTGTTTTGTTTTGACGGATTGGTTGTTTATCCACGTCATTCTAGCGTAGTTTTTTAGTTTTCTGCGTTTCGCAGTCTTGATCGTACGTAAATTACACATTTAAAATTGAAAAGGATTTATAGGTTCCAAATTAGCTAAAAGACGGTGTTTCAATCCCTGTTTGTGTATTATCGCTCCAAACCCTTCTTGGCAGTAGCGCACCCGGGGGGGGGGGTTTGGGAGTTAAACCCCCTTTCCCCCAGGGCATATGAAAAATATATAAATAATAGCAGGAAAATGTAATTTGTCTTTCACACAATATAGAAAAAAATTTCGACGCCCAAGCCAACCCCCTTCCCCCCAGAGAAAAATTATAGGTGCGCTACTGCTGCTTGGATGTGTCCCGTTTTTTTCAAATTTATGATATGGTCACCCTACAGTAGAAACGCTTCTTAATTCACGAGAGTATTCTACACACTTGTTCTTAATCCAGGATACAGTTTTTTGTGTCAAATTAGAATTTCATAATGGTAGATAAGTTTATTTTAATTTTCTAATCTATTTCAACAGTAAGGCCCCCTCATACTGCAGACTTTTTACCTGCCGATAGTTTAGTCGGGTTGGGCAAAATTAAAGATTTTTCTTTTTAAAATATGTAAGAATGTAGTTCGTTTGGTATGGCATGAGTGCTTTAATTTTTTTTAAGTATGTATTCTATTTGTTTTTAATTTTGTAGACTAGCAGACTTAACTACTTTATGTAATGTGAAATTTAAGACTTACTACTATATTTTAAATATTTTTCAAAATATTATTTTCTATATCCTTACATAAAAAAATACATTGAGTGTATGAAATAAGTAAGCAATGTTTTAAACATTTTTATTATTTTCCAGACACCTTTGCACCTATTAGTTGAACAAATTATATTATTAAAAATTTTGTACTTACTTTACTTAAGCCGTCCTCTTGTACCCTACGCTGTCGAGGTAAAAGTTTTGTAATAAAAAATTAAGAATTCAATTTTAACACTTCTATAATATGTTACAATTGAGCAATTAGACCAGCAGATTCGGCAACTGGTTATGATAAATTCATCAATTTTAATGAACATACTTTTTAATTTTTTATTTTTGCAGTGAAAAAAAAATACATTGTTAATTATACAAAAAAATATCATTAATATATCACAACAGTATTTTTTTCAACATACTACAATAATCAATTATAAAAATATCCGAAGTCTAAATTCCAACATTTGAGGTGACAACAGCGCAGTGGAAGCCATGAGGACATAAACTCAAATATACGGAGACCACTACAACCGCAAACTGAATAAATATATATTTGGATGCCATCGAAACCGTTAAAGTGATTTTAGATATACAGCAAGCGAACATGGCGCGCCTGACGGCAATTGCTCCAAGTAATGTGTATATTATTATACAGATAACGTGACTGAGGACGTCCGGCCAATATTTTGTGTAAGCATTGTAGGAAGTGGTACCTTTCACTTGCGATACATTTTAGGGAAAGTCCTCGTGGCAACCGTATATCGGAGTTCACGAAGACCTGGAAGCCACGAGAGACTACGGTTTAACATGGGGGGACGTCATAAGATGCTAAAAATAATATATATATATATATATATATATATATATATATTGATACATGTATCCATGTAACTTCCAAAGTAGATTCTCGTAATACGTTGTTACTTCATATATACCGTTATGACTTCCGATTTCGGAAGTCACAACGTTTTGCCTATATTTTTACGAATTTGGCTACTAGATGGTATCAGAAGGCTTATATTAAAAATTTCGCTGGAAGTCATATCGTATCTAACATACTCATAAGATCAGATTTTAGTTCGACGGTATATCACCAGCGCTAGTGTCCCTCCCGTGCTACTATACAGGTTATGTACACAACGCGTAGCGTCTTCCGTTTACCACACCGCTCGGTGTGACTTCCGTTTTTTGGCAACCCTGTGTAACGGTTTCCAGACATTTATCTGTTGTAGATTCGCGGTCCTAATCGTACTTAGTGTTTTGTGTGCCTTTTGTTTTTAAACATGAATAATAGCAGATCTGCTTTACTTTTAAAGTTTTACTTTTAAAGTACTTAGTAAAGCAGATCTGCTTTACTAAGTACAATAAGTGATTATATATCTCTATAATTATATATTTTCTGTACTTATTTCAATCTATAATATTTACTTACCTATTTACTTATATAAATTCATTTTTCTCGTGTTTTTGTTTACTTCCTTTTTTACAATGAACTTCTAATTTAATCTACACTCAGCGGCACGAAAAACGGGCACCCTAAAAAAATGGCTAATTTTTGATGTCTCGTATCTCCCAAACCTTTGGTCCGATTTAAGTAATGTTTTTAATATGTTATAGCCTTATTATTTAACAATATAGCTATGATAACATTGTTGATAGACAGGTAAATTTTCATTGTATATCGGGTGTACCAATCAAACTGGGTTTTTTTCTCAATTTTCACAACACCCTGTGGAATATTCTAGCCTTTATAAAATATTTAAATTAAAGCCTAACTATAGCTCCAGGTTTTATTAACATTCTGTTTTTTTATTCATTCGCTTACGTTGGATAATAAAAAAGTTAAGGACTTTAACAACTAGCCATGTTCTTTATCGATACAGGTGTTTCTAAATATAAGTGCGACAAATTTTAAGGGGTAATTTCTGCATGAAAAAATAATGATCGTGTGGCAAAATAATTTTATATTTGCAAGCCTTTGCGGACATAGCTTTATCAAGTAAACGATCATTATTTTTTCATGCAGAATTACCCCTTAAAGTTTGTCGCACTTATTTAGAAACACCATGTATTGATAAAGAACATGTTTAATTGTTAAAGTACCTAACTTTTTTATTATCCAACATAAGCGAATGAATAACAAACAGAACATTAAGAAAACCTGGGGCTATAGTTGGGTTTTAATTTCAATATTGTATAAAGGCTAGAATATTCCACAGAGTGTTGTGAAAATTGAAAAAAAAACCAGTTTGATTGGTACGCCCAGTATACAATGATAATTTACCTGTCTAGAAACAATATTATTACAGCGATATAGTTAAAGAATAAGGCTATAACATATTAAAGAAATACTTAAATCGGAGAATAGGTTTAGGAGATACGAGCCATCAAATATGACCCATTTTTTGGGGTGCCCGTTTTTCGTGCCGGTGAATGTATCTATTAAATAATCTAAATTATTTTTAAAAATCTTATTAAAAGCTTAAATACAAGAAATGTAGGTAAATGTTCTCATTTAACGAAATTTCCGAAAATTGTGTATTTTTTTGACCCAAGTAGGCTGAAAAATCGATTTTATAGTTATTGTTATTTCGAAAGTAATAAAACGTGTAAAAATTACAAAAAAATTGAATGTACAATTACAATTGAATGGAATTAAATACACGATAAAATGAATCAAGAGCGATAAAAAGTTTAAAGTAATAAATTCTAGTAATAATATAAAATGCAGTAAACTCTCTCTTAAGGGGGTAGGCGCAAAATCTCTGTCCAATGCTATTTTAATACATTTATTTTTTTCGAATCCTGAGAAAACTAATAAATATTTTTTAAAACATACACCCAGAATGAAAGATAACATTATTACGGGGGACCGAAAGTCCCTTAGAATTAAAAAAAGTTTCTTTTGAATGAAATATTCGAAATTAAAAATCACACTAACTTTTCTCTTGTTTTTTCATCCCATTATCTTTATTAAAATAAACATATATTAGGTATATAAGTTATTAAAATAAACATTATATAAGTTTTCAGGGACTTTCTGCCCTCGGTAATAATGTAAGCTTCCATTCTGCGTTTAAATTTTTCAAAAATACTTATTAGTTTTCTCAGAATTCGAAAAAAATTAATGCATTTAATTAGCACTGGACTAAGATTTTGCGCCTATCCCCAACGGGCACCTCCTCTATACGGACGGTATTTAAAACAAAATTAATTTGCCGATATATTGAGCCTGTACTCTTCCGGACAATCCCTTAAAATGATGTGTACCTAAATGAAAAAAAAATACATAGATATTTTTTCCAAATATTTTAGAATACAAAACTACAATATTTATATTTTATTATTTCAAATTAACACAGAGATGACAACGAGTGATATTTAATAACTCTTTACCTTATCAGCAGTAGGTAATAAAAATCTGGTTCTAGTGTGGGATCCGTCATTAAAATATTTTGTGTGTCGGTCATTAAAAGAAATGTGACACCATAACGCGTTGCTCTAATAATACTTTAACATTGATATTATGTTGTGACTAAAAATGTTAACGGAATGTCTGCTTGGCAAAAGAAAACATCGGCACAATATCAATTTTCTTCTTTGATATGTTACCTATGTGTATGCCAAATTTCATGTCAATCTTAAGTGGTTTTTTAAAATTTATGGGTTTTGCAATATTTTACCGTCAGCGAACGGACTAATAGAAGAGGATCCGATATAAGGCCGATCTGAATCGATCTATTTAATGGATAACAATAATTACTGGATATGTAATTTAGTATGTTAACAATTATAAAAAACAAGGGGTGCATGATCTAATTTTCTTCTGACTATAATCAATTAATAATTAATAAATGACTTTTATCTACTCTATGTCATATTATAATTGATAAATTTTTAGTTTGTGAAAACTGTCATTATAGATAGCAGTGCTTTAAAGTAAGCATGAAGTAACAATGTATTTTAAATGGGATTTACTTTTTCTCACTGTTTTTGACACACTTTCATATAATTAAATATTCTTTCTTAACTTTCGCGTTTCATGGTGATGACATCTTCTTTTTCTTCAAGTGCCATCTCCGCGAAGGAGGTCGGCAATCATCATAGCTATTCGGACCTTGGAGACGGCTGCTCTGAAAAGTTCGTTTGATGTACATCCGTACCATTCTCTCAGGTTGCGCAACCACGATATTCTGCGTCTCCCTATGCTTCTTTTTCCTTGAATCTTTCCCTGCATAATGAGTTGGAGCAAGTTGTATCTCTCTCCACGTGTAATATGTCCGAGATATTCCAATTTTCTGGTTTTAATTGTATTTAAGACTTCCATTTCTTTATTCACCTTTCTCAGAACCTCTTTGTTTGTGACGTGTTCTGTCCATGATATTTTTAGAATTCTTCTATATACCCACATCTCGAATGATTCCAGTTTTTTCATTGGTGCCGCATTCAAGGTCCAAGCTTCCATTCCGTAAAACAGAGTCGAGAAAACGTAGCTCCTAGCCAACCTTATTCTTAGCTCTAACCTTAGATCTCTTGTGCAGAGCACAAGAGAGGTGATGACATGATGAGCAATAAATTACAAAAAAAAATTTGACAGTTTTGTGGTTTGAAAGAAATTAGAATTTTTATATGTCACAGTTCTAAGAATTGTAGAATAGAAATGAATTCCAGTGACGAAGAGTTACAGTATTTTTATTTGTTTATCGTAGATAAAATATTGTATGAAATTGTGCGTGAAGTACTTTTTGCGAACTTACGCGATGTATAGCACTCACTCCGTTTCATAAATAACTATTTTCATATATTAAAAAAAAATGTTTCGACCCGGGTAGATATTATTCCAGATTTTCTGATTTGGGCACAGAGTTGGATTGTTGGGGCATATATGGAGAGCAGGTAGCGCAACAACTATAAACTCAATTTTACAATGGAGACCAGGAGTTAGAAGGAGACGCGGAGGAACTAGAATAAATGGTTACAGGAATTAAAGGAAGATTTATATAGGGCAGGAATTAGAGACTAGCAGAAAAACAAAAGAGGATAGAAAGAAATGGAGAAGCATAGTCAATAGTATCGAGTAGCAGATTGGGAAAAATCTGCTCGAAAAAGATGGATCTAGATAGCTTTTTAGCGGGTAATCCCCACCTGGAGGGTTTAGCCATTTAATTTTTTATTACATATTATTATTGGTACATCAAAAATTAAAAGGACGGTGCCTGTAATAAAATCTAAAATATTAAAATTTTCTATAAGTTCAAATTTATTTATTAACATTTTTGATATAATTTTCGTAAATAAATGACTTACTATTAACACTTTTTTAATTAATTCCAATAAATCCATTTTACAGCAATAATAATATATTAGTATTTTTGTAAAATAAATATCAATCATATTATCATAAATAACACAGGTTTACAAAAAAAACTAAATTTCGGACAATTTGACGAAACCATATGACAAGGGGGTTTTTGGAGTGGCTGATCACAAATCCGGGGTCTGCTCACCTCTATCGCGTCAGGTAAAGGTCATTTCAAGGTCAAATCAAGATAAATCGACCGTCGCTCTGAAAAAGTATATTAGGGGGTTCTTGGGGTCGCTGAAGATGAATCCGGAGTCCGCTGACCTCTATCTCGTCTAGTTCAACGTCATTTTAAGGTCAAATCAACATAAATTGACACAATTGTTCTGAAAGTATAGGGAGTTTTGCGGTCGCTGATCATGAAAACTGCGGTCCGTTGAGCTCTACTACGTCATGTAAAGGTCATTTCAAGTTCAAATCAGGAGGAGTTAACAAAATTGATTTGACCTTAAATGGCCTTTACCTGACGTGGTTGAGCTCAACGGGCCCCAGTTTTGTGATCAGGGACCCCAAAAACACCCTAATATACTTTTTCACAGCGATTGTGTTGATTTATCTTGATTTGACCTCGAAATGACCTTCAGCTAGACGTGATAGAGGTCAGTGGATCCTGGATTCGTTATAAGCGACCCCAAAACCCTCCTAATATACTTTTTCAGAGCGACTGTCGATTTATCTTGGTTTGTCCTTGAAATAACCTTTACCTGACGTGATAGAGGTTAGCGAACCCCGGATTCGTAACCAGCGACCCCAAAAACCCCCTTAGTCATATGGTTTCGTCAAATAGTCCGAAATGTATTTTTTTGTAAACCTGTATAATCAAAAGAATATCAATATTTTAATTTAAATAGACAACTTTAAAACACAGACAACTGTATTCACAGTAAAAGTTTCAAAAGATCACACATTACGCTCAAAATAGGAGGTAAATCTAGCAGACGAGTCGTTGTGACTTCCAAAATATGATAACACCGCTGGAAGTGACAACGCGCCTTGAACTACCCTATATATGGAAGCCATAACGTATGCTGTACGCTTCGGTATATACGTATATATATACAAAATTTATTTTGGTAAATCCTTTCCCCTCAATAGGTAGACCCATTTTATAAGCCCCCTTTTACCAAATACACAATTTTTAAAAAATAATTCCTAGTAGAAAAGGTGGAAGTCGGACAGCCTCTTCTGTATACCGGAAGTCACAACTTAACGTGCATCAATATATATATATATATATATATATATATATATATATATATATATATATATATATATATATATATATGTCATCAAGCCGCGTGTATATCTCCGCGTTTGATTTTTCTTAGCCTCCGCCCACCAGCCAGGAAGCTTCCTGATTGGTCGGTTTTGCTTTGCTTGTTTTATTGCGTCTTATTTCAATACCTCGAAGGGTATAAATTTAAGTGAATCTTCTGATTCACTCTCTTACTTCGCCTAACCTTCGTCGTAACCAGCGCTCCTACGAGCTGGGGCTTCGGCCTCTACTCCGGCCTTTGGCCGTTTCACAGGCGAAATGCCTCGTGTTAGATCCTGTGCTGCTGTTTTTTCAACCTTTCAACTGTGCTATTCACTTTATTCAACCACCTAGAACCCTCTTGCCTTTCAGGGTGCTAGATTCAAGCAAAACAAGATAAAAGATACGCCTAGAAAGGCATCCTACGAGAGGAAACACAAACCTCTCACCTAGTACACAGCACGACCTTCCTACTACTACAGGAAGTAGAGCATCTTGGAGGTAGACTTTCCTGCTGATCACAAGCCATATTTTTACACCCCCAGATGACATATATATATATATATATATATATATATATATATATATATATATATATATATATATATATATATATATATATATTTGTACAAATATTATCGACCGTACTGTGTTAAATAGTAATGTTTGAATAACGGCAATTCGGTCAGTTGAAAGAAAACTCTATTTGTTTTAAGTCTCAATATTTCGTCACTATTTGGTGACTTCTTCAGGAGAAAACTGCAAATTTATTAATATTAGACATGGACAAACTTAAATATTTCGATACTTACAACTATAAGAGTAAAAATTTAAATTTCTTTAACATTATTTTGAAAATTGATTTAGAAAATGACAGATTTTATTTTGACTTATTGGGGAGTTATGGTAACTGCAATATATTTTATATTAATAGAATGTTATCTGATATATACAATTTTTAGTGAATAGGTCAAAGTAAAAAAGGAAATTATACATTTACGAAATTTTAAGGTGGAAAGGTAATAGTAGAAAATTAAGAAAGGACCTAGAGTAAGTTAAATTGATTTATAAAATGTAATTGATGGTACTTCATGAGTTAGTGTAAGACTGGTATTTAGAAATTTAAATAAAATTGAGGTAGATTAACTATTAGAAGATAAATTGGGTAATTTGTTTATTTAAATGTTATGTATTAGTTAGAATATTACAGTAGATATTACTCAAATGGTTAGTGTCAGTCTTATAATTAATTGATTCTGGAGTTTTGTTAATATGTACCATCTCAAGGAAAAGTCGCTTTTTATAATTATCAACTTGTTCCAATATTTTTACATTATTAAAATCAAATTTATGTCCTGTATTTATATGGTGATCTACTAAGGCATAACAGTTTTTTCTTATATTGCAGTCACTTTTATGTTGAGTGACACGTTGCTTAAGCCATTGTTTACTTTGACCAATATAACAACCTTGACATCCAATGCAATTTATTTTGTAAATTATGTTGCTCTTCAATGTGTTTGGAGTATTAGCTTTAGTTTTTGAGAACAAACTTGAATTTAGAAGTGGATTGTACTTAACTAATTTGATGTTGGGAAAAGTTTTTAAAAGTGGGACAATTTTGTCTGTTAAATTTTGGACATAGGGTATTTTTTTGTAAATAACTGGTTGTGGATTAGGTATCAAAGGTCTATTAGAGGAGTTGGTGTTATAAATAAGTTTTTTTAAAATGTGTTTTGGGTAGCCATTGTTTAAAAACATTTCAAAAAGTTTATTAAGATTGACATTTAAGAAACTTCGATCACAAATTGTCGTTACTCGATTTTTCATGGATATAATTGTGTTAAATTTTTGATTTCTAGGATGATTCGAATAATAATTTATAAATCTGCCGGATGCAGTATCTTTTTGATACCAATCTAATATGATTTTGTTATTATTTGTTCTTATGACTTTGGTATCTAAAAAAGGTATACTATTTTGATTTTCATATTCGACAGTGAATTGAATATTTTGATTAAGTGAATTAAATATTGTTGCCACTGTCTGGATGTGGTTAAAGGGTACACTGCATATTATATCAACATATTTATAAATAAATGCTAGTGAAATATGAGATGGTACATATTAACAAAACTCCAGAATCAATTAATTATAAGACTGACACTAACCATTTGAGTAATATCTACTGTAATATTCTAACTAATACATAACATTTAAATAAACAAATTACCCAATTTATCTTCTAATAGTTAATCTACCTCAATTTTATTTAAATTTCTAAATACCAGTCTTACACTAACTCATGAAGTACCATCAATTACATTTTATAAATCAATTTAACTTACTCTAGGTCCTTTCTTAATTTTCTACTATTACCTTTCCACCTTAAAATTTCGTAAATGTATAATTTCCTTTTTTACTTTGACCTATTCACTAAAAATTGTATATATCAGATAACATTCTATTAATATAAAATATATTGCAGTTACCATAACTCCCCAATAAGTCAAAATAAAATCTGTCATTTTCTAAATCAATTTTCAAAATAATGTTAAAGAAATTTAAATTTTTACTCTTATAGTTGTAAGTATCGAAATATTTAAGTTTGTCCATGTCTAATATTAATAAATTTGCAGTTTTCTCCTGAAGAAGTCACCAAATAGTGACGAAATATTGAGACTTAAAACAAATAGAGTTTTCTTTCAACTGACCGAATTGCCGTTATTCAAACATTACTATATATATATATATATATATATATATATATATATATATAAGAGATGACCTGCGGCACCTCTTTTTGAGATGACCTGCGGCACTGCCATCAGAGTAGATGGCGCTCTTGTACTGCCTCACTGAAATTGTGAATTTACCCTGACACGTCGGGTCTATTCTGGTTACGAGTTCGTGTTCTCCTCGGATAGCTGATGAATGACGAGAGTCCGAAACAGCGCTGTATCATCCTATTGAACACCAACTCGTAACCAGGATAGAAACGATGTGTGCTGTTTTTTACCATTTATTTAAATTTTTATTTATTTGGTATTTACATCTTAGCGTTAGGCAGCGCTCTCTGCCGAACCCAGAATGTACGCATCGTTCTATACGGTACAAGAGATAGCAGGAATCTTCTCTTTTTGAGATGACCTGCGGCACTGCAATCAGAGTAGATGGCGCTCTTGTACTGCCTCACTGAAATTGTGAATTTACCCTGACACGTCGGGTCTATTCTGGTTACGAGTTCGTGTTCTCCTCGGATGGCTGATGAATGACGAGAGTCCGAAACAGCGCTGTATCATCCTATTGAACACCAACTCGTAACCAGGATAGAAACGATGTGTGCTGTTTTTTACCATTTATTTAAATTTTTATTTATTTGGTATTTACATCTTAGCGTTAGGCAGCGCTCTCTGCCGAACCCAGAATGTACGCATCGTTCTATACGGTACAAGAGATAGCAGGACTCTTCTCTTTTTGAGATGACCTGCGGCACTGCCATCAGAGTAGATGGCGCTCTTGTACTGCCTCACTGAAATTGTGAATTTACCCTGACACGTCGGGTCTATTCTGGTTACGAGTTCGTGTTCTCCTCGGATGGCTGATTAATGACGAGAGTCCGAAACAGCGCTGTATCATCCTATTGAACACCAACTCGTAACCAGGATAGAAACGATGTGTGCTGTTTTTTACCATTTATTTAAATTTTTATTTATTTGGTATTTACATCTTAGCGTTAGGCAGCGCTCTCTGCCGAACCCAGAATGTACGCATCGTTCTATACGGTACAAGAGATAGCAGGAATCTTCTCTTTTTGTGATGACCTGCGGCACTGCCATCAGAGTAGATGGCGCTCTTGTACTGCCTCACTGAAATTGTGAATTTACCCTGACACGTCGGGTCTATTCTGGTTACGAGTTCGTGTTCTCCTCGGATGGCTGATGAATGACGAGAGTCCGAAACAGCGCTGTATCATCCTATTGAACACCAACTCGTAACCAGGATAGAAACGATGTGTGCTGTTTTTTACCATTTATTTAAATTTTTATTTATTTGATATTTACATATATATATATATATATATATATATATATATATATATATATATATATATATATATATATACATCCCGCTATCATTATGTCATCTTTTCATGTTGCAGTCATTTGGCATCACTAAGAAATACTATCATTTTCGAATTTTAATTCGTGTATGTTTGTTGAGCGCATTTTTTAATGCCCTGTATCGTTCTCAGTTTTCTAAAATTTTGATTTTAAAAATTTAAATTATATACAAAAATTTTTACACTTCACAGCCATTTTGACTTCCACCACATAAAAATGTGTATTTGCGGTCTATTTGCCATCAATCGATGTTGCCACGAGTTAAAAATATCGAGCGTTTGAGGCCAGGTAGAAAAGGTATATTATAAACTATATAAAAGGTGGGTTATTTACCTGTTCGGCTGGTTCGGCTGGTAAGGGTCCAAATATTTTACGGGTTGAATTGTGTTTATTTTATTTCATCTGTTAAATTATAATTTTCTCATAACGACTTAAAATATTTGTTTGAAAAATTAATTTTGGGTCATTCCATTTCAAATCACTCAATTTTGGAGCAAAAAAAAATTTGGACCTCCGATTTGTCTGAAAATTGGTATATAGCTTCTGCGGGACGTAAAAATAAGATATTTAAGGTCAAAAAATCTTCTTCTTCTTTTGTTCTCAAAATGTTATTTTATTCGATTTTACAGTGATTTGGTGTTTATTTATACAAATTTCCATTTTCTCTCGTAAAGTATCAATGGAAAACATAATATTTTAATAGAAGGGACTCAAAAATGTCATTATATGGCATTATAACAAGTTACTTTGATTCAAAACAAGCTTTTGATCAAATTTTATAGTGTAGAAAACGTTAAAATACCGTTTTTTTACATTTTTCTCCATTCCCAAAATGCATCATAATCGATTTGGCTGAAAATTTGCCCACAGATAGACAAAACATAGGACTTTAAGTGATCATAAGGATTTGAATTATATTACAATACCCAAAAAGTTACATGCAATATTATAGTCAAAAATATAGGCGTCTACTGTAAGTAAAATTAACTCGAAAATATCGACCTCACGACAAAAATTGTTAAAAAGAAATTGTAATAATTGTAAATACGATTTATTTGGAACAATTTCAGTTCCTTCCATTTTTGTCGAAAAGTTAAAAATGGCGGAGATATTGAGCAAAACAGGTTCTCCTTTAAAATCAAGATGGCCGCTAACGTAACGGAGGAATTCATTCGCGATTTTAAATTTAGGCTACTATTGACTCCCCTAAAGATCAGAAAAATAAATTTTTGTGCAGCTTGGCATTCAAGGTCAAATGCTATCCCGACTGGACTAATATATACTTTTGAGTATGATATTACTGCATGTAACTTTTTTGGTATTGTAATATAATTCAAATCCTTCTAACCACTTAAAGTCCTATCTTTTAGCTATCCGCGGGCAAATTTTTAGCCAAATCGATGATGTTGTATTTTGGGAATGGAGGAAAATGTAAAAAACGTTAACGTTTTTTACACTATAAAATTTGATCAAAAACTTGTTTTGATTCAAAATAACTTGTTATAATGCCATATAATGACATTTTTGAGTCATTTCTATTAAAATATTATGTTTTTCATTGATACTTTACGACAGAAAATGCAAATTTGTTTAAATAAACACCAAATCACTGTAAAATCGCATAAAATAACATTTTGAGAAAAAAAGAAGATTTTTTGACCTTAAATATCTTCTTTTTACGTCCCGCAGAAGCTATATACCAATTTTCAGACAAATCGGAGATCCAAATTTTTTTGCCTGAGTGATTTGACATGGAATGTACCTTTTACATTTTCGTTTAATTTACTTACGGTTTTTGTTCAGAATTTTGAAGAAACGCTTGGTTTGACATAAAATTTGGGACACGCATAGCTAATATGTTAAAGAAAAAAAGTGATATTGTGTCGATATGTGCTTTTGATCTGGAGGTGAGTTTCGTCCGTTATCGGGGATGAAAACAAATACGTTCAAATAAGTCCGGAATTGGATAAACTGACTAATTCTAAGCAACTTCTATTTTATAGCGTTTTTTCACTAAGTCAATACTTTTAGAGATATTTGCTAGTGAATATGTTCATTTTTCAACAAAAAAAAAAAAACACGTTTTTAGACGGTTTTTCGCAAATAACTCAAAAAGTAGGTACCTACTTTATTGAAAAAAAATTAGCAAATAGCAAATATAGCTTATAGAAAAGTGAAAAAATGGTATATGTGTCAGGTCTGTAGACCCAGTAGAAGCAGAGTTATTGCTAAGCTTTGTTTTAAAACCAAGAGGAGAAGGTAAACTAACCCTAATAGCACACAACGTCCTCTGGACGTCCAAAATAGGTCCATTTTTGGTCCTAACGTCCATGGACTATAAATGGACGTCCTTTGGACGTCCGGCGTTGGACGTCCTTCGGTGGACTAAATATGTACGTCCTTCGGACGTCCGACGTTGGACGTCCTTCGGTGGACTAAATATGTACGTCATTCGGACGTCCGATGTTGGACGTCCTTCGGGTGGAATAAATATGAACGTCCTTTGGACGTCCGTACTGGACGAAATACGGACGTTTGCTGATCGTCCATATTGGACATATTATACGAATTACGGGATAAAATAGCAAAATAATTCAATCAAATATTAACTTAATTATGTTAATAAAATAGTTTACATCGAAAAGATAATTATATTTAATTCAAAATTGCACAGTTTAATATTCTAAACATGTTTTTTTTTGTAAAGTGTGAAAATCTTATTTGTAAATTATTTGTTACAATGTTTTATTATTCTAGTTACCAAGATGACATAAGTTTGCTAATTAATTCTAGTAAGCAAAAATATAATTTTTATCAATGTATCTGTACTAAAAATGAATCTTAAGAGCATCTTTTTGAAGTTGAATATACGTGGCCGTGCCCAAAATAGGTCCAGTCTTAGTCCTAATGTCTATGGACTATAAATGGATGTCCTTTGGACGTCCGACGTTGGACGTACTTCGGGTGGAATAAATATGAATACGGTGGACTAAATATGTACGTCCTTCGGACTTCCGATGGTGGACGTCCGATGGTGGAATAAATACGAACGTCCTTTGGACGTCCGTACTGGACGAAATACGGACTTTTTGTGGACGTCTGAAAATCACCCCCACTACTTGGTTCCTCTGTTCACAAAACTATAACGATAGGCGATAGATTTTCGATTCACCCACCGATATCAGTTCGAAGTTGGAGAGTTGATCTCTCAGTCGTTGTCGTCGTTAGGGCTCCCGCGTAGAGTTTTATTCATTAACCACTGATTTTCATAATGTAAGAAATTATATTATATACGAATTAAAGTATAATATACTTATACATATACTATATATTACGTAAAACTATGAAGACGCTGTTTCACAACATAACACAGAGTCCGACCGCCTCATCGGGCCATTTAGAGCATCAATGCATAAGCCCATCCAATGGATTATTATGTGCCCCTTTGACATAGGCGCACAACATTTTAATCTACCACCCTGAGGATTCCTGCTCCTGGAGTTTTTCTGAAGTGCCGAAACAGTCTATGTTCCTGATTCCTCGATCAGATGAGGAGTTTTCGGAGCCATCAACCCCAGACAGCTACTGGAGCTCCACGTTGCAGCCAGTCACTTCTTGGTAAGTGAACGCCAAAGAGGAAGCATTCAGACTCTGCTGCTACCACCGTCTGGACATAGCCTATCGATCCCTGATGGCCTAGAGGACAAACTCACCGAGAATGATGGACAAAACCACCAGCCAGGACAACTGGTATCCAAACATTGGTATTATTTACGTTTTTTATTACATTTACATATTTTTTCATGCTCTTTGATATATATTTCTTATTCTTTCTGGTATATTTTTCATACATTTTTCAATCTTATGGGTGTTTGGTAAAAAATAGGCCATAGCTTAACCTTGGATTACTGAGCTTAAAATAGGTCGATTTAAGCTAACTTACTTTAGTACGAAAGATGATAACCGAAATACAGGGTGTCAAATTTAAACTTTTATTTTATTCTTGATTATTTCCTGGGCAATACATCATTTTTGGTGTTGAATTTAGATTTCTTGTCCCAAAAAAACCCCGCTTACCAAATTTCGTGATATTAT
This sequence comes from Diabrotica virgifera virgifera, assembly GCF_917563875.1. Lineage (NCBI taxonomy): Eukaryota > Metazoa > Arthropoda > Insecta > Coleoptera > Chrysomelidae > Diabrotica > Diabrotica virgifera. Next base: position 98,495,984 of record NC_065451.1, on the reverse strand, counting down.
CCCATGCTTGTTAGGAAATATTCAAGAATAAATAAAATAAAAGTTTAAATTTGACACCTTGTATTTCGGTTATTATCAACTTTAGTACTAACGTAAGTTAACTTAAACCGACCTATTTTACCCTCCGAAATCTAAGGTTAATCGATGGCCTATTCTTTACCAAACACTCTGTATAAGTACATATTTGTATTCTAGCCAATCTTTTTGATTTTCTATAAAGTATAGACTTCCTTGAATTTTGAATTACAATTGTTAAAGGAAAGTTTCGCTACCGCGGTCGCCTTTTGTTCGTCTTAACTTATTACCTCTACCCATAACGGTTCTTTTGTCAAACAGATTGGGTTGGTTATTGTACCTAGTAAGCAAAAAGTATTTATCTCAGTATTTTATAATCTATTTATAATATTGAATTATCTAAAGACAGAAAGCGAAAGCGGATGAAAAAAAATAGACAAAAGTTGAATGATTATTATAATATTATAATATAATATTACACTATATAATAAGTATACATAGATAGAATATCTTCTTTTTAAGAAATTGTCCATTATCTCCAAATGAGCAAGGTGTCGATTTGAAATATATGTATAATATACAGCCCATTACGCACCACCTTAAAAATTGAGCATTTTTGATGTCTCGAATTTCCTAAACCAGTTGTCCCATCTAAGTGATTTTTTTTATAATATTATAGCCTAGGCTATAGGTTACCTCCTTAAGCTTGTCATGCACGGGGAGCTATATACTGTAATATACAGGGTGTCCCGAAAAGAATGGTCATAAATTATACCACACATTCTGGGGTCAAAAATAGTTTGATTAAGCCTAACTAACCTCAGTACAAATTTGCTCATAAAAAAAGTTACAGCCCTTTGAAGTTACAAAATGAAAATCGATTTTTTTCAATATATCGAAAACTATTAAAGATTTTTTATTAAAAATGGACATGTATCATTCTTATGGCAGGAACATTGTAAAACAAAATTATAGTGAAATTTGTCAACCCCATAAAAAATTTATGGGAATTTTGTTCCCTTAAACCCCCCCAAACTTTTGTGTACGTTCCAATTAATTCATTATTGTGGTACCATTAGTTAAACACAACGTTTTTAAAACTTTTTTGCCTCTTAGTATTTTTTCGATAAGCCAGTTTTTATCGAGATGCGGCTTCTTTTTCAATACAGTTACGTAAAAATTTTATGGGGGTTTTGTTCCTTTAAACCCCCCAAATGTTTGTGTACGTTCCAATTAAACTGTTATTGTGGTACCATTTGTTAAACACAGTGTTTTTAAAACTTTTGCCTCTTAGTCTTTTTTTCATAAGTCACCTTTTGTCGAGATGTAGCTTCTTTTTCAAAATATACCTAAAAATGTAAATTGTAAAAAAATTTTCAGATTATTAATAGGTCTCTATTGTCGCGGAGTGAGGCTGGATGTGTCCATTTCGTCGTTTTGAACCTCTTCCGACTTAGTAGGATCCTCGTCGTTGGACCTAGTAACATTACGAGTGTCCATGATTCGTTATCGAACAAATTAGACGAATATTTCAGGTTCTCGTGTGTACAGACGGCGTCTGACACAAGAAATGGTAATACAAGTGAGCGTTTGATCCCGTAGGGAAATGTCGCAGACCTGGAATTGCTGTGAGCTCGGGTGTCTGATCCACAGAGTGGAAATATCACCTGAGTTGCAGAGAAAGTCCACAGAAAGTAATAAACAGCTCGGATGCGTGACTTGCTGCGGCAAGAATACCACTGGAGCGTGTTTATGTAATGGTAAGCAATGATAATCAAAAAAAAAAAAAAAAAAGAAAAGGTATTGTGTGATTCCTTAACTTACGGAAGGAATACCTGGCACAGAAATATATATATCGTAAATATAAAACGAAAGGTTAAATTTTATACTGTTTGATCTTTTATATTAAAAATGAACAATGCCTGAAAAGGAAGCTGGGCAGGGCATATAGGAGGAGTTTTGGTTAGTTCTGATAAGAACAAGTCAAAACAGTTTCTTACATTCGGAAACACGGACCCTAAAAGAGAACAGCATGGAAATATGAAAAGATAAATGCGAGAATAAGCGGAGGTGGTTCCTTAACTTACGGAAGGAAAGACACCTGACCGTATTCTCGAAATCAAACAGTAGATCAAACAGTAGAAGGTGAAAATGTGAAAATAGGCCAAGAGGTTCCTTAACTTACGGAAGGAAGAGCACCTGGGCCGTATTTTCGAAATAAAATTAAACCACAAAGAATGCACAGGTAAAAATGGGAAAAATAGCTCCAAGTGTTTGACCTACGGGAGGAATATCACTAGACACTATTTTTCAGCAAGAAAAAAAAATATAAAGTATTGCAACTATAAAATGGCAAATAAATGGGGTATGTTTCTAGCGCGTGGTCTGGCAAGCAGAGATTCCGCTGGAAACAGTACACAAAAATATACAAGTAAATATTATATATCAAGAAACATCAAATATTCAAATAAATGGCAGAGTTTCGTTTCTCTGCAATATACACAAATAGCAATAGGTAAAAGAAATAAAAGTCAGATTCTAGGTGGGTAAACAAGTACCGAACCTAGGAGTTTTCGATTACGAGGTACAGCTCGAACTGATTTTTGATGGAAAATCCACCTCCTTTTATATCCATATTTTCCTTTGTTCTAAGGATTATGACGTAGGAGAGTGGATTTTCCAAGTGGTTGGACCAATCGCGTTTCGAACAATTTGTGGGACATGTTCTCTCTACGCTGATTGGTCCGCGACTGAAGCTCGTCCGATCTCATCCCCCCCCCTTCGAAGACCCTAGGTGTGGTAAAAAGGTTATATTAACTGTGATAAATATATTTTTTACAAAGTTTATATTTTGAATTTGTTTTAGTCTTCTTGTTTCAATTCTTCGTCTCTAGGTGGAAGGGCAGGTCTAATGTCGTCTCCATGGATGGTACGATTTACATCCTGGTCACGGTGAACCTCGTAGGTGTTGTTGCCGAGGACCTTCAGGATTGTGTGTGGTCCTGTCCATGTAGGTCCAAAATTTCCCTTGTGGTGGTTTCTGATTCTAACTTGCTCTCCTTGGATGTAGCGTCTGGGGGGTGGTTCGTTTGGGTTGTCAGGATATAGGTTCCTGGCGTACACCGTGGCTCTTCGGACTGCTTGTTCTACTCGTGCTTGCCGTCTGGCTGCGGTGTTGGCCTCTCTGATTTCCTTTTCGCTCTCTTCCGAGCGTCTGGGAAGGTATCCTAGCAATAATTCTGCTGGTGTTTCTTTGGTGGCCTCGTTCCTCCTGGTTCTCAGGCTGAAGATGATGTCGGGTAGGTAGGTGTCCCATCGGGGGTCGTCTGGAGATTTGACCCTGGCACGTAGTCCCTTTTTCAGTTCCTGGGCTCTTCTTTCCACCGGGTTGGCTCGTTGGTGATAAATGGGGCTGAATTCGGCTTGAATGTTGTTTCTCCTCAGGAATCTCTCCCAGGCATCCGTCCGGAATTGGGGCCCGTTGTCTGTGATGATGGTGGTTGGTTTCCCCCAGCGGCTGCATATTTCGTCTTGGAGGAACGAGATGATTTGTCTGCTTTTGGTTGTTTGGACACAGCGGTACTCCACCCAACTGCTTAGGCAATCCGTGGCCAGGAAGATGTATCTGTTGCGTGTCCCTCGGGCAGCTGGATATGGTCCTAATACGTCAAAGGAGACCCTCTCCCATGGCTGGCGGGGCTCTCTTGCTACGATTGGTGCTGTGGGTTGTGTTGGTGCTCGTTTTATGGAGGCACATGTCGTGCAGGATCGAACGTAGTTCCGGACATCTTTGGATAGTGTTGGCCAGTAATAGAACCTCTTGATCGCCCGGATGGTCTCGTCTCGTCCTGGGTGGTTGGCCTCGTCTGAGTCGTGGTATGCTTTCAGGACTTGTGTTCGGAGTGACTGTGGCACGACCAGTACTCTTGTGTTTTCGTCTTGTTTGTAGTAGGCTGCGTTTTCTACTATGGTGAATTCCCGTAGAAGGCTTTCTTCTACCTCGCTTCTTGGACCTCTGTCGGAGATTTCTTGGTACCGTCTTCGGAATCGTCTCATCCCGTGGTGGACCAGGTGGCTTCTCCTTATCTTGTCCTGTAGTGGCAGGTTTGTGAGATCGTCTAGTATTGGATTGTTTTCGCCCTCTTCCACATCTTCCAGCATGCAGAGTAGTGGGAATGTGTCTTCTTCGATGGCTTGTTTTGTGGGCCAGCTTAATCGGTTAACTTCCTCGTCTTGGTTTTCGTCTTCTTCTCTGTTTTCTACTGGGTTTCTCGAAAGATGGTCTGGGAGCTCATTTTCTTTGCCTGGGATGTGTTGTATTGTGAAGTTGAATTCTTGTAGTAATAAGGCCCATCTGGACAGCTTTGCTTTGTCTTCCTTGAACCTGTTGAGCCATATGAGTGCTTGGCTGTCGGTGTATAGCGTGAAGTGTTGGTCTTGTAGAAAATGTTTGTATTTTTTCAGTGCCCATACCAGTGCGAGGCATTCCTTTTCGTTAATATGATAACGTTTTTCTGCTGGCCGAAGTTTTGTGGAGGCGTAGGCGATGACGTCTTTGTTCTCTGGATTTCCTTGGAACAGCACTGCTCCCATACCTATGTCGGAGGCGTCCGTCTGGAGGCTGAATGGTCTGGAGGCGTCTGGTCGTTTCAGATGTAGTTGGCCCTCGATTGCTTCTTTGATCTCCTTAAACGCTGTTTCGGCTTTCTCGTTCCATCTTAGCAATCTCCTATTGCCTGCGGTGAGATCGGTGAGGGGTGTTACTGTCTCTGCGAATCGAGGGATAAAATCTCTTAGCCAGTTTGCTGTTCCCAGGAAGCTCCTCAGCTGTCTTAGCGTCTTGGGGGTGTTGAAGCCTTTAATCTTCTCCACGTGTTTTTCCAGGGGTTGAGTGTGTGTTGATGTGATCTTATGCCCTAGGTATTCCAATTCGTCTGCCGCGAATCTGCACTTCTTCAGTGATGCCCATAGTCCGTGTGTTCGTAGTCTTTCTAACACCAAGTGGAGATGTTTTTGGTGTTGTGTCCAGTCTTCGGAAAAAATGATAATATCGTCCATGTAAACTTTTATGAATTCATCGATGTATCCGGCGAAGACTGTTGTCACTAGTTTTTGAAAGACGGCTGGTCCATTCTTAAGTCCGAAGGGCATCACTGAGAACTCGTAAGATGATCCGTCTGGCAGGCTAAAAGCGGTTTTAGGGCTGGAGTCCTCGTGAAGTGGTATCTGCCAGAACCCGCTTTTTAAATCCAGTGTGGAGAAGATCTTGGCTGTGCCGATTTCTTTGATGCTATCGTGTATTGGCGGCATACTGGAGGCCTCGTCGATTGTGATTTCGTTGAGTTTTCTGTAATCCACGCAGAAACGGGGTGTGCCATCCTTCTTGGTTACAATAACCACCGGGCTATTGTATGGTGATTTGCTTGGTCTGATGACTCCTGCTGTGAGCATCTCTTTCACCTCTTGGAACATTATCCTCTTCTTCTGCGTGGAATACTTGTAGGGTTTGATGTTGATTGGTCGTGTGTCTGTTAGTTCGATTGTCATTTCGGTAGCTTTTGTGGTCGGCTGGCGTAGACGGTCGTCGAAAACATCGTTGTACTGTTGAATCATTTGTTTGATTGTTTCGGAGGCGAAGGTAGGAGCCTGGTGTGCCTCTAATGTTTGAGTTTTGGGGTGTGGTTTGCCTTGGTTCCTCCAGTAGATAGTGGTTCGTCTGGTGGTGCCTACGTGTAAACATTTACGGGGTATGTCTACATTGGCCTCTTCTTGTTCTAACCATGGCATTCCAAGTACAACGTCGTGGTTTAAGTTCTCCAACACTGTGCATCGTACGGTTGTGGAGAAGTTGTCCAGTGAAATTTCGACATCTGCAGTCCCTGGGCTGTGGGACGTGCTGTCCGTGCATGCCAGCTGAATCGTTCCGGGTCGAATCTGCAGGTCTCCCCTCTGGATCAGACTCTGGTGTATGAAGTTCCCAGATGCTCCGGTGTCGATCAAAACCTTCACTTTGCTGTCATTGATCCTTCCATCGAGGTTTGGGAGCCCTGCCGTCATCGACCGTTGGTGGATGGGATTCAGTTGGGGCACCAGTTCGTCAACAGGGGTTAGTTGGTGCCCCTGTTGGAGTTTTCCGGCTGTTCTTGTTGGGGTTGTCGGTTCTGCCTCTGCCTTTGTGGATTTCTGTTTCGCCAGTCTTGAATGGTTTCCGATTGGCGAGGTGTTTGGTCTTCTTGTCTCCTGGGTCGCAGGTATTGAGCGTCGCTTTCCATTTCTTTGGCTATCACCCTAAGGCTGTCCTCGGTTGTCGGCATCCCGAGTCTCAGGCAAATTCTGATTTGTGGGTGGAGTTGGTTTGCTATCACTCTGCATCTTTGAGCCTCCGGGATGTCTGGTAATAGTCTCTTGAAAAGGGCGGCTTTTCTGGCAATGAAGTCTTCGGCAGATTCGCTTCTCTGTATTTGGCCGTACAATTTCACCGTGAGGGCGGATAGAAGTGCTGGGTCGTCAAATTTTTCCAAAAATCGAGTCCTGAAGGTCTGATAGCCTATCTCGGCTGAATTGTGACTCTCTGCCCAAGATTTTGCTTCGCCGTGGAGTGAATTGGCCGTTAGATAGTCCACCCAGTCGTCCTTGTCAACTTCGAATTTTGTTAGGAAGTCTTCCGCTTTTTGTAGAAATTGTTTTGGAATTTCTGTTTCGCGTCCCTCAAATCTAGGTGGTTTGGATGTCCATATCCTAGGAGGTTTGGCTGGTTCTTTGGTGGTCTGGGCAGCGGAGAAGTATGTCAAGGCTTGCAGAAATGTGGTCATCCATTCAGAGGGTCCGGTGTGGCTTGTGGATGGGTTCTTGGAGTCCGTAGTTGGTTGTTGAGTGGGTATAGGTTGGGCTAGCTCCGGTTGGGTCGTTGGTTCGTTATTTTGTAGTTGGGCGCCATGTCGCGGAGTGAGGCTGGATGTGTCCATTTCGTCGTTTTGAACCTCTTCCGACTTAGTAGGATCCTCGTCGTTGGACCTAGTAACATTACGAGTGTCCATGATTCGTTATCGAACAAATTAGACGAATATTTCAGGTTCTCGTGTGTACAGACGGCGTCTGACACAAGAAATGGTAATACAAGTGAGCGTTTGATCCCGTAGGGAAATGTCGCAGACCTGGAATTGCTGTGAGCTCGGGTGTCTGATCCACAGAGTGGAAATATCACCTGAGTTGCAGAGAAAGTCCACAGAAAGTAATAAACAGCTCGGATGCGTGACTTGCTGCGGCAAGAATACCACTGGAGCGTGTTTATGTAATGGTAAGCAATGATAATCAAAAAAAAAAAAAAAAAAGAAAAGGTATTGTGTGATTCCTTAACTTACGGAAGGAATACCTGGCACAGAAATATATATATCGTAAATATAAAACGAAAGGTTAAATTTTATACTGTTTGATCTTTTATATTAAAAATGAACAATGCCTGAAAAGGAAGCTGGGCAGGGCATATAGGAGGAGTTTTGGTTAGTTCTGATAAGAACAAGTCAAAACAGTTTCTTACATTCGGAAACACGGACCCTAAAAGAGAACAGCATGGAAATATGAAAAGATAAATGCGAGAATAAGCGGAGGTGGTTCCTTAACTTACGGAAGGAAAGACACCTGACCGTATTCTCGAAATCAAACAGTAGATCAAACAGTAGAAGGTGAAAATGTGAAAATAGGCCAAGAGGTTCCTTAACTTACGGAAGGAAGAGCACCTGGGCCGTATTTTCGAAATAAAATTAAACCACAAAGAATGCACAGGTAAAAATGCTGAAAAATAGTGTCTAGTGATATTCCTCCCGTAGGTCAAACACTTGGAGCTATTTTTCCCATTTTTACCTGTGCATTCTTTGTGGTTTAATTTTATTTCGAAAATACGGCCCAGGTGCTCTTCCTTCCGTAAGTTAAGGAACCTCTTGGCCTATTTTCACATTTTCACCTTCTACTGTTTGATCTACTGTTTGATTTCGAGAATACGGTCAGGTGTCTTTCCTTCCGTAAGTTAAGGAACCACCTCCGCTTATTCTCGCATTTATCTTTTCATATTTCCATGCTGTTCTCTTTTAGGGTCCGTGTTTCCGAATGTAAGAAACTGTTTTGACTTGTTCTTATCAGAACTAACCAAAACTCCTCCTATATGCCCTGCCCAGCTTCCTTTTCAGGCATTGTTCATTTTTAATATAAAAGATCAAACAGTATAAAATTTAACCTTTCGTTTTATATTTACGATATATATATATTTCTGTGCCAGGTATTCCTTCCGTAAGTTAAGGAATCACACAATACCTTTTCTTTTTTTTTTTTTTTTTTGATTATCATTGCTTACCATTACATAAACACGCTCCAGTGGTATTCTTGCCGCAGCAAGTCACGCATCCGAGCTGTTTATTACTTTCTGTGGACTTTCTCTGCAACTCAGGTGATATTTCCACTCTGTGGATCAGACACCCGAGCTCACAGCAATTCCAGGTCTGCGACATTTCCCTACGGGATCAAACGCTCACTTGTATTACCATTTCTTGTGTCAGACGCCGTCTGTACACACGAGAACCTGAAATATTCGTCTAATTTGTTCGATAACGAATCATGGACACTCGTAATGTTACTAGGTCCAACGACGAGGATCCTACTAAGTCGGAAGAGGTTCAAAACGACGAAATGGACACATCCAGCCTCACTCCGCGACACTATAATCGTACTTAACCATATACAAATATGTAGTGGATTCGACAAATATTCAAAATATCTCGATAAACACTGGCTTATCGAAAAAGTACTAGGAGGCAAAAAAGTTTTAAAAACATTGTGTTTAACTAATGGTGCCACAATAATAATTTAATTGGAACGTACGCAAAAGTTTGGGGGGGTTTAAGGGAACAAAACTCCCATAAAATTTTTATGGGGTGCACAAATTTCACTCTAATTTTTTTTTAAGATGTTGCTGCCATAAAAATGCCACATGCCCATTTTCAATAAAAAATCTCTGAGAATTTTCGATATATGAAAAAAAATCGATTTTCATTTTGTAACTTCAAAGGGCTGTAACTTTTTTTGTGTGCACTATTGTATATAGGTAAGTGAGGTCCTATCAACCTATTTTTGACCCCAGAATCTGTGGTATAATTTATGACCAATCTTTTCGGGACACCCTGTATATTATATCACATCGCTCTCTATAGTAATGAGTGAGCCTGCACACACGGAACCATTAGTTCCGTATCTCCAGGCTCACTCATTACTATAGGGAGTGATATGATATAATATACATAATATATTACAGTATAGCTCCCCGTTCATGACAAGCTTAAGGAGGTAACCTGTAGCCTAGGCTATAATATTATAAAAAAAATCACTGAGATTGGACAACAGGTTTAGGAAATTCGAGACATCAAAAATGCATCATTTTTAAGGTGGTGCGTTAATTTCTTGGAGAAGTGTAATTGTAATTTAATGTAAATAATGTAATATCCAATAATTGTAATTTAATATAAGATGTAATATAAGTTCCTTAAAAAATGTATTTTTTATTTCCCACAATACATTCTCCACAGGTCTAAATATCGTCGCTAGACGTCCACCGAACGTCCTCTCAGGACGTTAGATGGACGTTCGGCAGCACGACATTGGACCAAACTGGGACGTCCTATGAAGGTCCAATTGACGTCCACCGAACGTCCCCTCGTACTTTAGGTGGACGTCCATTGGACGTTAGATGGACGTCCATTGGACGTTTGGCAACGAGGCATTTGGACCAAACTAGGACGTCCTGTTAAGGTCCAATTTACGTCCCCTAGGACGTCCGATTAAGGTCCAATTTACGTCCGATTAAGATCCAATTTACGTTCGATTAACGTCCAATTTACGTCCGATTAAGGTCCAATTTAGGTCCCCTCGGACGTTAGGTGGACGTCCATTGGACATTTGGCAATGTGGCTTTGGACCAAACTAGGACGTCCTGTTAAGGTCCAACTTACGTCCCCTAGGACGTCCGATTAAGGTCCAATTTACGTCCGATTAAGGTCCAATTTACGTCCCCTCGGACCTTAGATGGACGTTCGGTAGCGCGACTTTTGGACCAAAGTAGGACGTATAAAGGACTTTCCTCGGACGAAAACGGACGTCCAAGGGACGTCCTTAAAGTCCGTGAAGGACGTCCTATGGACGTCCATTGGACGTCCTTGTGCTATTAGGGTAAAAAGACAGATTCACATCCAAGAAAGTCACTAGAAATATCTTCCGATACATCTTCTTTTTTCGTTGGTCATATCGGCCTTTGACGGTAATATTGACTAAAAATCTAAAAATAAAAGGAATAACGCAGAAAATACAAAAATCGCTGATAAAATAAATAAACTAACCTATGAAATGCCAATAGTGTTAAAATTTTATAAATGTCATTATTGTCAAAATTTGATATGAGTAAAATTGCCTGAGGTTGTACCAATTACAAACAAGGTTTACGGCGCGGGAAATTTGAATTACTCCTCTTGGTTTAAAAACAGACTATAGTGAAAAATAAGCTCTTATATGTCAAATTCCAAATCGAATATTTTAACGTGAAATAAAAAAAATGAAACACTTTTCTGGGAAAACGTATTACAACTTTTTTAAAGTGTTTAAGAAAACGTTTATTTTTATTTTTTAAAAAGTTTCTAGCAGCAAGAGTAAGCAAGTTACGCTCAAAATACAGTTGTTCCTTATTTTTTGGTTAAAAATATCGTAAAAATCTCCCTCTAGTTAACAGCCCAAATGGAATTAATCGTTACCACTTCACAAGTAACTTTATGTATTGTTTGTGTTTGTAAGTTTCATCAGTTCAAAGTGCTTATTTGTGAAAAAATTTGGTTTTAAAGTAAATTTTAAATCTTTAATTTTGAAAAAAAAAGACTTTTTTCAAAATAACTTAAAAATTATTAGTGATAGCAAATATCTTAAAGAGTAAAAAATGTAGGTTTTGCTTTTTTAAATATTTGATATTTTTTGATTTTCTGGAAGACAAAAATTGGTTAAGATATGGCTGTTTAAAATTTGCATATACATACTCGTGACTAGTGATTCGTTCGAGCCCTTTCAACAAAACCCCTTTCAAAAATAAGCATTTTTAACCAATGCAACTTACAGATCATATACAGGGTCTCCCCGAAAATAGTGCGTTCCTTAAAGGTATAGATAGAAAGCACAATGTAGAGCAAAAAATTCTTATAACATTTTCAGCCGTTCAAACTTTTATAGAACAAAATTTGCTTAGAATTAGAATTAGTCAGTTTATCCACTCCCGGACTTATTTTGAACGTATGTATTTTCACCCCCAAGAAGGGGTGAAGGTCACATCCAGGACAAGAGAACATATCGGCATAATCTCACTTTTTTCTTTGGCATTTTAGCTACGTGTGTGCCAAATTTCATGTCAATCCAAGCGGTTCTTTAAAATCTGGAGGTTTTGCGATATTTTACCGTGAGTGAATGGAATAATTGCCGTTATCACTTTGTAGCACTTAGAAATAAGGGGGAAGATAAAAGCTTGGAAAATTTAGATACTGCTTAAATACAAAAGGGTCGAGAAAACTAGGGGATATTTCTAAAAACTACTTTGCTACGGCGGCTCGTGTTTTGGTTGGAGAGCTAAGGTTGTGAGTTCGTTAAGAAGAAGTTAGGGATTAGGGAATATTTACTACTATCAAAAATTTAAACAAGGGTACTTACAGATATCCTGGGGTGTTAAATATTAATCCTGGCTATATTTTGTTAGGGCGCCTTACCAGGAGTTTTACTTTCTATGATCATCCAACATCTTAAAATTTGACTCTAAAAAGCTTTTAAAGTTTGTGGTTAAAATTTTGCCAATAGGTTAGCGGTAAATAAACAGGACAAAATACACAGTTATGGCATTTATTGAAAAATTATTCCTTGACATAACAAAACTTTCAGATTACATAAAAGATTACCTGTAAAAAAAAATACATCTACTTTTCTGAACATAGGTTATGGTGCACCAAAAGATAAACAATAATATTATTGCATTGAGGATTTGATATCTGACTTAATTATGACTTGTATAACTGACTGACTGACCTAATTATGACATATATTATAGCATTTGCATTAAAACAAAAATTTATATTCATTCAGGGAACAATGTTTACATTAAAGAATTACTGACTACTCCTCGTAGTACTTAATTATTGAAAATAACAACAACTATGTCACCTGTCAAATATCATTCCGTAAATCTTTTATTTTTAACTATTTCAAAAGGTTTCAAAAAGGATTTTAACATTAACTTACAATTATGTCTTTACAATAATATTTTAATGATGGAAGCAAAATTATTCTTTGTTCTGTTCAACAATTTACTTTTTCATCTTTGTATTTTAAGTTCCAAAAAGATTTATTTTTTTTATGTTGAAAGAAATTAACGTTATTAGTTTGAGAATTTTATAATTATTAAAAGTCACTATACCTTAAAATTCAAAACTTCACCATTGTGAAACTTGACATGACACTTGACAGCACGTACGTAGTTCATACGTCACTCGAAGGGGAAAATGTCAATGGAAAATTACTGATTGCACCATATACCATTATACCATGAAAATACCATAAAACAAAAGAAATTTGCTTATTTACCTCGGGAAATAGGTTTTCTAATCCAGGAGACGGGAGGCTTGGGTTTAATTCATCACTACGATATTAGTACTATGCCGGCTTTCATAAATACATACGCAGTATTTTTACAAAGCGTATATTACACTTTTACCATCAAAAAAGGAACTGCTACACCATCAAACTGATGGTACACCTACTTAACAAAAACACAGAAGAACTTTGATAGATCCCATTTACTTGGAAATTCTTTTTTGCGTCACAAAAAAGCCGGTAACTCACTATCGATGTTTACTGATTCACTACCATTGTAAGAATGCCTGCTTTCTTCTCCGTCTCCTGCCAAAATTCCTTGATCCTGTCACTACGCAATTTCCGGCTTCCGTTCTTCAGAGCCAATTACGAGCTTCGATCTTTGTACCAAATTCAAACAAACCAATCAAATTGATTTTCTACATTTGTTCTAGAAAGTTCATCTACGCATCAGAACTGTACTTTTGTCAGCACTTCTTACAAATTCTGTTTTTGCGTCTCAAATAAACAGGAATCTTGTAACACATTGAAATGTTGCGGAATACTTCGTAGATGTATACAGGTGCGGTTTTAGAAAATTCCTTGCAATCTGAATTTAAGTAAAAAACTGAATAAAAAAATTTGGACTTCTTAGAGAGGGATTGTAAAATCTATACAAATCTAAAGATCATATTTTCACTGGTTTTTTAAACGCTACACAGCCTCCTCCGAAAAGAGAAAGCTCGGATAGCTATCCAGTTTTCGATAAACCAAACAAAAATCAACCATGACTCCTTGAGTGAGGCTAAACAATCACATCAAAAATTTTTTTAGATGATGGCTAGTGGGGATTAAATTAAACAAACAAACGTTAGGGATTGGGCTAGCGTACCATCAATCGCCAGACTCTTTAAAGTCGAGTAGACTGAAATGTGTAATGACTCTAAAATGAACTGTAGGTGACAAGAGTTTCTGTGCCTTGGGGAAGAAGCTAACATTGTGCCCTGTGTGGACCTCGCTGACATCCACAACAGTAACACAAGTGAAATATCAGGGCAGGCACAGCCTTGTCACCTCGTTGCCTAACCGCGAGCGGTTCTCAAAAACTAAACAAATCATTTGAGCTCTAGGCTCGGCAGATAGACATCTGCCTAAACTCCACTAAACGCCTAGCGAGTTTCAGGGAATTTTGTTGGCAACGGTTCAGCAAAAATGAGGATTTAGAATCTCCATTCTAAATACCTCAATGAGACAACGTAATCTTAACATTTGTCTCAAGTCGAGATCGGTAACTTTATGTTAAACGTCTCACAGGGAATATACTCACTTCAACAACTAGACTAAAATAAAAGAAGACTAACAAAGGGGGATACAACAACAACAAGGGCCAAATCACAACAAATTCATACAAGGGGGTATACGACAACAACAGGGACCAAAAGACGACATACCAAAATCAAAGAGAATATCAACTTCTTATCAAGACTAAGGGAACTGAAGAACAATACAGGGGGAACATGGAATAGGGGATCAGGACTAAGGGGATGACATATTATCTCCATCAGATACAAAAGGTTTTAAGTCTTTAACATGCCATTTACCAAGATCAGAACCATTTAAATCAGAGAGACGATACACCACTGGTGACAACTTTTCACGGACTGTAGCTTCAATGTACCTCGGTGCTAGTTTAGACATAAACTTGTTAGCAGCATTAGACAGGACTTTATTCCTTTTCCATACTCTATCTCCTACTTGGAATTGGACTTCTCTTCTTCGTAAGTTGTAACTTCTAGCGTTACGTTCATATCCTTTTCGAAGATTAGCCCTGACCTTTTCGAAGACTTGACTTAATCCTTTTACTTCTGAAGCATACATATCACGGTTACCAGGAATAATTTCTAGATCTTGCTTCCGTTGATCGTTTTGATCAACACCATAGTAGTTTCCACTCAGGGGAACATGACGGCCATAATTAAGGAAAGCTGGGGTGTATCCAGTTACTTCGTGCTTTGCGGTATTAATAGCTTGTCTGATCTTTGCTAAATTCTTGTCCCAGTCTACGTGGTCTTTTATATACATACGGATTGCTGTTCCAATGGTTTTATTATTTCTCTCCACAAAATTACATTGTGGTGCATACACGGGGCTAAACCATACTTTCTGAACATTATACCTACTACAGAGATTAATTAGAAGAGGGTTGTTCAGATTTGAGGCATTATCACAAATCACATACTGGGGAACACCAAACATCAGGAAGACATTATCTTCCAAAAATTCAGTAATACTCTTAGCCGTAGCCTTCCTCAAAGGATGGACTAAGGTATATTTACTAAACCAATCAGCAACCACTAATAACCATGTATAACCTTTTTTAGAACGAACAAAGGGACCTATCAGATCAATGGCAACTATTTGCCAGGGGAATTGGGCTTCTCTCTGCTTACCCATTTTACCTAAAGGAGCATGATTTGGTGTTTTCTGAGCACCACAAACTTTACATGATCTGACAAACTTAAGCACATCACAACGCATTTTGGGCCAATAGTACCTTTCTTGAATACGGGACAAAGTTTTATAGAATCCAAAGTGAGCACACGTAGGTGGCTCATGACAAGATTGCATTACTTCTAATCTTTGGGGTTTGGGAACTAAAATTTTCCATTCAATATCATTAGTCTTGAAAGAATTGGGGGATGGGGCATACTTGTAAATGAAATCATTTTCCACTTTCCATTGTGGAAAATCACCAGGGGAACGGAGTATCTTTGATCTTAAATCATCGAACCAAGGGTCTATTCTGTCAAGATCTATTTCTAGATAATCAACTTTTTGGGCATCTTTGGGTGTATCATTGGTATGAGCTCGAGATAAAGCATCAGGGACTAAATGGGATGTTCCTTTTCTATGAATCAAATCGAAAGTATGTTGTCTTAGGCGCATAGCCCACCTGGCTAATTTGCCTGTAGGATTGGACAGTTTATTCAACCAGAGAAGTGAATGGTGGTCAGTAATGACCGAAAACTTAACTCCTTCAATATAACCTCGAAATTTCTCGATAGCGAAGATCACTGCGAGACATTCTCGCTCTGTAACTGAATAATTTCTTTCAGCTCGGGAAAGGGACCTACTTGCATAAGCTATAACTTTTTCTTCACCATCAATAGTTTGAGTCAAGACACCACCAAGACCAGTGTCAGATGCATCACATTGCACAACAAAGGGAAGTTCGAAATTGGGTTGGGCTAAGATAGGGGCAGAAATTAGGAGTTCTTTAATTTTCAAAAAAGCTTTTTCAGCTTCACTAGTCCAAACTACTGGTTGTTTTTTCTTTCTATGACCTTTAAGGAGGTCATTAATAGGGGAGGCTAAACTGGAAAAATCTCTAATGAAACGACGATACCAGGAACACATACCTATAAATCTTTTAATTTCAGTAGAATTAGATGGCCTGGGATAATTAACCATAGCTAAGATTTTTTCAGGATCTGCTTTAAGGGAATTGTTACCAACTACATAACCAAGATACTTCAATTCAGATTTAAAAAAATCACACTTATCGATGTTAATGGTCAAGTTTGCTTCTTTCAGTTTATCTCTTATAATTTTCAACAATCGGATATGTTCTTCAAAAGATGGGGTACACACTATGATGTCATCTAAATAACAGAATATATAGGGTTCAAATTCAGGGCCAAAGATAGCATCAACTAATCTTTGTTGAATCTGTGCACTATTACACAAACCAAAAGGAACAGAAGTGAATTGAAAGGAACCTCTACCAGAAACATTAAAGGCTGTCTTTTTCCTAGAGTCAGGATGCAGCGGGATTTGCCAAAAAGCTTTTCTTAAGTCAATGGAACTAATGCATTTAGCTCCTCTAAGTAACGAAAGAATTCTGTCTATTTGGGGCAAAGGATATGTATCATGAACAGTGACTTCATTTAATGAACGACCATCAAAACAGAACCTATATTCACCTGACTTTTTCTTGACTAATAATATGGGACTTGACCATGGGGATTGGGCTGGTTCGATTACTCCTAATCGTAACATATCGTCTAACTCTTCATGTAGTATTTTATTCATGTATGGGGATAAAGGATATTGTCTTTTCTTAAATGGCTTTGCATCACCAGTGTCAATAACCATTTCAATTTTATTGGTTCTTCCAATGTAGTTGGAACTAGAAATTTCCTCAAAAGAAGCGACTGTGGAATCTACTAAATTTTTTTCAGTGGGGGAAAATGAGTCTACAGAATACAAAGTTTCTGTTTTCTCTTCCTTTTGGGAAGAATGCCATGTTCCATCTCTAAAATTCAAGAACACTGAAAATTTATGCATAAAGTTACTTCCCAAAATAAAACTATGGGGAACGGAGGGTACGACAAGAAATTTCACTACTTGGGAAACACCATCAGCCTCAATTGGAAGATCAATAGTACCAACAACTGATTTTTGAGAACCATCTGCTAAGCAGACGTGTTTACAGGGAGTAGAATTATATTTAATTCCTTGGGAATCCAAAAATTTAACTCCAGCGGCACCTACTACGGATGTGGTGCAACCACTGTCTAAGAGGGCGACAAAGTTTTTAGAAAAGATAGAAATACTAACATGAGGACGACTGTCACAACCTTTCTTTTCAAAAAGAGGGTTAAGTATGTTTTGGGGGAATTTGTCGGGCTTAACTCTATATGGAGTGCAACTGCCGACTGGCTGCACACTACCTAGTTTTTTTTGACACATACAGGAGGACGTTCTCACTCCTTTATTACCACAACGAGAACAAGACATTTCTCTGTTTGTACAATTGCGAGAAATGTGGTTGGGCTTACCACAAGTAAAACAAAAAATAATTTTTCTAGGGTTGTCATGTGTTTGGTAGGGTTGTGGAGGGGGTTGCATTGAATGAGGTTGATAAGAAGAAGACTGATTTCCATACGGTCGATAGGGAGGGGATTGCATCAATGGAGGTGGATAAGAAGACTGATTTCTGTGGGGTGGATAAGAAGAAGAAGACTGATGTCTTTCATCAGTATCTACTGGAGGATTGGGTCTCTCATTTCTCTGCGTAGACTTGGATTTCTTAAAGGGACGATCTTGCTTTTCTCGTTTGTCTCCTTTGGGGTTATCAGGCTTGTCTTGTTTATCAAGTACCTGAAGCTTCTCTTGGGGTTTTTCTGAATCCTCTAATGAAATACCAGCAAGACCTTTTGTAGTTTGAAGCAGGGGCAAAACATTTTGCTCCAAACGTTTAACAGTTATGACTAACATTTCGACAGTGGGAAAATCTTGAAGGGCTACGAGTGGAATATAATCCACCAAAATATTTTTTCTTAAAATCTTTACTCGTTGGGCTTCAGATGGGTACTCTTCTAAACGTTTAAAGAGATTCTCCATGATTGCGGAATAAATAGTGATTGACTCAGACTTTTTTTGTTTTCGACCTTTAATTTCATCAAGGAGATTATCATTATAATCTGGGGGTAGGAAAGCAGTTTTGAGAAGGGTTACCAACTCATTCCAACTGTTAACTGTATTTCCAACACTCCTATACCAAATAGCAGCGTTTCCGTCGAATAACTCAAAAGCTGATCTAAACAGGACATCATCAGAAATATTTCTGGATCTAGCAGAATCTCTTACTTTTTCTAAAAATGTGGGAAGGGCTTTACTCTCACCATTAAATTTGATATTTAAATCAGAAACTCTAACAGGAGTTGAAATTTGTATAATAGGGGCTGAAACTGAACTAATAGGGGCAACGGGGACTGAAGTTGTACCACTAGTCGATGGGACGGACACATTGTCAGATGTCTCTTCCTTTTCTAAGACATCTCCAGTCAACATCAATAAATCCATCTTATAGTTGTCAATAACTTCTTTTATAGCTTCTTCTACATTATCAGGGAAATTTTCCAATCTGAAATCCAGATGACTGGACCTTGTTTTGAAACGAGCAAAGTCAGCCTTTGATGACTGTGCACTCATTGCCCGCGCAATACTTTGCAAATCTGCTAATATTGACTGGATTGTAGGTAACTCTTGATCAGGATCGACTACATTTTTAGTCAAATTAATGGAAGATGAGATGGTCTCTTTACTTAACTGACCTCTCAACAACTTACGTTTTTCTTCAACAGTCCTATTTTGGACATTAAAACCTCTTATGAAAAGTTCATAAGATAACTCATCGGTTTTCAGATCATTAACTTGGGTAGACTTCATTTTTAAAACTGGGGTGAAAACAACACACAGGGGAAAGACCAAAGGGAATAGTAGAAAGTATGACTTTCGGACAAAAAACCGTTTCTATTTATCAAACGAACACAAACCTCACTTGCACTCTCACGCAGCCAGATCCTAACCTCACTGACTTTGTTGCAACTTCTGCTCTTGGTCTGCAATCACTCAATAAACAAAAGAGGGGTCAATAAACTATTGGTCAAAAAATTCACACTCCACCACTGACACGGACTAACAGGGAATAACACAAGGGTACACAAAACAAACAGGAAACAACAGACTCAAATATTTTCAGACAAAACAGGGATAGACAAACACAAATAATATTGAAACTTGCTTCTCGAATGAGCTTACACGGGATAACACCAACAACGGTTCTTGTTCCGATAACTATTGGGAGCGTTCCTAGACAACTAAGCACACTTCCTTTATCACGAGTATTACACTTGTGATCTATTCTGGTACAAGAAGGGAAAGACAAATAGTAATTGGACTGACTAACTACTTTACTTCACGGATACACTCAAACTACTTCACAGGCAGACTCCAACTAACCTTTGGTATCTTTATGACACTGACAAAACTAGATTAGTTGAGAAAAAAATAATGGGACAACTAGACAACATTGGGACTAAAAACTCAAACGGAAACTACACAGACTATACACATATACTCAAATGACGAACAAAAAAAATCACAAAAACAAGTTATTCTGTAAAAAATTGTTAATCAATTATGAATAAATGCACAAATACAACTAAAATGTTATACTTTATCAATAGTTTCAATATTGGAATGTTCAACGCTACTTATATAGACTACTTGTCTATACAATCAATACTTTTTTAAAAAAAATTTAAATATTGCTTTCACCATGGGTACTGTATTAACATCTACTATAAGTACATACATAAAAACAATGTTAATACACTACTATGAGTACATATTTACACATCCTATTGAAAATTTTATACCACTTCGTAACGTTCTAAAAAAATGTAGGGGCTCTTGGGCTAAACTATGTTGCGATACTGGTTGTGATAGTAGAATCGGTCTCAAATCTGGGGCAAGGAGAGGAAATTAAGTTGAAAAACAGTTGGGACTAACTAAAAAAATGTAAACTGTTTGGGAACAACTTAACGATATGACTGGGGGGTGAAACGAGACTGGCCTCACGTCTGAGGGTGCTATTTTGTAGCGCACAACTGGACACTGAAAGAGGCAGAAAAATGAATCAGCCCCACGTTCTAGGGCGACATTTTGTAGGGCTTAGTTATAAGGAGGAAGATAATCCTGGCTATATTTTGTTAGGGCGCCTTACCAGTTACTTTCTATGATCATCCAACATCTTAAAATTTGACTCTAAAAAGCTTTTAAAGTTTGTGGTTAAAATTTTGCCAATAGGTTAGCGGTAAATAAACAGGACAAAATACACAGTTATGGCATTTATTGAAAAATTATTCCTTGACATAACAAAACTTTCAGATTACATAAAAGATTACCTGTAAAAAAAAAATACATCTACTTTTCTGAACATAGGTTATGGTGCACCAAAAGATAAACAATAATATTATTGCATTGAGGATTTGATATCTGACTTAATTATGACTTGTATAACTGACTGACTGACCTAATTATGACATATATTATAGCATTTGCATTAAAACAAAAATTTATATTCATTCAGGGAACAATGTTTACATTAAAGAATTACTGACTACTCCTCGTAGTACTTAATTATTGAAAATAACAACAACTATGTCACCTGTCAAATATCATTCCGTAAATCTTTTATTTTTAACTATTTCAAAAGGTTTCAAAAAGGATTTTAACATTAACTTACAATTATGTCTTTACAATAATATTTTAATGATGGAAGCAAAATTATTCTTTGTTCTGTTCAACAATTTACTTTTTCATCTTTGTATTTTAAGTTCCAAAAAGATTTATTTTTTTTATGTTGAAAGAAATTAACGTTATTAGTTTGAGAATTTTATAATTATTAAAAGTCACTATACCTTAAAATTCAAAACTTCACCATTGTGAAACTTGACATGACACTTGACAGCACGTACGTAGTTCATACGTCACTCGAAGGGGAAAATGTCAATGGAAAATTACTGATTGCACCATATACCATTATACCATGAAAATACCATAAAACAAAAGAAATTTGCTTATTTACCTCGGGAAATAGGTTTTCTAATCCAGGAGACGGGAGGCTTGGGTTTAATTCATCACTACGATATTAGTACTATGCCGGCTTTCATAAATACATACGCAGTATTTTTACAAAGCGTATATTACACTTTTACCATCAAAAAAGGAACTGCTACACCATCAAACTGATGGTACACCTACTTAACAAAAACACAGAAGAACTTTGATAGATCCCATTTACTTGGAAATTCTTTTTTGCGTCACAAAAAAGCCGGTAACTCACTATCGATGTTTACTGATTCACTACCATTGTAAGAATGCCTGCTTTCTTCTCCGTCTCCTGCCAAAATTCCTTGATCCTGTCACTACGCAATTTCCGGCTTCCGTTCTTCAGAGCCAATTACGAGCTTCGATCTTTGTACCAAATTCAAACAAACCAATCAAATTGATTTTCTACATTTGTTCTAGAAAGTTCATCTACGCATCAGAACTGTACTTTTGTCAGCACTTCTTACAAATTCTGTTTTTGCGTCTCAAATAAACAGGAATCTTGTAACACATTGAAATGTTGCGGAATACTTCGTAGATGTATACAGGTGCGGTTTTAGAAAATTCCTTGCAATCTGAATTTAAGTAAAAAACTGAATAAAAAAATTTGGACTTCTTAGAGAGGGATTGTAAAATCTATACAAATCTAAAGATCATATTTTCACTGGTTTTTTAAACGCTACAACTTTTAGATAAGAAGTCATTATCACAATGACATAGTCAGGTTAACTGAATTATATAATTATTGTTTTTATCATTAAATGTGAAAACCTAGAATTATCCATGTCTGTGCGTCAATAAACACAACTCCTCTGTTAATAGGACAGAAAGAATGACAAATGAGGTGTCAAATGAAAGCCTATAACCAAAATATGATATTACATGTGAGAAGTTTGACCTCGGACTGCCTGTTCCAGAGTTGCAACCAAAAGTACTGTTTTAAATTCGTCGAAATAGTACAAACTATTATTCAACGCGACTAAGAAAGACCAGAACAAATACATACTTCCGGTTTCATGCCTGTCTGTTCGTCCATGTCTGTCGGTGAACAAAATTCATCCGTCATATCAACTGACAAAAAGTTACACGAAGAGTTCAAATATCGACTGCCGGTTCAACTTCCGGTCACTTTGGGTGAAAAATTAGAACTTACGATGTCCAATTGCTTGTTACAATTTTTTTATAAGTGTTCTACTCTATCTATTCTGACTTTTTCTATAACTTACTTAGATCACATATAATTTAATACAGTTTTGATGTCAGGGTCTTCAAAATTTATGTGGTGAGTTCCGGTATGTGATGAATGAAAAACGACTCTATAAGCAGAAGAAAAAAGTGTTCTTTAAAGTGTTCTCAAGACCTAAGACAATACATCGACTCACAAGAGCGTTGTGACAGTAGCAAAAATTCGAGTTGGGGTTCGAATTACTTTCTCATGCGGCTTACTCTCCTGACTTGGCCCCCTCCGATTATTAAGTGTTCCCAAATCTGAAGAAATGACTCGTAAATAAAAAAATCAGCTGAGATAATTGAAGAAAAAAATGACTATTTTTCAGAGCTTTCAGAATCGTATTATGCGCACGGCATCGACATGAAAAATTTGTAAATCCGTTAAAATCGCTGTATTGAACATATTGAATAAAATTAAAGAATTTTCATGAAAACATGTTTTTCATGAAAATGTGTCTACTTTTATAGGACGCACTTCAGCAGTTCATAAAAAAAGCTTACAGACTTTCTAATGCTGTTTGCTAAATAGCAAAAATAACAAAAATTTTATTACTCATGAAGAAGATCAAGCAGCTAAATTTAAAGTAAAATCATTAGATGGCATATAAATAGATATGGAATAATGGAATAGAAGTTGATATCCACTTCTGAACCCACCTCAGAAGAAGTGGACGAAATAGAGTAATTGGGAGTCCTTCAAAGGTCACCTGAGCACTCAGAACCTAGTACCAGTGCATGCAGCTGCGATAATATTAAAGAGAAATCCGACAAAAGAATTGAGAGGGAACTCTGGACCAAATATCAAAAACCAGTGTAACCTAACACTTCCAGCTTCATATTAATAATAGAAAATCACCGAAAGACAAATATGTAATGTAAAGAATTAATATCTCAATATTCCGGTCTACTAAACAATAACGACTGGCAAAACATTAAAGTCATTATTCAAGTCGTATATTCAAAAAATAAGACAAGTAGAGTAATAAATGGATAATTAAAAATTGCGAGAAACAGTGCAAGGAAATTATTTAATAGACCCGAAGACAAAACAAAAATTAATGTGCTAAATAAAAGTATTGATTCGTTACTGCAGAACTAGAACTGTTATATGGAGCTATACTAGTCTGGATCGGTGTAAATTAAATGAGAAAGAAAATAATATAATAAACACACTTTAAGAGCAGATAGAGAAAATATATGGATTATCAGAAGGTTCAAACGGCAGAATTATCAACGATAAACAAGAAAAAGTCAACGAGATAATGATTCTGGACCAACTGTTTTATTATAATTAGGGGTACGGAATTTTCGTTTTTACGAAATAGATGCGAATTTCGGCGAAATTTTGAACATAAATGCGATAAATGTGAAATATGGAGTTTTTGTTTATTTCCGCGAAATACCTGCAGGTGCCCAACTCGCCCGTAAATAAGTAGGTAGTTACGTAGTAAATAAGGCATGGAAAGATTTTACGGAAAGTTTTCTATTGTACATAATTTTTGAAAGGTTGTTTATTTTTCTAACACGTGTTGAAACAGAAGGAATTTTCATTGTTCATCATTAAATAGATAAAGATAAGATAAGGAATTGATATTTTTCAATGTTGATTCTATGAGATATATAAATAATCCCACTGTTGTTATCTGCATTTCGGTCTTTTCTATTGGTAAAAATCTAAGTTGGAATAAAAGTCGGCTAATTCTTATTTTCTAAACATATAAATTAGTCAAACAGGACAATCAGTGCTCATTCCGTCAATTTTTATTAAGAACATGGTCTATCAAAAAAGTTTTCATGGTAACATAAAGTTACTTAAAGTATCCCCTAAAATGGGACGCCCTAAAACAATTTTGAGTGATCGAGTCAAAGAATTTGCAACAGATGACCTATATCTGTGTGACACAAGACACAATTGCTATACGGTGCAGTTTTCCGTCATTTGCTAAAGCAGCATTACAGAGCATTTGGAGTCCAACGAACAGCGTAAACGCAGAACGATTCTTCAGAACATATAATATTGTAGTGACAGATCGAAGAACAGCTCTTAAAGAGTCGAATGTCGAAATTACAACGATGTTAGCTTTTAATTAATGTTTTCTGTTGTTTTACTCGTAGTTAAAAATAAATGCGAAATTTTGTAATTATAAAAAAAGTAAATGCGAAATTCATGTTTTTTATTTGCGAAAATTCCGTACCCCTAATTATAATTAGTTATAAAATAGCCTCAATGGGGAAAAGCTGTAAGCTTAGACCAAACACCAGTAGGGGGCATCCAATTAATTGAGGAAAAAAATTAAATGTATAACAATATTCACTTCATTTACTGAAAAGGCATTGTCCCGCAAGAATGGTTGAAATGACAATTAATAGCCCTACAAAAAGACAAGCGCTTGAAAGTGATAAGACCATTGAACAATAAGCATGTAAGCTACCTTTTAAACACATTCTCAAAAATAATCCATAACACAAGGATTGTTAGGAAATTCTTTTATAGACTTCAGGCAACAAATTCTCCTGATCATGTTTAAAAAACGTACGGAATGTACTAAATAAAAAAATATATTTATCATTTAAAAATATATACCCTTATACTATAACATAATTCTAACGTTGAATATATAATGCTTTCCTGTGGAGTATACAAAGGATGGTCCTGTTTTTCCCGCACGCTGCCTTGTTTAGTCTTCTTTGTCGTTTAATTCGTTAAATTCTATCCTCTTATGTCACGGCTTCAGGAAGCAGTGGATATATGCAGTGAACGGGAGGCCTATGTCGAACAGTGAACGAACGGAGCCTTTTCGCGTTTATCATGTAGAGAAGTCACTTGTCAAAAACTGGACGTATGTAATCGTATTCAATTTGTTAAATACTGTCACATAATATGTCATACACCTCTGTGCGTTAATCCATTTTATTTCTACAATTTTAAGGTGCTATTACATGCCGCCATTTTGATTTGTCTACAGTCGCATTCTGCCCGTTAAATCCCATCGTTTGAGGCGCTGTACGTCACGATTGGATCAATTGTAGCGAAGCTGCATGACTAAGGCCCTTTTAACATGTTGCTGTATTTGATTTTTCTGTGCCATTTTATATTATTTGTCAAATACTATTATTTGAGGTGCTGTACATCACGATTGGACCAATAGGGCCGTAGATACAAGACTAAGGCCCTTTTGACATGCTGCTGTATTTGATTTTTCTATGTCATTGTATTCTATTTGACAAATCCAGTTATTTGAGGTGCTGTACTCCACGATTGGACCAATAGGAGCGAAGATACGTAAATAAGGCCCTTTTGGCATGTTGCTGTATTTGATTATTCTGTCATTGTATTCTGTTCGTTAAACCCTATCATTTGAGTTGTTGTATGTCACGATTGGACCAATAGGACCGAAGATACATAACAAAGGCCCTTTTGACTTGTTGCTTTATTTGATTTGTTTGTGTCAAATTTGATTCTATTGGTCAAGTCCTATTATTTAAGATGCTGTAGGTCACGATTGGACTAATAGGACCGAAGATACGCTACTAAGGCCCTTTTGACATGCTGTTGTATTTGATTTCTCTATGTCATTGTATTCTGTTTGTCAAATCCTATCATTTGAGGTGCTATACACCACGATTGGACTAACAGGACCGAAGATACATAACTAAGGCCTTTTTGACATGCTGCTGTGTTTTGATTTTTCTGTGTCATTGTCTTCTATGATGCCTAAGGCATGTCTATGATATGCCTTATTTTTAAACAAAACAAGTAATTGGACTTCGTAAGTCCTAGGTTTTCACCCAAAGTAATCAAAAGTAGAACTGGAAGACGATATTTGAATTTTATGTGTAACTTTGCGTGGATTGATATACGAATTAACTAATTTTGAGTCATTTTTACTAAACTTTGACATTTGTCACCTCATTTGTAATTCTACCCGGTATAATGGCGGAGGAGTTATATTGGCGGTCGTACGAACCGACAGAAAGATTGCCTAGGTCAAATATCTCACCTTTAGTACCATCCTTGGATTATAAGCTTTCATTTGACACCTCATTTATCATTCTAGCTGGTATAATGATGGAGGAGTTATATTCGCGGTCGTACGAACCGACGGAAAGATAGCCTAGGTCAAATATCTCACCTTTAGTACCATCCTTGGATTATAAGCTTTCATTTGACACCTCATTTGTCATTCTACCTGGTATAATGATCGAGGAGTTATATTCGCGGTCGGACAGACCGCCAAGGTCAAATATCTCACCTTTAGTACCATCCTTGGATTATCAGCTTTCATTTAACACCTCATTTGTCATTCTACCTGGTATAATGACGGAGGAGTTATATTCCCGGTCGTACGGACCGACGGAAGGACAGCCTGGGTCAAATATCTCACCTTTAGTACCATCGTTGGATTATAATCTGTTATTTGACACCTCATTTATCATTCAAGCTGGTATAATAATGGAGGAGTTATATTCGCGGTCGGAGGGGTCGACGCACAGACCGCCTAAGTCAAATATGTCACCTTTAGTACCATCCTTGGATTATAAGCTTTCATTTGACACCTCATTTTTCATTCTACCTGGTATAATGATCGAGGAGTTATATTCGCGGTCGGACAGACCGACGGACAGACCGCCAAGGTCAAATATCTCACCTTTAGTACCATCCTTGGATTATCAGCTTTCATTTGACACCTCATTTGTCATTCTACCTGGTATAATGACGGAGGAGTTATATTCCCGGTCGTACGGACCGACGGACAGACCGCCTAGGTCAAATATCTCACCTTTAGTACCATCCTTGGATTATAAGCTTTCATTTGACACCTCATTTATCATTCAAGCTGGTATAATGATGGAGGAGTTATATTCGCGGTCGTACGAACCGACGGAAAGACAGCCTAGGTCAAATATCTCACCTTTAGTACCATCCTTGGATTATGAGCTTTCATTTGACACCTCATTTGTCATTGTACCTGTTATAATGACGGAGGAGTTATATTCCCGGTCGTACGGACCGACGGAAGGACAGCCTGGGTCAAATATCTCACCTTTAGTACCATCGTTGGATTATCAGCTTCCATTTGACACCTCATTTGTCATTCTACCTGGTATAATGACGGAGAAGTTATATTCGCGGTCGTACGGACCGACGGAAAGACAGCCTAGGTCAAATATCTCAACTTTAGTACCATCCTTGGACTATCAGCTTTCATTTCACCTCATTTGTCATTCTACCTGGTATAATGACGGAGGAGTTATATTCCCGGTCGTACGGACCGACGGAAGGACAGCCTGGGTCAAATACCTCACGTTTAGTACCATCGTTGGATTATCAGCTTTCATTTGACACCTCATTTGTCGTTCTACCTGGTATAATGACGGAGAAGTTATATTCGCGGTCGTACGGACCGACGGAAAGACAGCCTAGGTCAAATATCTCACCTTTAGTACCATCCTTGGATTATAATCTTTTATTTGACACCTCATTTATCATTCAAGCTGGTATAATAATGGAGGAGTTATATTCGCGGTCGGAGGGGCCGACGCACAGACCGCCTAAATCAAATATGTCAACTTTAGTACCATCCTTGGATTATAAGCTTTCATTTGACACCTCATTTGTCATTCTACCTGGTATAATGACGGAGGAGTTATATTCGCGGTCTTACGGACCGACGGAAAGACAGCCTAGGTCAAATATCTCACCTTTAGTACCATCCTTGGATTATAAGCTTTCATTTGACACCTCATTTGTCATTCTAACTGTTATAATGACGGAGAAGTTATATTCGCGGTCGTACGGACCGACGGAAAGACAGCCTAGGCCAAATATCTCACCTTTAGTACCATCCTTGGATTATAATCTTTTATTTGACACCTCATTTATCATTCAAGCTGGTATAATAATGGAGGAGTTATATTCGCGGTCGGAGGGACCGACGCACAGACCGCCTAAGTCAAATATGTCAACTTTAGTACCACCCTTGGATTATAAACTTTTATTTGACACCTTAATCGTCATTCTACCTGGTATAATGACGAAGGAGTTATATTCCCGGTCGTATGGACCGACGGAAGGACAGCCTGGGTCAAATATCTCACCTTTAGTACCATCGTTGGATTATCAGCTTTCATTTGACACCTCATTTGTCATTCTACCTGGTATAATGACGGAGAAGTTATATTCGCGGTCGTACGGACCGACGGAAAGACAGCCTAGGTCAAATATCTCACCTTTAGTACCATCCTTGGATTATAATCTTTTATTTGACACCTCATTTATCATTCAAGCTGGTATAATAATGGAGGATTTATATGCGCGGTCGTACGGACCGACGGAAAGACAGCCTAGGTCAAATATCTCACCTTTCGTACCATCCTTGGATTATCAGCTTTTATTTGACACCTCATTTGTCATTCTACCTGGTATAATGACGGAGGAGTTATATTCCCGGTCGTACGGACCGACGGAAGGACAGCCTGGGTCAAATATCTCACCTTTAGTACCATCGTTGGATTATCAGCTTTCATTTGACACCTCATTTGTCATTCTACCTGGTATAATAATGGAGGAGTTGTATTCGCGGTCGGACAGACCGACAAACAGACCGCCAAGGTCAAATATCTCACCTTTAGTACCATCCTTGGATTATCAGCTTTCAGTTGACACCTCATTTGTCATTCTAGCTGGTATGTTGACGGAGGAGTTGTGATTACAGACAGACGGACGGACAGACGGACGTGGATAATACAAAGTTTTCACATTTTTTCAAAATTTGGTGAAAACAACATGATGCCATAATGATTTGTTGATGAAAATAATATATACATTCTCAAATTGCCTATTTTTCGGTGTGGATAATATTATATTCAACAGTGATGCCAAATTTCTGATGCCAAAATGATTGATAATGAAAGTGGGATATACGTTTTCATGTATATATCGGCAGCGACAAAACGGTAAAACACTGAACTAAATGTATATAATATTTTCACTGTACCATCATTTTGGACTCAAACATTTTATGGAATAAACTTATATAACTTAGTAAGGGATAAACAAAGAAAGCGGATATATTAAAGTAACATCAAGAAATCAAATCTCTAACTACCGAGTTGATTAGACTTCTGGTAACAAGTGCAGAAAAAAAGTTATTAAGGTAGTGTAAAGTGGCATCGATATACAGATGCCACTTTGCAAGACGATGCCAAATCGATGGTAAATGCATAATGTATCAATGCCAAATTGATAGTAGGATGTATATATATATATATATATATATATATATATATATATATATATATATATATATATATATATATATATATATATATATATATATATAAAATGATAAAATGATGTTGGATAATCGAGTACAAATATAAAAACAAATAAGCAAAATCATTGGCTAATATTCGTAAAGTGTAGGTGAATTTAGTTGGAAATATATAAAATGATGAAGGGTCATCATTCCATACATTGCTGTGCAACTATATACACCGGTGTTTCGGCCTATTTAGGCTTCGTCAGTATAGTGTAGCAAGTTAAAAAAGTTGTTTGTTAACTTGTAAAAGGATTACTACAGGAGCAAGGTTACCAATTTTGGTCAGGTTGTTAGAAGACCCGCAGTCGCAAGGCTACAACTAACATTGCCAAGGAGGTAAAGCTACCTGAGGAAATGAAAAGCCATAACAATATTAAATAAAATGATGTTGGATAATCGAGTACAAATATAAAAACAAATAAGCAAAATCATTGGCTAATACTCGTAAAGTGAATGTGAATTTAGTTGGAAATATATAAAATGATGAAGGGTCATCATTCCATACATTTCTGTGCAACTATATACACCGGTGTTTCGGCCTATTTGGGCTTCGTCAGTATAGTGTAGCAAGTTAAAAAAGTTGTTTGTTAACTTGTAAAAGGATTACTACAGGAGCAAGGTTACCAATTTTGGTCAGGTTGTTAGAAGACCCGCAGTCGCAAGGCTACAACTAACATTGCCAAGGATGTTATTATTAACTACATTACAACTAACAAATATATAAAATGATGACCCTTCATCATTTTATATATTTCCAACTAAATTCACATTCACTTTACGAGTATTAGCCAATGATTTTGCTTATTTGTTTTTATATTTGTACTCGATTATCCAACATCATTTTATTTAATATTGTTATGGCTTTTCATTTCCTCAGGTAGCTTTACCTCCTTGGCAATGTTAGTTGTAGCCTTGCGACTGCGGGTCTTCTAACAACCTGACCAAAATTGGTAACCTTGCTCCTGTAGTAATCCTTTTACAAGTTAACAAACAACTTTTTTAACTTGCTACACTATACTGACGAAGCCCAAATAGGCCGAAACACCGGTGTATATAGTTGCACAGAAATGTATGGAATGATGACCCTTCATCATTTTATATATTTCCAACTAAATTCACATTCACTTTACGAGTATTAGCCAATGATTTTGCTTATTTGTTTTTATATTTGTACTCGATTATCCAACATCATTTTATTTAATATTGTTATGGCTTTTCATTTCCTCAGGTAGCTTTACCTCCTTGGCAATGTTAGTTGTAGCCTTGCGACTGCGGGTCTTCTAACAACCTGACCAAAATTGGTAACCTTGCTCCTGTAGTAATCCTTTTACAAGTTAACAAACAACTTTTTTAACTTGCTACACTATACTGACGAAGCCCAAATAGACCGAAACACCGGTGTATATAGTTGCACAGAAATGTATGGAATGATGACCCTTCATCATTTTATATATTTCCAACTAAATTCACATTCACTTTACGAGTATTAGCCAATGATTTTGCTTATTTGTTATATATATATATATATATATATATATATATATATATATATATATATATATATATATATATATATATATATATATATATATATATATATATATGAAAAAACAAAAGATGTAGATCTTTGAAACACACTCAGTGATCAAAAGATCCACAGGTACTGGTTTGGACGACCACTCGTACGAAAACAAACAAATGAAATAGAGAATGCGGAAAAATCCCCTTACGAACAATTCACACATCCACTACTTCGGGCTGGGAAAAATTTTTTGAATAGAATCGAAGATCCAAACACCAGCTCTTAGAAATTTTTTCGGATTCTCTATTTCATTTGTTTGTTTTCGTACGAGTGGTCGTCCAAACCAGTACCTGTGGATCTTTTGATCACTGAGTGTGTTTCAAAGATCTACATCTTTTGTTTTTCATAAACATTATCTTACTTACTCTAAAGTAATTAGGGAATTAAAACTTGAGAATGGCATTGTCAGGTTGGGCGTAGATTTACGTTCCTGCTATGTCTAGGTCTCGAATGTTGTTTTTTGATTGGAATGTGTCTGAAGATATTCAACCTCTCATCTTCACCGATGAGCCCATAGAGGTTGAAGAGGGCGAAACACATTTCTAAGAGCTGGTGTTTGGATCTTCGATTCTATTCAAAAAATTTTTCCCAGCCCGAAGTAGTGAATGTGTGAATTGTTCGTAAGGGGATTTTTCCGCATTCTCTATTTCATTTGTTTATATATACAGGGTGTCCCGAAAAGATTGGTCATAAATTATACCACACATTTTGCGGTCAAAAATAGTTCGATTGAACCTAACTTACCTTAGTACAAATGTGCTCATAAAAAAAGTTACAGCCCTTTGAAGTTACAAAATGAAAATCGATTTTTTTCAATATATCGAAAACTATTAGAGATTTTTTATTGAAAATTGACATGTATCATTCTTATGGCAGTAACATCTTAAAACAAAATAATAGTGAAGTTTTTCCACCCCATAAAAATTTTATGGGGGTTTTGTTCCCTTAAACCCCCCTATACTTTTGTATACGTTCCAATTAATTCATTATTGTGGTATCATTAGTTAAACACAACGTTTTTAAAACTTTTTTGACTCTTAGTATTTTTTCAATAAGCCAGTTTTTATCGAGATGCGGCTTCTTTTTTAATATATTTACATAACAATTTTATGGGGGTTTTGTTCCTTTAAACCCCCCAAATGTTTGTGTACGTTCCAATTACACTATTATTGTGGTACCATTAGTTAAACACAGTGTTTTTAAAACTTTTTTGACTCTTAATATTTTTTTGAGAAATCACCTTTTATCGAGATATGGCTTCTTTTTCAAAATATACCTAAAAATGTAAATTATAAATACATTTTCAGATTATTAACAGATCTCTATAATCGTATTTAACCATATACAAATATGTGGTGGATTCGACAAATATTCAAAATAGGTCGATAAACACTGACTTATCAAAAAGTACTAAGAGGCAAAAAAGTTTTAAAAACATTTTGTTTAACTAATGGTGTCACAATATTAATTTAATTGGAACGTACACAAAAGTTTGGGGGGGTTTAAAGGAACAAAACCCCCTTAAAATTTTTATGGGGTGCACAAATTTCACTTTAATTTTTTTTTAAGATGTTGCTGCCATAATAATGCCACCTGTCCATTTTCAATGAAAAATCTCGAAGGGTTTTCGATATATGAAAAAAAATCGATTTTCATTTTGTAACTTCAAAGGGCTGTAACTTTTTTTGTGTGCACTATTGTATATAGGTAAGTGAGGTTCAATCAACATATTTTTGACCCCAGAATCTGTGGTATAATTTATGACCATTCTTTTCGGGACACCCTGTATATATATATATATATATATATATATATATATATATATATATATATATATATATATATATATATATATATATATATATATATATATATATATATATATATATATAATGGGGTTGAAGTTTATTGGGTATCCAGCTGAATAAAACCAAGTGGTACTCTGTTTAACAAAACGTTATATTTCGCTGATTTTCATCAGCATCATCAGACGAAAGCTACAATATTTAAAAAAATGGTACAATTTTATAGTATGGTTTTTTACAATATTTATCTTACCTAATTGAGGTTGATGGTAGTAAGATCTTTAGATGACATCGAGATACTGCAATTTTGATAAAATGTGGGTTAAATTTAGTTAATTACGTAATAGGATTAATAGAAATTAGTTTTATATTGACAAGAATGAAAATTTTATTTGAAGTTGATTAATATCAATCAGGTGAAGTACTAGACATTAAATATTGAATGTTATATATACCCACGTTTTCAGTCCCGCTATATTATTCAGGCTGCCTAAGACCCACTTAATCCAAATGATTTAGGCGTGTATATAAACAGGAAATAAGCAGTTCGAAAATATAACTTCTGAGGCATGCTTTCTTTTTACATAAAAAGTTGCATACCAAATAACAGTTTTTAAACCCAATTTATTTTACCACCTTCTCGAGCCCATATATACTACTTAATAATATCCGACCATCGTAACCAGACCCAGCGGTGTTGCCAGACAATCGGGACTCGTGGCGTTGGTCGAAAATGTTATACCATATACCAATCCCTACGTGGTCACAATTATTGGATTTTTAGAAGTTAATAAATATATCTCCATAAAGTATCATGACCTTGGGGTTATTTACTATACTTAAGTTATACAAAGTAGTCCAGTCGGGTTAGACGAATAAAAGGCCTATAACCTTACATGCCGAGCTGCCCTAAATTTTATTTTAATTTTATTTTTTTAATCTTTGTGTAAATTTAAAATCTCGACTGAATTCCGCTGTTGAGTAGCCGCCATCTTGATTTTAAACGACCACCGTTTTTTACTTAATATCTCCGCCATTTTCAACTTCTCGACAAAAAGTGTAGGAACTGAAATGATTGATGGATTCGACCGTTACTTGATGGAAGTTCATTTTATCTAACAATAAAACACTGAAAACGTTTGTTTTCTATACTTCCACAAAATTTATTATAACTAAGTGACTACAGCTGTTTCGGCGGAGTGCCTTTCTCAAGTGATATAGTTTACAATGTGTTTGCCTTTTTAAGTCTTCAACTGAAGAGGTTGAGGAGTGGGGAGCTGTTTGTCTCGAGTTGGTCATTCAGAATTATATCTGTATTTTTCAGTTTATTAATTTCCATAGATTCTAAAAAAGATAGCTTAAGGCCTTTATTTTGAATATGTAGAATTTGAAACTCTTCATTGAAAGAATGATTATGATCTAGAAGGTGAAGTGCGTATGTAGAAGTATCTGTTTTTCTATTGTTGAATGCCCTTTTGTGTTCTGCTATCCGTTTGTCAAAAGTTCTGCCAGTTTGACCGATGTACGTTTTCGGACAGTCACCACAAGTTAGTTTGTACACACCACTCTGTAGTTGCTTTCTCTTTCGGCTTTTATTGTTCTTAATATATTTGCTTAAGTTGTTGTTAGTTCTGAAAGCTGGTGTTATTCCTTTCTTTTTTATGTATCTGGCTAGATACTGGCAAGATAACAACAAAGATAGCCAGATACATAAAAAAGAAAGGAATAACACCAGCTTTCAGAACTAACAACAACTTAAGCAAATATATTAAGAACAATAAAAGCCGAAAGAGAAAGCAACTACAGAGTGGTGTGTACAAACTAACTTGTGGTGACTGTCCGAAAACGTACATCGGTCAAACTGGCAGAACTTTTGACAAACGGATAGCAGAACACAAAAGGGCATTCAACAATAGAAAAACAGACACTTCTACATACGCACTTCACCTTCTAGATCATAATCATTCTTTCAATGAAGAGTTTCAAATTCTACATATTCAAAATAAAGGCCTTAAGCTATCTTTTTTAGAATCTATGGAAATTAATAAACTGAAAAATACAGATATAATTCTGAATGACCAACTCGAGACAAACAGCTCCCCACTCCTCAACCTCTTCAGTTGAAGACTTAAAAAGGCAAACACATTGTAAACTATATCACTTGAGAAAGGCACTCCGCCGAAACAGCTGTAGTCACTTAGTTATAATAAATTTTGTGGAAGTATAGAAAACAAACGTTTTCAGTGTTTTATTGTTAGGAACTGAAATGGTTTACAATTCGATTTTCTATAATTTCTTTTATTATAATTTTTTTCATGCGGTCGATATTTTCCGAGTTATGGTGGAAAATAGTGAGAATTAGAACATAATTATTGAATTAATTCGATTATTATTAGTTTTACGACAAAAATGTATCGATAAAAAATAAAGAGAATTAAATTTTATACAATTTTGATTTCTTTCGCCTTTTTGCTAAAATCAATATTTCAGGTAGTACGTAGTCGGTAAAGGCGCTAGCGTAAGACCTGATTCATTTTATAGCAATGGTTTTTGTTCAACATCTACGCCATCTTTAACTTTTCGATAACAACGGCCGGAACTGAAATTGTTCCACATATGATTTCCTACAATTTATAGCATTTTTTTGGAGTTAAGCATGAAAATAGTAAAAAGGGGTGGGAGGCATAATTATCCCAAGTTTTATAATTTTATCATTTAGGGAAGGTCAATACTAGTGTAAATTTAAAATTGCGACTGAATTCCGCCGTTGCGTTAGCCGCCATATTGATTTTAAAGGGGAAGCGTTGTTGCTTATCTCCACCATTTTCAACTTTTTGACAAAAATGGTAGGAATAGAATTGTTGCAAACGCAATCTCCTACAATTTCTTTTGCACAATTTTTTTATGCGATCCCTATTTTTCGAGTTAAGGGGTAAAATAGTGAAAGCGGAGGGGAAGCATAATTATTGAATAGTTGTCTCGTGTATCATAAATTTAACGACATAATTGTACGTAAACAAAAATAAAGAGAATTACATTTTATAGTTTTTGAAACTTCCATTAAGTTTTTTGTCAGCTAAATATATTTTTGTTCTAACATTTTTTTTTTAAATTTGGACCCTGTTTGGGAAATTTCCCCATCCCTCCCCTTCGTAAGTTCTCTGGTCTCTCTAGCCACTGGTTCTCTCAAAAAATTGTAGTAACTCGCTATTGTAACAAATTCAGTCCTTACAATTTTTGTCGAAAAGTCGAAAATGGCGGAGATATGGAACAAAAACATTGCTATAAAACTAGCGATGTGAAATTACGTGTAATTTCAGAAATTGTAAGTTACACGTGTAAAATTACCCAAAAATTACAAACCAGATGTAATTTATGTAACTTATGTAATTTATGTTCATTGTATTAAAAAATCAATTGTTTGCATTCATATTGAATATAATAAACACAAAGTAACTACATACTTATGAAATAAAGAAAAGTGGATAAGAAATACATACAAATAATAAAGAAATGAAAACATAGGTTCTTTAGTTTTGTTTTAAGCGGCTTTTATAAATCACAACTTCCTTTTTCGCAGACAACTGGAGACCTTCTTGTTATAAAACGTCGAAGTTTCAATTGTTTGCTCTTCCAATGAGCCTTGTGTAATTTTTTTTATCTCCGGCAAATCCAGAACTGCATCCTGAAATTAAATAGGAAAGTGTAAACATAGAGAGTAAAAATAATGGGTTTATAATATAATATATACAGATCTAACTACCTTGTTTTCGGCATCTGAAGTATCCTTCTCGACTTCCGTTTTTTTTTGGGGTTGTTCTGTGCCTTTACCCTGAAATTGATAATTTTGGAATATAAACAATAAATATGTATGTGTTTACACTAATTTACCGATTTCATTAAGACGTTTTCTAAAATGTTCACTTTGCTTTGTCTCAAAATGCGTGCTGGTCTCTGTTCCCTAGTTTCCATTCTTTGATCAATTTCATCATCGGTCATTGCAAAGTCAGCAAAATTAAAATCATCGTCGGAATTTCCATTTCCTGTTGTATTTGAATGCCATGATGATATTGTCTGAAAACATAAGATTTATAATTTTTTATTCGAAAACGGTGGAATGCATTGGAAAATCGGAAAAGAAGCAAACTGCATATATCACATGCACATATCACATATCTAAAAAATGCCTAAATTTAAAATTACCTCGTCTAATTCTTCCTCTTCGGAAATATGGTTTTCAATTACTTCTATCTCCTTCTGTAAGTTTCTACCTTCTATCGAAACGTTGTTCTGTACAGTCTCTTCTATAGGATATTGACTTTGTATGTGATGTTGTCGTGAACGTTTCAGCAATTTTGAATTATATTGTATATAATTTAAATTTGCTGCCCTTTGAGTTGTTAGGCGATTTCTTCTCTTCGTATGAATGCTGCTCTGGGAGCTAAAGCTTCTCTCTGTTGCCGCAGAAGTGCACGGCATTGTCAATATCCTGACTGCAACTTTGGAGAGGCATGAATGTCCACAAAATCCTTTCCACCATGTAACCAAAGAGACATTATCGAGTATGTTCCATAAAAATGTTTCGCCAAAAAAGTCTGTTTTAGCTAAATAGTTTCCTAAATCCTCAGTAATCTTTGACACTCCTTCATCACCAATCTCTATCGTGGTCGTGGTTGACATAGTAGTAATGTATTTCATCGCTTCAATCCTTTCGGCTGATGATAAATTTGCACCAACAGACCGAGGGTTTAGTAAGTCTGCGGCAAAATGGATCGGTTGAAGGGCGTATTCCTTCCTTGATATAAATTTATCCATCGCTTCTGTTTTTTCGCAATCCGTTAGTTTCACGCATTCTAAATGAGTAGATATGTTACTACCGATTTTCGCGAAAGTTTCACAAACCAAATGAATTGACGAAGAATCTCCTTCAAGACGTGTTATTGCTTCAGTAATTGGCTTAAGCAATTCAACAAGAGCGCTAGAATTTATCCAGAATCCTTCATCAAGTAAATTTGCTTTTGCGCTGCGTATTCTATCTTGAATTGTTTTATCTGGAGATATTGCTAGACGTTGTAGGACGGACTTGCATTTAGTCAGATCTTGAAGACATTTTACATGTGAACCCCATCTTGTTTTTACAGGTAGGCTAAGAGACACTCCACACTTCATCTCATTTCTTATTTCTGTGAATTGAGCTCTCAGTACTTGACACTGGTTAATAGTTTTAACGATATGTATAATATGTGACAAATGTGTCTCTATTGAAGATAATTTCAAAATATCGCTGCACAATAAATGTAATGTGTGCGCTAAACAGCCGTATGATACAAGATGGGGATACATCTCTTCACATTGTCTCACAGCCTTCCTCATATTCTTTGCGTTATCAGTCACAATAGCGAAAAATTTTTTAGGTCCATACTCCTCCAGAACTTCAACCATTAATTTTGTTATATATTCTGCGGTATGCTTCTCTGCTTTTGTTAGTACTGATTTGACAAATAACGGTTCGGGTGTTGTAACAATGAAATTAATTACACTTTCATTTCGCAAGTTGGACCAACCATCGCATTGCAATGATAAATTGTCAGCTTGCTTAATTTTATCATTAACTTGAACTTCAACTCGCTCGTACTCTTCGGTCAGGAGACGATTTGATAACATATATCTCGATGGTAAGGTGTATGAAGGTCTAATTTTTTTAAAAAACAATTTCCAATCTTCATTCTCGGTAATTGAATGTGGTGCTGAACTGGTGTAAATAGCTCTAGCAAGCAAAATATTCAATTCGTTATTTTGTTCGTGTGTCATTCGATCACAAAATGATTGTATTCTGTTGATTTTTGTGCAAACAGGTGTTTCCACATGAATGTTATCAGAAGCAGATGTTGATGCTGTGGAAACCGTTGATGATGTACAAGCAGCATCAGTGTTATCGTTATCCAATTTTGCCGATGTGATCTTTTTCATGGATGTTTCAAATGGAAATTTAGAGTGATTCCCCTTTGACTTTGGAGTTAAAATATTGAATTTAAGTTTTATCATATGCGGCACATAAGTGCATTGTTGAAGATGAGATTTCATTCTTGTAGCATTTTTTGCATGTACACTCTTGCAAAATTTACACCTCACATTTATGGTCTTTTGATTAGAAGAACCCGCAGGTAACACTTCAAAATAAAGCCAGATATCTGTCTTACGTTTCACCATGTTTTATGACCTAAAAAAAATATTCAGGTAGACTTAAACATTAAGAAGGGAAAAAACATTATTTTTCAAAGTATTTGATGGGCACGAGGGCATAAAAAATTGTTAGGCATCCTTAAATAGAAGAAAGATTAAAATTGAATCTGTGTAACAATTTAATGAAATTCGAATAAGCAGAATACTGGATCGGACAACTACATTATTTTGCCCTCAACGTTATCAAAATTTTTTATTTAGTAAGTTATGTCAGTGTAATTCAATTACACATGCTACATGCACAAGTACCCCGTTGCTCCTATCATTCTTATAGTTATTGTACAGTAAACTAATCTAAAAAATCGAATAAAACTTGGTAAACCGAATTCAGAATTAAGTACTGTAGCCACATATAAAATGACGCGCGTTAGATTTAACGTACAGTCGATATGCGATAGGCCCGCCCCTGTGTTTCCCAATCTAAGGTTGCTATGGACATCACCGGCACGTGTTTTGCTGTTTGTAGAAATAATATATTTCTTACCTTATAGTTTCTGTGCTTCCTTATAAATAAATGTAAAGTAACCAACGCTGCGTGAATGAATAGAGAAAGAACAGTCGAAAACTAACTTATACATACACATTACACATACAATAACAGAAATGTAAACATAACCTGCCTGACTCAGACTAAGGAACGACTAACGAGCGACGAGCGTAATAGCACCCACTGGTTCGCGCGCGCCGGCACCGGCGCACCGCACTTACGACAATTGCGCGCGCATAAGTTGCCATAATATATGTAATTTTACCAGTAATTACATAAATTACGGTAATTTATGTAAATTTATCATAAGTTACGTTAAATTTCATAAATTACGTAAATTCCAAAAATTACATAAATTACATTAAGTTACGGGTATCATGTAATATTACCGTAAGTTACGTGTAATTTATGTAACGTAAGTTATGTAATTTTACAACTCACATCACTATATAAAACCAATCAGGTCTTACGCTCGCGCCTTTACCACATACGTAGTACCTTAAATATTGATTTTATGAAAAAAATGGATTAAATCAAAATTGTATAAAATTTAATTTCCTTTTATTTTTGTATAGGTACATTTTTGTCGTAAAACTAATAATAAACGAAATAATTCAATAATTATGCTCCAACTCACTATTTTCCCCATAACTCGGAAAATATCGACCGCACGAAAAAAATAAATTCAAATAAAATAAATTGTCGAAAATTGAATTCTCAACAATTTTAGTACCTACACGTTTTGTCGAAAAGTTGAAAATGGCGGAGATATTGAGCAAAAGCGGTTTTCGTTTAAAATCAAGATGGCGGCTAACGCTACGACGGAATTCAGTGAAGCTTTTAAATTTACACTACTAGTAACCCTCCTGAAAGATAAGAAAAATTAAATTTGGGACAGCTCGGCATGCAAGGTCGACTGCTATCCCGACTGGGCTAAAGGTAGGTATAGTCTTTTTAGTACAAAAGCAAGGTTACGTAGTTCAAAATTTCTGACGTCAGAGCACTGCTAAATCATGTGACTTTTCTTTGTTTTTATTTACTGTACAAATAATATCTCTAATTCTTTTTCCTATTAATTATGTCAATCGGTTTTCATTTCCTGTCGAAAAATATTAATAATACGCCAAAATATTTGTAATGTTAATTAACGTAAACAAACATCAACTTTAAAGATGACATTTCTTTAGCTGACTGAACTGACCGATCTTGCAAAAGTGCCAACATGGTATTATAATAGGGCTTTTCATTCAC
This sequence comes from Diabrotica virgifera virgifera, assembly GCF_917563875.1. Taxonomy (NCBI): domain Eukaryota; kingdom Metazoa; phylum Arthropoda; class Insecta; order Coleoptera; family Chrysomelidae; genus Diabrotica; species Diabrotica virgifera. Next base: position 98,454,953 of record NC_065451.1, on the reverse strand, counting down.
AGTCATTTGTTGCGAGCTTCTGTCATATGTCGTATAATCCGTGTATATTAATATTATACATAGATTATACAACATATGACGGAAGCTCGAAACAAATGACAATCGATGAAAAGCCCTATAAGAAAAACGTAATCGCGATTACATTGAGAATTTTAGAATTATATTAATTAAATAACGAAAAACATTTTTTATTATTAATATAAATTTTGTTCGGAAGCTATTTCTCTGTGGCATTTTTATAATGAACTATTTTAAATGGGAAATAAGCCACAATTTTACCAAAAAAATTAATTTCTTAACGTTTCGACGCCCAAGTCGGGTGATTTAATGTCAATTTTATGAAACACTCCTTTAAGTTAAATACTCCAGAAAATAATAATTTTATTTAAATATATTAGACAATCGTACGCTACTGATGCAACAGTTCTGTGTTGCTACAATTTTACTTCATTTCGTACACAATTTGATTCAAAATATAGCTTTACACTGTACTATTTTTATAAATACCTACATATTAAAATATACCTTAATTTAAAAATTATTGCAATTATTGTTGTGTTCCTATACCTACTATTGTGTTTTTGTTCGTATTGAGAAACATTGTGCAAAATCCAAAATGCTTCTTTAATACATAGATTATTTTTAAACAAGAACGAAATAATGGGATTCCCTTTTACCATTAACTGCAGTGATGTATGTTAAAGAATTTAGATTTCTCAGATTAGGTTTATTAGAAATAAGTTTATCATTAGATTTAAAGATCTGAAAATTTTCTTATGAATTTTAGCGTTTGCAGTAGGTACTTAGTTTTAAAAATATTAAATAATCTATTTCAATGATTATACCTACACTGTGGTAATATTGTTCGTAAGTAATATATTTCGGCAAGTAATAAAAAACAAATTGACATCATTAATTTGAATAAATAACCCTAGATATTATTTTTATAGTAAACAAAAAATCTGACAATAAATGACATAAACGTGGCCATGATGAAAAGTCACATTCTAATGTTTGACAGTGCTCTCACGTCAGAAATTTTGACCTACGTAATCTTGCTTTTGTAGTAAAAAACTACATATAAAATTTCGTTGATTTAAACTAACGAACTATCAAAAATAACAGTATAATATTTAAAAAATGAACAAGTTTCGTTCGTTGAAAGTAAATGCAATTCTTCCGGCATTTATGATATCCACAAATTTCGCCTGCTTAATCGCAAAATAGATTATGTTACCCTTTATGTAAGCTCCCTTTTACAAATAAATTTAAACTCATGTAAGTTTGAAATCTAATTTTTACTTTTAATTTTTTAGTTAACAAACATTTTATTTTTTTTATTTAGCCACAATATGGCATGTTTGTGAATGTGTTTCCAGTATCTCAAAGAAAATCTGTAAAATTTACTTTTACAATATTTCATGTTTTTTTCAATTTTCTGAAATAAAATATCGCATTTTGGATAAACAAAACTTTGTTTTATTTTTGGGGAATAATTCAACACAAATCTATCATTGTTATCAGCGGGAAATAATAAAAAAAATCGGTAGTTAGTAGGGAGTTTTAGCATATCGGGTCTCTATCAGAACTGTAGATATATACCCAATCAACGTATATATTTAAAAGCCTCATAATCCTTAAAACTTGTTATAATTTTGGATCAAATAAGTTTTAGGTCGTTTTAGTGTTTCGGGACTGTATGAGCCCTGTGAATATATACTCTTGGTTTATATATACACCATACGGTGTTGCCAGGTGTAGGGCTTCTAGGCGTATGTTAACTATGCGAAATATATACAGCTAGATGAGCGCGACCGAAGCGCCCTCGAATCTGCCGAACGGTGAACTAAATCTGTATATAATATGATGTATTACCGATTTTTCAAGCCCAGCTAAAAATTCACCCCCTGCACCCCTAGAATCCAGTAATATAAGTAAACGTTGTCAGACCCGAAGCCGGGTCTGACAACGTCACTTTTGGACTGAATAGGCGGTGAAGTATGACGTTTTGGGACTGTATAAGCGGTCAAACAAATATATATATATATATATATATATATATATATATATATATATATATATATATTGCAAGGTATGCGACCGTTAATTTAAATTTAAAGGTATTCAGCTAGTGAATTCAGAGGTTGAATCGGTCAGTTTAGTTGGCAAGTAAATAAAGAAGTCAACTACTTTATTGATATATTGAAAACGTTTCACTTTACAATTTCGAAAGCTTCATCAGTTCACTACAAATAAAGAATGAAGTCTATAAGTATAAATAACCTTAACAAAAGTGATATAATACTTACAAAGCAATTTGTAGTATGTTTAAGATGTTAAAACAAAAATTCTACAGATACTACTCATTCTATAACAGCAACTTAACGATACACTACGGAAAAATACACCGTGTATTAATGTTCATTGGCTAGTTATTTAATTCGGTGATTTGAATCTCACTGAAGCCTTCATTTGTAGTTGATCACCGTTAGACGAATTAGCGGCAAATGAGATGTTATTTTTCCCTATGCCAAATCCACCCACTAGCCGACATTATTTTTTTTTTTTTATAACCCACATAACCCATATTCTGAGATGCAAAGATTCAAATAATTCTGCCATAATAAATCCCATCTTACATAACAAACAAATCAACACAACCCATATTCCGAGATTTAAAGCTTCAAATAATTCTGCCACATTATTCTACCCTTCGAACAAAAAATTTTCTCTAACACCCCTGTATAAGTTAAGTCAATATTCTACCTCTTACTCAAGGGCTTGAGCCATAAATCTTACAAACATGCGTGTCGTCGGCTAGTGGGTGGATTTGGCATAGGGAAAAATAACATCTCATTTGCCGCTAATTCGTCTAACGGTGATCAACTACAAATGAAGGCTTCAGTGAGATTCAAATCACCGAATTAAATAACTAGCCAATGAACATTAATACACGGTGTATTTTTCCGTAGTGTATCGTTAAGTTGCTGTTATAGAATGAGTAGTATCTGTAGAATTTTTGTTTTAACATCTTAAACATACTACAAATTGCTTTGTAAGTATTATATCACTTTTGTTAAGGTTATTTATACTTATAGACTTCATTCTTTATTTGTAGTGAACGGATGAAGCTTTCGAAATTGTAAAGTGAAACGTTTTCAATATATCAATGAAGTAGTTGACTTCTTTATTTACTTGCCAACTAAATTGACCGATTCAACCTCTGAATTCACTAGCTGAATACCTTTAAATATATATATATATATTTATTTTTAGCATCTCATGACGTCCCCCCATGTTAAACTGTAGTCTCTCGTGGCGTCCAGGTCTTCGTGGACTCCGATATACGGTTGCCACGAGGATTTTCTCTAAAATTTATCGCAGGTGAAAGGTACCACTTCCTACAATGCTTGAACAAAATATTGGCCGGATGTCCTCAGACACGTTATCTGTATAATAATATACACATAACTTGAGGCAGTTGCCGTCAGGCGCGCCACGTTCGCTTGCTGTATATCTAAAATCACTTTAACGGTTTTGATGACGTCCAAATATATATTTATTCATTTTAAGGTTGTCGCGGAATCCGTATATTTCAGTTAATGTCCTCATGGCTTCTACTACGCTGTTGCCACCTCAAATGTTGGTATTTAGACTTCGGATATTTTTATAAATGATTATTGTAGTATGTTAAAACAATTATTGTTGTGACAGATTAATGATATTCTCTTTGTATAATTAACAGTGTATTTTTTTACTGCAAGAATAAAAACAATTAAGAAGTATGTTCATTAAAATTGATGAATTTATCATAACCAGTTGCCGAAACTGGTAGTCTAATTGCTCAATTGTAACATATTATAGAATTGTTAGAATTTAATTCTTAATTCTTTATTAGGAGATCCAGATTTAGAAATTAGAACAACAAATACATTTAAAGAATATAAATATCTCGAATCTATATTACCTAAAGAAGGCAAAAGAGACATCGAAAACAGAACACAGCAGGGCAAAATAGCGGTAAACATTCTAAGCTCTCTACTATGGTCTAAAGAGATAAGACAAAAAACGACAATCTATCGTACCTTGGTAGAGCCTATTATGACTTATGGAGCAGAAGTTTGGCAGATCACAAAAAAAGATAGAAAGAGAATAGAAGTAGGTAGTAGAAATAGATTATCTAAGGAGAGCGTGTGGTATATAAAAGATCGCATCAGGAAGGAGGACAAAAACTGTATATTCCAGTGTAGATAGAATTGAAACGAGACAACTAGTGTGGTATGGTCACGTCAAACGAATGAATGAAGATAGGTGGCCAAAGAAAGCTTTAAATTACATACCACAACAAAGAAGAAGAAGGGGAAGGCCTTCAGTTACCTGGGAAGAAGATGTACAGTACATCATGAGAGATAAAACCATCAAAGAAGACGAATGGATGGACAGAAAAAGATAGCGGTCGAAATGCGAGAAGTAGCAGAGGCTATAGGAACCTCGCTTATAGATGCATAGATATAATTATTTATTACAATATTTTTAATAATATAATTTTTCTATTCTCATACTATAATATATCAATTATAATGTCACCACCTGTATAATAGATATAATCAGATAGATCATTAGATAGAACTAAAAACGCAGGACGAACTTCTCCAAGAAGTAATTACATAAAATAATGCCCTATATTCGTAACGGAACATCACAAGAAATATGGGAGACTTTTAAACATTGTGTAACAACACCTAATCCTGTGAAACGGAAACACTGGATAACAGATGGAACCTTTCAAATCATTGAGAATAGAAGAAATCTTTGTCAAAGTGGTATGCATAGTGAAAGGAAAAAAGCTAGTTTGAGAAACCTCAATAAAAAAGTAAAGCGAAGATGCAAGGCAGATAAAAAACTGTACTATCAAAGTATATGCAAAGAAATTGAGAGACATGATCAGAATAATCAGCCGAGAGATCTATTTAGAAAAATACGCTACTTAACAAGATACTTCAAAGCCAGAACTTGGGCCATTGAAGACAACACTGGAACTCTGAGAACAATCAGAGAAGATATAGCAGAGACATGGAGATCGTATTGCAGGTACCTATATAAAGATGATTAACCCCAAGAACCTGTTAACCAAATCTTTGATGAAATAGAAGGAGAACCTGATATACTTGAAAATAAAGTAAGACTAGTGATCATTAAGGTTAAATATAATAAAGCACCAGGTCCAGATATGATAACAGCAGAAATACTCAAAGCCACAGAAGAAACTGGCGTAAAATTACTTCATCTACTCTGTAACCAAATATGGCATTCTAAACAATGGCCTGAAGACTGGACAAAATCTACAATAACAACAATTCATAAAAAAGGCAGCTTCCATAAATGCGACAATTATAGAACTATTTCTCTTATATCACATGCCAGTAAAATAATACTAAATATAATCAATGAGAGACTAAAAACATTCCTTCAAAGAGAAATTCCACAAGAGCAAACTGGATTTACCAAAGGTAGAGGTACTCGAGAACACCTGTTGAATATAAGACAGATAATCGAAAAATATAGGGAATTTAATATTCCACTGTACATATGCTTTATAGATTATCGTAAGGCGTTCGACAGGGTCAAGTGGAGACACTTATGGCAAATACTAAAAGAAGTAGGCGTACCCCAACACCTTATTTCGCTTATAACTGAACTATACGAACACACTATTGGATCAGTTAAAGTGCTTGACACACTTTCAAAGGAATTTCATCCAGAACAGGGTGTCAGACAGGGATGTATACTATCTCCACGATTATTCAACATATATGAAGAGCATATTATGAGAAGAGCACTTGAAGGATGGGAAAAAGTCATCTCAATAAATAATCATAAAATAGACAACCTACGTTTCGCAGATGACACAGCCCTTCTTGCAAATAGTCAATCAGAGCTGATTGATCTTACACGACTGGTTGAAAACGAAAATCAAATATTTGGTCTGCAATTAAACATATCAAAGACATGCGTCTTTGAAGTAAGGGTCAAAATAAAGAGGAAATTAGCCAAAGACAAAAACCGGAAAGTAAACACAAGAATCGAATTCACAAAAAGATTGAAATTAAACCGAACAGCAGTGTCCCAACATGAGGAAACAGTGGAAGAAATATGGAAGAACTTCAAGGATATTATGCAAAAACTGCAAACGAAATTATAGGGATGAAAAAAAAAGAGAAAAGAAATGGATAACCGGAGACACATTGTACTCCAGGGAAATAAGGCAAAAATATACGTTCGGAACACTTGACCGGCCAGGTTGCAAATGGATTTTTTGGATACTATATACCTATTACATTATAAATATAAAAATGTCTGTTACAGTTCGGACGATAATTTTAGTTATTAGCAAATAAGGGTCAAAAATGTCAGTTTTGGAATTTTGGTACGATTATTTGTTGCTTCGGAAGTTGCAAAATAAAACTTAAATTTCAAAAATAAAAAATTTGCTATGTGAAAACCGCATGAAAAAAGAATACTTATGTTTTCAAAGTTTTTAAAAAAATAATAAAAAGTCATTTTTATCATTCCGAAAATATTTTAGTAGAGTCATTTTTGGCTTATAAACAATTTGAATAACTTTGTTAGTATTGACTGCAAACTAAATTAATCGATTTAGGGATGGGAAAAACCTACCGGTTATAACCTAAAACCGGTTTTTTAATTCGAAATAATCGGTTTTACCGGTTTTTTTGTCCCGGTTATAACCGGTTTTTTCTTTTTAAAGTAATAACCGGTGAAAAACCGAATAAGTTACCTGTGGAAAAAAAATTTATTTAGAGAAAAATGAAGAAATTTCTATCTATCTTCGATCTCAATCATATGTATTATAAATAATATTCGAAGTAATAAGTAATTAACCCAAACAACCATAATTCAACTTTTATTTACTAATAGAGAACTGGACGAAATTGTCACATCAGCTTTTATGAAACAATTTTGGGAATAGTTATTTAGTTTTAGATGATAATGTAGTTACGTAAAAAAGTAAGTGATCTGCTTGAAATCGATATTCCAACCATCATCTAAAAATTGTTTATACTTGAGTACTTGAGACTTGAGAGTCTTGTATGAAATGTGAATACCGAAATACGATTAGGAATCTCCAATATGTAATTTTTAAATATTAGGAAATAAAAGGTAGGTATTACAAACGTATTAAAAAATATAACCTACTGAAATTTTTTGATGGCAATAGAGAAGTAAATAATGAATTGGTTTATCGAATTTATTTTTAAGTAAAATATAAGTCATTTGGATATTTTTCTAAACTTGATAGATCTAAGGGACATTCGGTAGATCGGGTAGGATCATCATTTTTGAGAATATCCCAATTATTGACAACGCACTATACGCCGAAGCCGTCTACAACGAGCGACGAATCAGAGATTGGGGTACTTTCGCCCATTTTTAGGGTAATTTGAGAGCGCCTAGGAAAATTGTTATAGGTTGAATTGGTTGGGAAATTTTTCGGGAGGAAAATTGAGCAAACTAAAGTGCAATATAAATGTAACATTATAACCTATTTGCTTTTGATTAAAAAAACGAAAACCGGTTTTTGGAACAACCGGTTATTTGACCGGTTATAACCGCCAGGTTAAACCGTAAGTAAAAAAAACGGTATAACCGAAACCCCGGTTTTTTGTTCAACAACCGCCATGGACCATCCCTAGACTTTAGGATTTAAAAAGCTGGTACTTTTACATTATTATTGTATTATCGGTTTATAACCTTCTCCGTCTTCCGATACCCGTTCGCCGTTCGCCATTCCTCTCTGTCCGCACATTGATCTACTTACAGACCTCTTTCATCCATGGCTTTGTTTATTCCTGCCTGCCAACTTTTTCTCGGTCTACCTCTTCTTCTTCTACCTTGCGGTTTCTAGTTTTGCACTTGTTTTGTGATTCTATCTTCATGCATTCTTTGTACGTGACCCAACCATCGTAGTTTATTTCGTTGATTTCGTCATTTATTGTATGTGTGACCTTCATTATTTCTCGTATCCGTTCATTGGTGACATGTTCTCTTCTTGATCTTCCTGCAGCTCTTCACCAAAAATCCATTTCAGTGACATCTAACATTTGTTTTGATTTTTCCTTGATATGCCATACTTCGCAGCTGTATGTTATAATGCTTTTCACTACGGCGTTATAGATTTTTTCTTGTTTTGGTTGTTTATCTGCTTGTCCCAGAGTACTGAGTTTAGGAGCCTAATTGCTTTCCTGCCCTGAGTATTTCGTTCTTTAATGGCTCCGTCCAGTGTTCCATCATTCGTGATTTTCATACCCAGGTATTTATATTCGTTACATTTACTGATTGTTTCTCCTTCTTCTATAGTCGAGAAAATGAAGCATTTTGGCTCGCAATTTTTTCGTCCAGCATGGATTTACTTGAAATTTTCACAGAGGATAGGGAATAGTCCAAGGATCATTTTCTATATCATGCCGCTGTACGCTAAAAGCTTGGGGTGGTTGCCACCCCATCTCGGGGACGGGAATTTTTTATTATATTTTAACCACGTAAATCGATGTAAAAATGAATTCTAAGAAAAAAATGTTTTTTACATTTTCTTCGTAAAACTAGTATTTTTCGAGATATTCGCGCTTGAAAGTAACAGTTTTTCGACGAAAAAATCGACTTTTTTAGATGGTTTTTTGAGAATACCTCGAAAAATATGGATTTAATCAAAAAAACTGTAGATATCAAAAATGCATCTTTTAGTAACACAAATTAAATTAAACTTAAATAATCTTTTTAAGTATAATGATAGACCTTTCAAAAAATAATAATATGAAGCTCCTAGCATGAAAATTAAGCGACTTATGATCAAAAAATGTCGGTACCTGCTATTCTCTATGAAAAAATCAGTGAAAACAACCCCCTAACTACCCTACTGATTAAAAATTGGTCTTCACCTTTCTGTAATTCCCTTTATATTCGTATTATCAATACACCCAAGAAGTTTGACCTATTTAAAAGGCCTAATTTTAGAAAAATTGGACTTTAAAGAAAAATTGATTTTTTGCAATTTCCTATGTCACCTTTTACTTCAAAATATCTTCGAAAATACTGGAGATACGAAAAAATTATGGACTATTAAATTGTAGCTTATTATTTAATAAGTAAAATTCTCTTGTGCATGGATTTTCATTACAGTGAACAGATAGCGAGATACTATGGCTATTTGAAACCTCTATTTACGAGCAGACACCCCCTTATTCGAGTCTTTTAAACTCACCCCAATTAAAAACTAAGGGATCTTACAGAATTTAGTTTTCACGGTCTTAGAACTCTTCAAAAATCCTACAGAATTATTTTTGAAAAAACTTTTTATCGTCAAAAATGAAGGAGCCATGTTTAGAAAACGATTTTTTTTTAAATATCGAATAGGCTGCTTATGGATAATTTTCAATGTATGTATAATACCACAGAACCGGTTGATATACTGGAAGATGACTAAAAAACTATTTGTATTTGTACATATTTGTAAATTCGTATTTTTTTGTAAATAAATGTTTTTGTAATTCTTTAATTCTACTTTTTTTCTGTATAGATCTATTAAACTATCTACTTATAAAAATTGTGATGTTATTAAGGGTGGTTTTTAAGGGTTGAAATATGATATTTTATCCTAAAGTATAAAACAATCATTATTTAACCAATCAAAACCAAATTTTACCCATATTAAAATTTACAATGTTTTTATATATTTTTGTCAATAAGGGGTAGGTTACACCCCTAAAATAATCAACGCCCTTAAGCATGATCTAGAATATGAAGTACAGGGTGATATGATCCTAATCCCAAATTTTTATGTAAATCGATGCAAGCCGAAATGATTCTTTTAGGATAAGTAATTTTTTTATATATAGCTTCAACAAGGGTGGTTTTAAGGGTTGAAATATTATGATAGTTTATCTTAAAGCATAAAACAATCATTATGTACCTAATAAAAACCAAATGTTGACAATGTTAAAGTTAAAAATGTTGTTTTATAATTTTTTACAGTTAGGGGTAATTTTCACTTTTCACATTTCTATGTTTATATTTGTATTCTCCATTGCCTCCCATAACTTTACCGAAGGTACACTGTCGTATGCCTTTTTCAGATCAATATAATATACGAAATGAATCTCTTGGTTAATCGCTGTTTTCTTTTCCATGACTTGTGCGATTGCAAAAAGGTGATCAATTGTAGATCTTCCGGCTCTAAATCCTGCTTGTTCTTCTGCTTCCATTTTCTTGTATTCGTCTCTATTCGGTTTTTTAAGATCCTTCCGTATATTTTGCTGATTGTTGGTGTACAGGAAATACCCATGTAGTTATCACATTGTTTTCGATGTGTACTTTTACATAAATGTTAAAAAAACATTCACCTTGGTTAATTACGGTCAAAGTTAGCCACTTTTTTTTATTAAGAAAGCTAACTAGCGCTAGTTTGAAGTTCAAGGTATGTATATAGTTTATATGTAAAAGTTTGAGTAAACTTGAACAGAGTGGTTAATATATCTTTAAAAATAACGCCCTAACGAAATCGACTCGTGGTCGGTGGAGAGGAATTATTAAAATCCGTGCAATCAAAAAATGAAATTTATTTTTCAAAGATATGTTGCTCTTTATATCTCCAGAGATAGTTGATGGAGTTTGATCATTATTTTTTTAAAATTTATATATATATTTCTTGTAGTCTTGTAGAGTATGTTATGTACACATATACCTACCTAACAATACAAAATGTTATGGGGCCGATAATTATGATTCTAAGACCTTCGAGTATACATATATAATTTCATAAAAATCGTTCAAGCGGTATCGGAGGATTATGGCAACTAACATTACGACAGGAGAATTTTATAGATGTAAATAAATAGATGGCTATTAAAAAATAGGGTCTTGGTGATAGAAGGGTGAAAATTAAGGGTTGTATATATATTTTTAATGGTACATACTATAAAATTAAGGTAGACAATTTTTTCTAAAACAATAAAAAAGTGGCAGAGGGTAACCCCCTTATAACTTATGGGTATAAATAATAGATTACAATCTATTTTCAATCCTACAGAATATATGTGTAAAATTTCATAAAAATCTGCCAAGCCGTTTCGGAGGAATATGATAACTAACACTGTTACAGGAGACTTTTATGTATATAGAAGTAACTGTAAATTAAATAAGTAATAAAAGTGGCTTAATTTGCTCGTAATTAACCTAGGCGAAAAGTTTATTTTTTTAAATTCGTGTCAAAATATCAGCTTTTCAAATCCCAACGCAGATTTAGTCAATATGTTAATATGGTTATTCAAATTGTTTATAAGCCAAAAATGATTCTACTTTCGTAAAATGTTTTCAGAATGGTAAAAATGACTTCTTATTGATTTTTTAAATAAGTTGAAAATGTAAGTATTCTTCTTTTCTGTGGTTTCCACAGAATTGCTGTATCATTATTATTTTCTGAACAACAACATTGCAAAAAAGTTCTTTGTGATAAACAAATCGAATGCAATTTAAACTAATTGACAAATCGTCTTTCATTTTTGCAAAAGTTATAGCAATTTTTTTATTTTCGAAATTTAGTTTTATTTTGCAATTTCCGAAGTAACAAATAATCAGAACAAAACTCAAAAACTTCCATTTTAAACCTTTGCTTATCTACTAAAAGATGAATAATCTAAATAAGATATTTAATTACGTTATTTTTACCTGTAGCCATTTAAACGAAAAAATTGTCATATTTGACCCTTATTTGTTAATAATTAAAACTCTCGTCCGAACTGTGACGGGCATTGTTGTATTTATAATGTAATAGGTATAACTCTAAAAGAACCATTTGCTACCTGGCTGGTCAAGTGTCCTGACAAAAACCTTATTTTAAGGAAAAGTAGTAGAAAGGAAATACAAAGAAAAATATAGCGGTTAAAAAGCAAGCCAGAAAAGACAAAAGATACTACGTAAATCATATGGTAAAAATGTCAGAAAAAGTTGCGCAAGAAAACGACCATCAAATACAGTACAATATCATCCGAAATTTGACAGGGAAAACACTAAACAGTAATAAACAAATCAGAGATAAACAAGGAAATAATATAATTAAATCAGAACATAAAATAATACAAAGATGAAAAGAACCCTGCGAGGAAATATATTCCAAACACCACATATAGACGGAGATAATGTAATACAGGAAATAAACATTAGAACAGTTGAAATTACCAAAGAAGAAATACAAAACACACTGAATCAACTAAAAAAATGGCAAAGCCGCTGAAAGCGACAAACTACCGATAGATTTAATAAAGGCGGACGCAAACGAATTAGTACAAATGTTACACAAATTCTTTCACAAGATATGGGCCGACCAGGAGCTCCCACAGAAATGGAACGTGGGTTTAACCATTAAGATACCAAAAAAGGGCGATTTAAATAAATGCGAGAATTGGCGAGAAATAACACTGCTAAGTGCCACATTCAAAATAATGTCAAATATCATATTGAATAGACTGAAGCCAGAAATAGACAAGAAACTAAGACTAAGAAACAACCAAGAAGGTTTTCGCGCAAAACGCTCCACTATCGACCACATTTGTATTATATCTGTACCTGCCTCTGTATCTTGTCCCTGTACCTCTGTATCTCTTGTACTCTATAATTATCTTGGAACAAGCTGGTGAATGGCAAAAAAATATAAACATGTTTACTTTCACTTTGACTTTGAAAAGGCCTTCGATGGTATAAACAGAGAACAAATGTGGAAGATTCTAAAACTATATGGACTACCGATAAAATAAATCAACTTAATCAGACTATTTTACAGGAAATATAGAGCCAGACTAGAACATGCGGGAAAAATGGTAGTAGATATAGCTATACAAAGCGGAGTTAAACAAAAATGTGTGCTATCCCCGACAATATTTATAATAAAAGCGGACTGAATCATGCAGAAAATAAGCGATAATAAAACAGGTATTAGATGGAAATTGCATAACTAGTTGGACGATTTGTAGTTCGCAGATGACATTTGTCCCCTAATCGAACATAGCAGCCATAAGCAAAAGAAGATCGACAAGCTTGCAAAATACTCCCAAGATAATGGGCCTGAAGATAAAGACAAAAAAAAACCAAACTTAAAAAAAAACAGCAACCAAGAAACTAAAATTAAAATACAAGGAAGACAAATACAGGAGGTATGTAGATAACTTTACATATCTTGGATTGATCATGGAAAAAGGCGCTAGTAGAGCAGTTGTAGAAAAAAGGATAGTAAAGGCACAATATGCACTCATTATATAATCATTAGGGAGCGGATTTTATGCTAAATGCATATTACATGCATATTTCGCATATTTGAGAACTTTACTAAATTTTGCATATTTTTAAAGAAACATGCATATTTTGTGCCTATTAAAAAACATTTAAGTCCAACAAAAATTTTAAATTTTTTAATTTGACACATTATATTTCCCCGCACAGGCTGTCGTATCTATTAAAATTCGAGAACTACCTGAAGAGGACGGCTCACTCACTGCCTTTCATTTTTTCTTAGAAAATACCCGATTTTTACACAAAGTACTTATAGTGCTTATAGTAACCCGTTATAAAATGACTGTAAGATGTTAAAGTGATGAAGGATGGTTTACCCGGGAATCCGAATTTTATTTACTATATTTAGTAGGTACCTATAATTCTGGTGATTCTTTTAAATCCTCCATTTTTAAGAGAATTTACACCTTTAACCATAGTTTTACGATTTTCTAACGGAAATTAACAAGTTATTATAAATACGCCCCAATTACTTCTATTGATAGTGAAAGGAGTTTTTTAAGTTATAAAAATATTTTATCTAATCAAAGAATATGTTTCCTCGTAAAGAATTTGGAAAAACACATTGTAGTGAATTTATATCGAAGATAATAATATATTTATAGTGATGTTGTTTTATTTTAAATAGGTAACTATTGGTAGCAGTTTTTGTGAAAAGTGTGAATAAATCGCATATATTTAAAAAAAATGATTTTATTTGAAAGATAATAAATAAGATTGCCGCCCCCTATAAAAGAACCCCTTAGAATAGAATAGAACAAAAAATTTGTGGTTTCTCGAAATGCGCATTTTTTGAATTTTTGTGCATATCTTGCTCATATTTCGTAATTTTTTACCGCATATATATGCGCATATTTCATCAAAATTGATCGCATATAAATCCGCTCCCTAATAATCATATAATGCATTAAGGTGATACAGTAGCGATCAACAAGTAGCCAAAACGCGTTCCAAGATTGCGGCTCTAATTTTGAATATTTTTTCGAGATATTTGGCACACGTATTCGTAATATAATAAAGAATGGCGGTACAGAGCCCAATTTGAAAAATATATTAATATGTGGAAATTACTCTGTAATTAAATACAATATTAAAAAAACGAGCCTGTACCGCCATTAAGAAGAACAAAAAAATACACTTTCTTCAAATAAACTTTTTTTCCGATGCCTAGATTTTGTGTCATTTTGGAACTACTAATGAAATAAAAAATTTTAGTAGTTCCAAAAATACACAAAATCTAGGCATCGGATAAAGAAGTTTATTTGAAGGAAGTGTATTTTTTTGTTCTTCTTAATGGCAGTACAGGCTCGTTTTTTTAATATTGTATTTAATTACAAAGTAATTTCTACATATTAATATATTTTTCAAATTGGGCTCTGTACCGCCATTCTTTATTTTATTACGAATACGTGTGCCAAATATTTCGAAAAAATATTCAAAATTACAGCCGCAATCTTGGAACGCATTTTCGCTACCTGTTGATCGCTACTGTTTCCTCTTAAGGAAAATCTGGAACACAGGCGATATATCACAGTTAACCAAAATCTAAATATTAATAGCTGGAGAAGAACTGTTACAAGAGATCATGAAAGAATTGGCGTTGAGATGAAGAGAAGTCAAACAAAGAGCGAGAAACAGAGAGCAATGGAAAATACTTGTATAGCAAATTTCGAAAGAATAAAACAGAAAAGAATGCGCTAATCCTGCGAATCAGCCATCTTTGATTTTTGGCTAAGAAACGCAAGAGCGCCCAATACTTCATAATAAGGGAAGGTATTACAGGGAGAGGGAGAGAGAGAGAGAGAGAGAGGGAGAGAGAAAGAGAGAGAGAGAGAGAAACAATACTGATTATTTATCAAAATAAAATTTAAGGTAAACCTAACCTAACCTATCGAAAGGCTCATCAAACAATTATTAACTAAAAAAAAAACATTTGTCAAGGGTATATAGTGGTATTAGGTATATTACATTATAACTTATTCCATCGAAATCTTCCGAAATCCATAATCTTCCATCGAAATAAAATAGAAAATTTTAAAGTCTAGAAAATACATTATTCATAACTACACCCAAGAAATAAGTTTTTCTAACCTGATTTAAGAGTATAAAAACGAAAACAAAAAATTTACAGCAAATCTTTATCGTATATCCGAGCAAACCACCTAGTTGGCAAAAGTTATAAATAGAATTTGTCTGGGTTCTTCAACTAAATTCTCACGTAAACACGACCAAGGTTAAATATTTTACTTGATATTATAAGTACATTGTTGCCAGTATAACGGATGCCAAAGCGAGCGCTAACTGTATGGAATCATTCTCGTTAATATACACGCTGTATATTGATCGGAAGTGACGAAGAGTCAAAACTATACAGAAGCCACGAGGGACGCAAATGCAATATATATATATATATATATATATATATATATATATATATATATATATATATATATATATATATATACATCCCGCTATCATTATGTCATCTTTTCATGTTGCAGTCATTTGGCATCACTAAGAAATACTATCATTTTCGAATTTTAATTCGTGTATGTTTGTTGAGCGCATTTTTTAATGCCCTGTATCGTTCTGTTTTCTAAAATTTTGATTTTAAAAATTTAAATTATATACAAAAATTTTTACACTTCACAGCCATTTTGACTTCCACCACATAAAAATGTGTATTTGCGGTCTATTTGCCATCAATCGATGTTGCCACGAGTTAAAAATATCGAGCGTTTGAGGCCAGGTAGAAAAGGTATATTTTAAACTATATAAAAGGTGGGTTATTTACCTGTTCGGTTGGTTCGGCTGGTAAGGGTCCAAATATTTTACGAGTTGAATTGTGTTTATTTTATTTCATCTGTTAAATTATAATTTTTGTCATAACGACTTAAAATATTTGTTTGAAAAATTAATTTTGGGTCATTCCATTTCAAATCACTCAATTTTGGAGCAAAAAAAATTTGGACCTCCGATTTGTCTGAAAATTGGTATATAGCTTCTGCGGGACGTAAAAATAAGATATTTAAGGTCAAAAAATCTTCTTCTTCTTTTTTTCTCAAAATGTTATTTTATTCGATTTTACAGTGATTTGGTGTTTATTTATACAAATTTCCATTTTCTCTCGTAAAGTATCAATGGAAAACATAATATTTTAATAGAAGGGACTCAAAAATGTCATTATATGGCATTATAACAAGTTACTTTGATTCAAAACAAGCTTTTGATCAAATTTTATAGTGTAGAAAACGTTAAAATACCGTTTTTTTTTACATTTTTCTCCATTCCCAAAATGCATCATAATTGATTTGGCTGAAAATTTTCCCACAGATAGACAAAACATAGGACTTTAAGTGATCATAAGGATTTGAATTATATTACAATACCCAAAAAGTTACATGCAATATTATAGTCAAAAATATAGGCGTCTACTGTAAGTAAAATTAACTCGAAAATATCGACCTCACGACAAAAATTGTTAAAAAGAAATTGTAATAATTGTAAATACGATTTATTTGGAACAATTTCAGTTCCTTCCATTTTTGTCGAAAAGTTAAAAATGGCGGAGATATTGAGCAAAACAGGTTCTCCTTTAAAATCAAGATGGCCGCTAACGTAACGGAGGAATTCATTCGCGATTTTAAATTTAGGCTACTATTGACTCCCCTAAAGATCAGAAAAATAAATTTTTGTGCAGCTTGGCATTCAAGGTCAAATGCTATCCCGACTGGACTAATATATACTTTTGAGTATGATATTACTGCATGTAACTTTTTTGGTATTGTAATATAATTCAAATCCTTCTAACCACTTAAAGTCCTATCTTTTAGCTATCTGCGGGCAAATTTTTAGCCAAATCGATGATGATGTATTTTGGGAATGGAGGAAAATGTAAAAAACGGTATTTTAACGTTTTTTACACTATAAAATTTGATCAAAAACTTGTTTTGATTCAAAATAACTTGTTATAATGCCATATAATGACATTTTTGAGTCATTTCTATTAAAATATTATGTTTTTCATTGATACTTTACGACAGAAAATGCAAATTTGTTTAAATAAACACCAAATCACTGTAAAATCGCATAAAATAACATTTTGAGAAAAAAGAAGAAGATTTTTTGACCTTAAATATCTTCTTTTTACGTCCCGCAGAAGCTATATACCAATTTTCAGACAAATCGGAGATCCAAATTTTTTTGGCTGAGTGATTTGACATGGAATGTACCTTTTACATTTTCGTTTAATTTACTTACGGTTTTTGTTCAGAATTTTGAAGAAACGCTTGGTTTGACATAAAATTTGGGACACGCATAGCTAATATGTTAAAGAAAAAAAGTGATATTGTGCCGATATGTGCTTTTGATCTGGAGGTGAGTTTCGTCCGTTATCGGGGATGAAAACAAATACGTTCAAATAAGTCCGGAATTGGATAAACTGACTAATTCTAAGCAACTTCTATTTTATAGAGTTTTTTCACTAAGTCAATACTTTTAGAGATATTTGCTAGTGAATATGTTCATTTTTCAACAAAAAAAAAACACGGTTTTAGACGGTTTTTCGTAAATAACTCAAAAAGTAGGTACCTACTTTATTGAAAAAAAATTAGCAAATAGCAAATATAGCTTATAGAAAAGTGAAAAAATGGTATTTGTGTCAGGTCTGTAGACCCAGTAGAAGCAGAGTTATTGCTAAGCTTTGTTTTAAAACCAAGAGGAGAAGGTAAACTAACCCTAATAGCACACGACGTCCTCTGGACGTTCAAAATAGGTTCATTTTTGGTCCTAACGTCCATGGACTATAAATGGACGTCCTTTGGACGTCCGGCGTTGGACGTCCTTCGGTGGACTAAATATGTACGTCCTTCGGACGTCCGACGTTGGACGTCCTTCGGTGGACTAAATATGTACGTCATTCGGACGTCCGATGTTGGACGTCCTTCGGGTGGAATAAATATGAACGTCCTTTGGGCGTCCGTACTGGACGAAATACGGACGTTTGCTGATCGTCCATATTGGACATATTATACGAATTACGGGATAAAATAGCAAAATAATTCAATAAAATATTAACTTAATTATGTTAATAAAATAGTTTACATCGAAAAGATAATTATATTTAATTCAAAATTGCACAGTTTAATATTCTAAACATGTTTTTTTTTTGTAAAGTGTGAAAATCTTATTTGTAAATTATTTGTTACAATGTTTTATTATTCTAGTTACCAAGATGACATAAGTTTGCTAATTAATTCTAGTAAGCAAAAATATAATTTTTATCAATGTATCTGTACTAAAAATGAATCTTCAGAGCATCTTTTTGAAGTTGAATATACGTGGCCGTGCCCAAAATAGGCCCAGTCTTAGTCCTAATGTCTATGGACTATAAATAAATGTCCTTTGGACGTCCGACGTTGGACGTACTTCGGGTGGAATAAATATGAATACGGTGGACTAAATATGTACGTCCTTCGGACTTCCGATGGTGGACGTCCGATGGTGAAATAAATACGAACGTCCTTTGGACGTCCGTACTGGACGAAATACGGACTTTTTGTGGACGTCTGAAAATCACCCCCACTACTTGGTTCCTCTGTTCACAAAACTATAACGATAGGCGATAGATTTTCGATTCACCCACCGATATCAGTTCGAAGTTGGAGAGTTGATCTCTCAGTCGTTGTCGTCGTTAGGGCTCCCGCGTAGAGTTTTATTCATTAACCACTGATTTTCATAATGTAAGAAATTATATTATATACGAATTAAAGTATAATATACTTATACATATACTATATATTACGTAAAACTATGAAGACGCTGTTTCACAACATAACACAGAGTCCGACCGCCTCATCGGGCCATTTAGAGCATCAATGCATAAGCCCATCCAATGGATTATTATGTGCCCCTTTGACATAGGCGCACAACATTTTAATCTACCACCTTGAGGATTCCTGCTCCTGGAGTTTTTCTGAAGTGCCGAAACAGTCTATGTTCCTGATTCCTCGATCAGATGAGGAGTTTTCGGAGCCATCAACCCCAGACAGCTACTGGAGCTCCACGTTGCAGCCAGTCACTTCTTGGTAAGTGAACGCCAAAGAGGAAGCATTCAGACTCTGCTGCTACCACCGTCTGGACATAGCCTATCGATCCCTGATGGCCTAGAGGACAAACTCACCGAGAATGATGGACAAAACCACCAGCCAGGACAACTGGTATCCAAACATTGGTATTATTTACGTTTTTTATTACATTTACATATTTTTTCATGCTCTTTGATATATATTTCTTATTCTTTCTGGTATATTTTTCATACATTTTTCAATCTTATGGGTGTTTGGTAAAAAATAGGCCATAGCTTAACCTTGGATTACTGAGCTTAAAATAGGTCGATTTAAGCTAACTTACTTTAGTACGAAAGATGATAACCGAAATACAGGGTGTCAAATTTAAACTTTTATTTTATTCTTGATTATTTCCTGGGCAATACATCATTTTTGGTGTAGAATTTAGATTTCTTGTCCCAAAAAAACCCCGCTTACCAAATTTCGTGATATTATCCCATGCTTGTTAGGAAATATTCAAGAATAAATAAAATAAAAGTTTAAATTTGACACCTTGTATTTCGGTTATTATCAACTTTAGTACTAACGTAAGTTAACTTAAATCGACCTATTTTACCCTCCGAAATCTAAGGTTAATCTATGGCCTATTCTTTACCAAACACTCTGTATAAGTACATATTTGTATTCTAGCCAATCTTTTTGATTTTCTATAAAGTATAGACTTCCTTGAATTTTGAATTACAATTGTTAAAGGAAAGTTTCGCTACCGCGGTCGCCTTTTGTTCGTCTTAACTTATTACCTCTACCCATAACGGTTCTTTTGTCAAACAGATTGGGTTGGTTATTGTACCTAGTAAGCAAAAAGTATTTATCTCAGTATTTTATAATCTATTTATAATATTGAATTATCTAAAGACAGAAAGCGAAGGCGGATGAAAAAAAATTAGACAAAAGTTGAATGATTATTATAATATAATATTACACTATGTAATAAGTATGCATAGATAGAATATCTTCTTTTTAAGAAATTGTCCATTACCTCCAAATGAGCAAGGTGTCGATTTGAAATATATGTATAATATACAGCCCATTACGCACCACTTTAAAAATTGAGCATTTTTGATGTCTCGAATTTCCTAAACCAGTTGTCCCATCTAAGTGATTTTTTTTATAATATTATAGCCTAGGCTATAGGTTACCTCCTTAAGCTTGTCATGCACGGGGAGCTATATACTGTAATATATATTATATCACATCGCTCTCTATAGTAATGAGTGAGCCTGCACACACGGAACCATTAGTTCCGTGTCTCCAGGCTCACTCATTACTATAGGGAGTGATATGATATAATATACATAATATATTACAGTATAGCTCCCCGTTCATGACAAGCTTAAGGAGGTAACCTGTAGCCTAGGCTATAATATTATAAAAAAAATCACTGAGATTGGACAACAGGTTTAGGAATTTCGAGACATCAAAAATGCATCATTTTTAAGGTGGTGCGTTAATTTCTTGGAGAAGTGTAATTGTAATTTAATGTAAATAATGTAATATCCAATAATTGTAATTTAATATAAGATGTAATATAAGTTCCTTAAAAAATGTATTTTTTATTTCCCACAATACATTCTCCACAGGTCTAAATATCGTCGCTAGACGTCCACCGAACGTCCTCTCAGGACGTTAGATGGACGTTCGGCAGCACGACATTGGACCAAACTGGGACGTCCTATGAAGGTCCAATTGACGTCCACCGAACGTCCCTTCGGACTTTAGGTGGACGTCCATTGGACGTTAGATGGACGTCCATTGGACGTTTGGCAACGAGGCATTTGGACCAAACTAGGACGTCCTGTTAAGGTCCAATTTACGTCCCCTAGGACGTCCGATTAAGGTCCAATTTACGTCCGATTAAGGTCCAATTTACGTTCGATTAACGTCCAATTTACGTCCGATTAAGGTCCAATTTAGGTCCCCTCGGACGTTAGGTGGACGTCCATTGGACATTTGGCAATGTGGCTTTGGACCAAACTAGGACGTCCTGTTAAGGTCCAATTTACGTCCCCTAGGACGTCCGATTAAGGTTCAATTTACGTCCGATTAAGGTCCAATTTACGTCCCCTCGGACCTTAGATGGACGTCCAATGGACGTTCGGTAGCGCGACTTTTGGACCAAAATAGGACGTATAAAGGACTTTCCTCGGACGAAAACGGACGTCCAAGGGACGTCCTTAAAGTCCGTGAAGGACGTCCTATGGACGTCCATTGGACGTCCTTGTGCTATTAGGGTAAAAAGACAGATTCACACCCAAGAAAGTCACTAGAAATATCTTCCGATACATCTTCTTTTTTGGTTGGTCATATCGGCCTTTGACGGTAATATTGACTAAAAATCTAAAAATAAAAGGAATAACGCAGAAAATGCAAAAATCGCTGATAAAATAAATAAACTAATCTATGAAATGCCAATAGTGTTAAAATTTTATAAATGTCATTATTGTCAAAATTTGATATGAGTAAAATTGTCTGAGGTTGTACCAATTACAAACAAGGTTTACGGCGCGGGAAATTTGAATTACTCCTCTTGGTTTAAAAACAGACTATAGTGAAAAATAAGTTCTTATATGTCAAATTCCAAATCGAATATTTTAACGTGAAATAAAAAAAATGAAACACTTTTCTGGGAAAACGTATTACAACTTTTTTAAAGTGTTTAAGAAAACGTTTATCTTTATTTTTTTAAAAAGTTTCTAGCAGCAAGAGTAAGCAAGTTACGCTCAAAATACAGTTGTTCCTTATTTTTTGGTTAAAATTATCGTAAAAATCTCCCTCTAGTTAACAGCCCAAATGGAATTAATCGTTACCACTTCACAAGTAACTTTATGTATTGTTTGTGTTTGTAAGTTTCATCAGTTCAAAGTGCTTATTTGTGAAAAAATTTGGTTTTAAAGTAAATTTTAAATCTTTAATTTTGAAAAAAAAAGACTTTTTTCAAAATAACTTAAAAATTATTAGTGATACCAAATATCTTAAAGAGTAAAAAATGTAGGTTTTGCTTTTTTAAATATTTGAGATTTTTTGATTTTCTGGAAGACAAAAATTGGTTAAGATACGGCTGTTTAAAATTTGCATATACATACTCGTGACTAGTGATTCGTTCGAGCCCTTTCAACAAAACCCCTTTCAAAAATAAGCATTTTTAACCCATGCAACTTACAGATCATATACAGGGTGTCCCCGAAAATAGTGCGTTCCTTAAAGGTATAGATAGAAAGCACAATGTAGAGCAAAAAATTCTTATAACATTTTCAGCCGTTTAAAACTTTTATAGAACAAAATTTGCTTAGAATTAGTCAGTTTATCCACTCTCGGACTTATTTTGAACGTATGTATTTTCACCCCCAAGAAGGGTGAAAGTCACATCCAGGACAAGAGAACATATCGGCATAATCTCACTTTTTTCTTTGGCATTTTAGCTACGTGTGTGCCAAATTTCATGTCAATCCAAGCGGTTCTTTAAAATCTGGAGGTTTTGCGATATTTTACCGTGAGTGAATGGAATGATTGCCGTTGTCACTTTTAGATAAGAAGTCATTATCACAATGACATAGTCAGGTCAACTGAATTATATAATTATTGTTTTTATCATTAAATGTGAAAACCTAGAATTATCCATGTCTGTCCGTCAATAAACACAACTCCTCTGTTAGTAGGACAGAAAGAATGACAAATAAGGTGTCAAATGAAAGCCTATAACCAAAGTATGATATTACATGTGAGAAGTTTGACCTCGGACTGCCTGTTCCAGAGTTGCAACCGAAAGTACTGTTTTAAATTCGTCGAAATAGTACAAACTATTATTCAACGCGACTAAGAAAGACCAGAACAAATACATACTTCCGGTTTCATGCCTGTCTGTTCGTCCATGTCTGTCGGTGAACAAAATTCATCCGTCATATCAACTGACAAAAAGTTACACGAAGAGTTCAAATATCGACTGCCGGTTCAACTTCCGGTCACTTTGGGTGAAAAATTAGAACTTACGATGTCCAATTGCTTGTTACATTTTTTTTATAAGTGTTCTACTCTATCTATTCTGACTTTTTTTATAACTTACTTAGATCACATATAATTTAATACAGTTTTGATGTCAGGGTCTTCAAAATTTATGTGGTGAGTTCCGGTATGTGATGAATGAAAAACGACTCTATAAGCAGAAGAAAAAAGTGTTCTTTAAAGTGTTCTCAAGACCTAAGACAATACATCGACTCACAAGAGCGTTGTGACAGTAGCAAAAATTCGAGTTGGGGTTCGAATTACTTTCTCATGCGGCTTACTCTCCTGACTTGGCCCCCTCCGATTATTAAGTGTTCCCAAATCTGAAGAAATGACTCGTAAATAAAAAAATCAGCTGAGATAATTGAAGAAAAAAATGACTATTTTTCAGAGCTTTCAGAATCGTATTATGCGCACGGCATCGACATAAAAAATATGTAAATCCGTTAAAATCTCTGTATTGAACATATTGAATAAAATTAAAGAATTTTCATGAAAACATGTTTTTCATGAAAATATGTCTACTTTTATAGGACGCACTTCAGCAGTTCATAAAAAAAGCTTACAGACTTTCTAATGCTGTTTGCTAAATAGCAAAAATAATGAGATGGCATATAAATAGATATGGAATAATGGAATAGAAGTTGATATCCACTTCTGAACCCACCTCAGAAGAAGTGGACGAAATAGAGTAATTGGGAGTACTTCAAAGGTCACCTGAGCACTCAGAACCTAGTACCAGTGCATGCAGCTGCGATAATATTAAAGAGAAATCCGACAAAAGAATTGAGAGGGAACTCTGGACCAAATATCAAAAACCAGTGTAACCTAACACTTCCAGCTTCATATTAATAATAGAAAATCACCGAAAGACAAATATGTAATGTAAAGAATTAATATCTCAATATTCCGGTCTACTAAACAATAACGAATGGCAAAACATTAAAGTCATTATTCAAGTCGTATATTCAAAAAATAAGACAAGTAGAGTAATAAATGGATAATTAAAAATGGCGAGAAACAGTGCAAGAAAATTATTTAATAGACCCGAAGACAAAACAAAAATTAATGTGCTAAATAAAAGTATTGATTCGTTACTGCAGAACTCGAACTGTTATATGGAGCTATACTAGTCTGGATCGGTGTAAATTAAATGAGAAAGAAAATAATATAATAAACACACTTTAAGAGCAGATAGAGAAAATATATGGATTATCAGAAGGTTCAAACGGCAGAATTATCAACGATAAACAAGAAAAAGTCAACGAGATAATGATTCTGGACCAATTGTTTTATTATAATTAGGGGTACGGAATTTTCGTTTTTACGAAATAGATGCGAATTTCGGCGAAATTTTGAACATAAATGCGATAAATGTGAAATATGGAGTTTTTGTTTATTTCCGCGAAAAACCTGCAGGTGCCCAACTCGCCCGTAAATAAGTAGGTAGTTACGTAGTAAATAAGGCATGGAAATATTTTACGGAAAGTTTTTTATTGTACATAATTTTTGAAAGGTTGTTTATTTTTCTAACACGTGTTGAAACAGAAGGAACTTTCATTGTTCATCATTAAATAGATAAAGATAAGATAAGGAATTGATATTTTTCAATGTTGATTCTATGAGAAATATAAATAATCCCACTGTTGTTATCTGCATTTCGGTCTTTTGTATTGGTAAAAATCTAAGTAGGAATAAAAGTCGGGTAATTCTTATTTTATAAACATATAAATTAGTCAAACAGGACAATCAGTGCTCATTCCGTCAATTTTTATTAAGAACATGGTCTATCAAAAAAGTTTTCATAGTAACATAAAGTTACTTAAAGTATCCCCTAAAATGGGACGCCCTAAAACAATTTTGAGTGATCGAGTCAAAGAATTTGCAACAGATGACCTATATCTGTGTGACACAAGACACAATTGCTACACGGTGCAGTTTTCCGTCATTTGCTAAAGTAGCATTACAGAGCATTTGGAGTCCAACGAACAGCGTAAACGCAGAACGATTCTTCAGAACATATAATATTGTAGTGACAGATCGAACAACAGCTCTTAAAGAGTCGAATGTCGAAATTACAACGATGTTAGCTTTTAATTAATGTTTTCTGTTGTTTTACTCGTAGTTAAAAATAAATGCGAAATTTTGTAATTATAAAAAAAAGTAAATGCGAAATTCATGTTTTTTATTTGCGAAAATTCCGTACCCCTAATTATAATTAGTTATAAAATAGCTTCAATGGGGAAAAGCTGTAAGCTTAGACCAAACACCAGTAGGGGGCATCCAATTAATTGAGGAAAAAAATTAAATGTATAACAATATTCACTTCATTTACTGAAAAGGCATTGTCCCGCAAGAATGGTTGAAATCACAATTAATAGCCCTACAAAAAGACAAGCGCTTGAAAGTGATAAGACCATTGAACAATAAGCATGTAAGCTACCTTTTAAACACATTCTCAAAAATAATCCATAATACAAGGATTGTTAGGAAATTCTTTTATAGACTTCAGGCAACAAATTCTCCTGATCATGTTTAAAAAACGTACGGAATGTACTAAATAAAAAAATATATTTATCATTTAAAAATATATACCCTTATATATATATATATATATATATATATATATATAATGCTTTCCTGTGGAGTATACAAAGGATGGTCCTGTTTTTCCCGCACGCTGCCTTGTTTAGTCTTCTTTGTCGTTTAATTCGTTAAATTCTATCCTCTTATGTCACGGCTTCAGGAAGCAGTGGATATATGCAGTGAACGGGAGGCCTATGTCGAACAGTGAACGAACGGAGCCTTTTCGCGTTTATCATGTAGAGAAGTCACTTGTCAAAAACTGGACGTATGTAATCGTATTCAATTTGTTAAATACTGTCACATAATATGCCATACACCTCTGTGCGTTAATCCATTTTATTTCTACAATTTTAAGGTGCTATTACTTGCCGCCATTTTGATTTGTCTACAGTCGCATTCTGCCCGTTAAATCCCATCGTTTGAGGCGCTGTACGTCACGATTGGATCAATTGTAGCGAAGCTGCATGACTAAGGCCCTTTTAACATGTTGCTGTATTTGATTTTTCTGTGCCATTTTATATTATTTGTCAAATACTATTATTTGAGGTGCTGTACATCACGATTGGACCAATAGGACCGTAGATACAAGACTAAGGCCCTTTTGACATGCTGCTGTATTTGATTTTTCTATGTCATTGTATTCTATTTGACAAATCCAGTTATTTGAGGTGCTGTACTCCACGATTGGACCAATAGGAGCGAAGATACGTAAATAAGGCCCTTTTGGCATGTTGCTGTATTAGTCCAGAAAGCCACTGCGCATCCGCTAGGAAAAATATTCTAATTCAGATTTTTTGCACAATCTTACTCAAAAAGGACTCCTTTTAACAAATTTGCATGTTGCCAGGATCAACAGGTGGTCAAAAATTTTTTAAATGTTGTTTTTTTGTTTTTTTCCCAAAATTGTTTTTTTTGCATGGAAAAAAGTTTTTTTAAGTTTTTTGGATCATTCCAAACAGAAAAGGTCTTTAGTGACTTTTCTCTAAAAATGATAGTTTTTGACATATAAGCGATTAAAAATTGAAAAATTGCGAAATCGGCCATTTTTAACCCTCAAAAACTATGTGAAAAACTGAAAACTTAAATGTTGCCAAGGTAGGTAGATATTCTTTAAACATCGATTGATGAAATCCCGAAGAGTTTTTTGCAATATAATATTCAAAACTCCTTTGTTTTTAATTTCTAATGACGCGTGCGCGACACTATTTTCCACTGTTGCATGTGTATACAGTATGGTGCAAATGAAAGGAATAAATTCGTTATTTCGTAAACCGGCTACTTTAAGAAAAAAACCCGAAACAGGTTGATTTTTATTTTTAAGTTATGATATTGTGGCATGTATGGTATACTAGTGACGTCATCCGTCTGGGAGTGATGACGTAATAGATTATTTTTTTAAATGAGAATAGGGGTCGTGTGGTAGCTCATTTGAAAGGTTCTTCAATTCTCTATTCAGTAATGTAAATATTTACATAATTATTTATACAGGGTGTCCAAAAAATTTTTATTAAATTAAATTATTTGACAAAAAAAGAAGTAGAAGGACACCCTGTATAAATAATTATATAAATGTTGATATTAATGAATAGAGAACTGAAGGACCGCCGTCTTTGGGGACCTTTTCTTGCATTTAATGTCGTTTTTGGGGACTTTTGTCGTTTTCAGGGACCGTCCTTAATAACTTTATGTATATATTGCCGTTTTTGGGTACCATTGGCTACGTCCTCAAAAACTTACCATTATATCGATTGATGATTTCAAGGACGCGCGATATGCGTCCCATAATACAATATATCTAATAGTGTTTTTAGGTCTCAATTAGGTAAAGCAGTGGGGATGAGTTTTAAATGTTTAACAAAAAATGCGGTGCGGTTTTTCACTAGGCTTCGAATCAGCTGGATTAATGGGACATCGAAGAATAATTGTAAATTATAACTGTAGACATGAGCCGGTCTAAGGAATAGCGGGCCAAAAAAATTGTGCCTAAGCGACAACTGGAAAACCGACATAAGGTATCATTAAATGAGTATTTCCTGCTCAGCTATGACAGCACGGCTTAAGGGAAAGGAATCCAAAATATTTCTCATATTGAGAACAGATATAAACATATGTTTTTATATGTTTTTATATGAACTGGTTATAAACATATATTTTTTGTCTAATATACGAACATTTTCATTGTTTTGTACTATTTATTAATAAAACAGGATTTTTTAAATGGTTTGTAAATTTAGTGGCCACTAAGTAATTTGATTGACTCATTTATCATTGATTATGGCAAAAATTTGTACAATCAATTCTATGCTATCTAAAGCTAAAACCATAAATTCCCACTTAAATTTTAGAGTCATATTTTATGATGAACGGTAGAAATAGGCGAATGGTGCCATTCTATGCATTCTATGGCGATTTTCGATTGGCCCTGGATCTTTAATGTCGCACGAGAGACTATAACAAAATTCAATATTCTTATAGTTTAAGTTAAAAATAAAAAAATATGAAAAAAAAAATTTTAAGGAACGCTTTTCTTTAGTTCGGAGTGACTAAAATTAAACATATAAAAAAAATCAACTTAAAAGCAAAAAATAAAAAAAATTTTAAAAATCAACACATTCGTTAAAGAAAAACGTGGAGCGTCTTCATCGAATAAACAGTTTCCGTTTGAAATTATGTATAGTTCATATCACTAGCTACAATCCGTAAAAGTTTCAAGTTTTTACATTGTAAAAAACGAGAGAATTTAAGCATTTTCCATTAAAATCGTTTTTTTTTATTTAAACAATTAATAAACATAAAAAAACTTATCGATTATATGTGTATTGTTCCCGCGTATGCATATGTCTGCAAATTTTCATTCATTTGCATTGGAGAAAAGGCACTCAAATTAACGTCTAAAGATTTGACGCAAACTATTAAACTAAATAAAAGCGTTTAATAATAATAATATACCGAGTGTAACAATTTACTCAGTGCGTCTAGGCGCTGTTTTTCGTTATTGAGAATTGTTTGACAGAATTAAGAACGAATTAAAATTTCAACTTTTTAAATATTCTTTTCCGAAACGAATGAATACGTTTTTCGTCAATGGTACACTTTTTTAGTCGATTTACAAAATGTCAGTCTGTCTGTCCGTCCGTGTTTTTTGTAGGCGCTCTACAGGTAACAATTCTTGAGATATCGCAATAAAATTTATCAGAAAAATCAACATCCACGAGGACAAGGTGTAAATCCGTGGGGGTTAACTCTTCGGGTTAACGTTTTGACAGTTCTCTTACGTCAAAAATTTTAACCTACGTAATATCGCTTTTGTAGTAAAAATACTATATCAATGTATTTTCTTTCCAGGCAGCGGGGTACAATTGTTATTTTGACAGGGATTTTTTAATATTGTAGGATTACATTCGTTTAAGTTATTTAATTTTATCATAAACGCGAGCCGAAAGCCAGTTAAGGGGCATTTCCCTAATAATAAAAAAAAAACGCGATAGATCTATAGGTTCAACATATCATGGCCAAGTGACAGTAGTCAAAAAGTCAGAGAAAAGTCGAGTTGACATTAAGACGCTGATGATAGGGGGCAGACGGCCTTTTTCATCAGAATAAAGACGAACGACGAAATAAGATAGCATATTTTTTATATAAAGCCGCTTTAGATGTTCAGTGTTAATTACCGTTCACATTAGTTGTTACATTGTCCTTGTAATTTACGAGTAAAGTATTTGCTGTATCCTAAAATCGACCTGTGACCAAAGAATCAACCCTAGACACTAGACAACAGAAGATAAAAGCCTACATTTTGGGGCCTCTGTCCGAGATAGCACATAGAAGACAGATATAATAAGGATAATCAGAGATATGGATTGAACGTGAGATCGACTGACGCTGACGTTTAGCCGCATATTGCCGTGCCGATATTGTTTTGAATGCTGATATGTTTTGAATGAAAACACAATGATGAACTCAAGCCTATGAAATGGTAATAACGAGTTAAACTATTAGAGACGATTTGCAAGGTAAGAGTTTTTTTTTGCAACATTCTACCAAGCGACTAAGACGATAAGAAGATTGAACGTTATGTTTTCAATAACATTTCCCTTTTGTTGATGTGCTGATGCAACAGAAAATTCAGATAAACTTTGAAAACACGTTTTAAGAAAAAGTTTTTTATATGAATGAACGATTAATTGATCTTGATTTAATTTCGTATCCATTATAAAAACATTCTCGTATATTTTTTGTTGACGATATATTTTCGTTTTAAGATTAGGAAAACGTTAATTTTTGTAGGTTTTATAGCACAAATATGCATTACTAAGGTTATTTCATTTTTTGAAAAGGTTTAATTTTTGCATGCTTTAGTTTTTTACGTAGTTATAAATATTTCTTTTGATATTGTAGAATATTTTTTGAAATTATTTTATTATGGCAACTTTAGGTTCTATTCGAAATATTGACTATAAAATTACTCACGCTAAGTTGAGAGTTGTTAAAATTTTGCATTACATTTGTTTTTCCACTGAAGGTGAACCTCGAAAAACTAGAAAAGGTTTGCGTGCTTTTCCTGGTTTTCGGCTCGACGACACTTCTGAACAATTTTTGAGTAAATGTAACGATGTAGGTGAAAAATTTGATCTTCCTGATTTAATTGCGATATGCTAAATTCTTGATTTGAATTATAAAAATGAGAAGCATGACGTGGTTGTTCGCATTTGTTTCTTTTTGAATACCTTCATTAACGACGACGAAACTGAAGATGACGAAGAGGAGGATGACGTATCAGATATAGACGAAGACGACGAAAGATGAAAGGAAGAAAAAAGACAACTGGAAGACGAAAAAAGACGAATGCAAGAAGAAAAACGACGATTGGAAGACGAAAGACGGGAAAATGATGAAAGACGAGAAAAAGAAAAACGACGATTGGAAGACGAAAGACGGGAAAATGATGAAAGACGAGAAAAAGAAAAACGACGATTGGAAGACGAAAGACGGGAAAATGATGAAAGACGATAAAAAGAGAAACGACGATTGGAAGAAGAAAGACGAAAAGACGATGAAAGACGCGCAAAAGACGAGGAAAGACTTGAAGAAGAAGAAAGACGAAGACGTGAAAGAAGAAACGACGAGCTTAGACGAAGACGCGAAGGGCGAAATTATGACGAAAGACGACAAATATGTGATAAAAGACGTAGATATGAACGAAGTAATGACGAAGAAAGACGAAGATACGAAGACAGACGATATGACGAAGATATTCACGTACATGAAGAAATTGGAGAAAGAAGCTATAGCGCAAGCAATAACGCTGAAATGAGATCCGCGAATAATGGAGCGACTGGTACAAGACGACAGGAATCATTTGCATTAAGTTTTAGAGATGTGGAAGACAGCATAAGATCATTTAATGGAAAAGATGAATATCCTATTCGCACGTGGATTATCGAGTTTAAAGAAGTAGCTGAGATAACAGGATGGAACGACTTACAAAAATTAATCTACGCAAAAAAAATGTTTAAATGGACTTGCCAAACTGTTTGTGCAGTCAGAAAAAGGCATCAGAAGTTGGCCTGATTTGAAGAGATGTTTAATCGAAGAATTCGGAGTACATGTAAATAGTGCACACATACATAAGATGTTAATGACGAGACGAAAAAAATCTGATGAGACTGTACAAGAATACATGATTAAAATGAGAGAAATAGCTAATAGAGCTTACTTAGAACAAGAAGTTGTTATAGAATACATAATTGATGGAATACAAGACGAATCATCCAATAAACTAGTGTTATATGGAGCAAAAGATTTTGCAGACTTTAAGGAGAAAATTAAACTGTATGAGAGGATACACGGTAAGGAGACTACTGGACAAGCTCAATCTTTAGAGCAAATAAAGAAGGATCTAAGAAAAACGAGGACATCGTTAAAAAGAAGAAAAGAGAGAAGAATGACGGGAAAAGAGAGAACAACATTACTTGTTTTAATTGTGGAAATAGAGGTCACAGATCTAAGGACTGTCCAGATAAGTCCAAGGGAACGAAGTGTTTTAGCTGCAACAAATATGGCCACGTTTCAAGTAAATGTCCCAATAAAAATTCGACGAAGGCTACTACAGAAAACACAGCTTTGAATGTAATTGAGGTTCAGCCAAAAACAGCGCTTAAACTTACAATTAATCAGATCACATTAACAGCTTTATTTGACACCGGAAGTGATATATGTACGATAAGAGAAGATGTGTATGCCAAATTCTTTAATGATATTTGTTTAACCTTCCGCCGGTAACGTGAATTCTTGTAACATAGTTGGTAACATCGGTCTACGACACCGACTTTTTTAATAATGAATATCTTAGGTTGTGATTTTATGTTAATATTTTGATGTGACTAAATGTTTAATATAACTATATTTAAATAACAATATAGTAAGAAATGATCAATATTTATTTATATTCGGGAAAAAATGCACATTAAAAAAAAGTGGCTTCTTTTAGATACTAACATAATTGACAAACAATTTACAAAAACATGTCAAGGTTTTGAATACAAAATATCAAAAAACATATCGACAAGGGTTGAAATGGCACAAAAAAAAATAAAATTATTCAACAAATGTCCAACACAAACTGAAATTATTGTCCGTTTGTTTCCTCATTTTTTTATACACTCCACTGCACCGCACTGTACGGTTCTGATTCGGAATTAGCAACAATTTCGTCAAAAAGTTGTTGCAACCTGATTTGTTCTCTTTCATAATCAATATTCATATACAACTCCTAAAATTAACATCTATTATTTAAACTGACTATGGACCAAAAACGACAAAAACATACCGTTAAGTATAACATAAATGGTATCCTCGGTCTCTCACACCGTCAGGTCAAATAACATATGAACTATCCACACTTGGCCACAGATTTTTCAAGACTAAATAGTGTGATGAGAATTTGAAAGCTACCTGGCCGCGGGGACAAAAAAAAATGCGCATTTGAGTTTTACCGCGAAAAATCCGCTACGTCGGTGTCAGGGACCATACGTTACCACTCGAAGGTTAACACCCGACACCATAATGTTGAAAGGCTTAGGAGAACATGCGAAAGTTAATACATTAGGATCATTCTCGACACAAGCTGACGTTAACGATGAGAAGTTTGATCTAAAATTTCATATTATCCCAGAAGCTGCGACATCTTTTCAAGCAATAATTGGAAATAATATTTTACAACGAGCATCTGTTAGTATAAGAGATGATGGGATAGTATTGTGCAAGAGGACAGACGAAAACTTTATTATGCACATTATGCTTGACGAAAAAGACAAAGAAGATGAAGTAAAAGTAGCACATATTGAAGACGAAAAATATAGAGAAACTGTTAGGCAGTTAATGGAAAGTTATGAACCAAAGAAAACGACAGAAATTGCCAATTTATGAAAGACCCAGACGATTATCTGTTCCTGAAAAAGAAGAGGTAGATACGCAAATAAATGAATGGTTAAACGAAGGCATAATTAAACCTAGTTGTTCGGATTTTGCCAGCGCAGTAGTATTGGAAAAGAAGAAGGACGGTCGGACAAGAATTTGCTGCGATTATAGAAAAGTAAAATTTAGGTTTGACGACAAGCAAAAGAAGGCTTTTGAAACACCAAAGGAAAAACTAATAAGTGAGCCAGTGTTACACATTTATCGACAAGGTGCTTATACGGAACTTCACACTGATGCAAGCCAGCATGGTTATGGAGCATGTTTACTACAGCGGTCTATTGATGATTCCAAGCTCCACCCAATATATTATATGAGTAAAAAAACCACACCAGCGGAAGAGAAGTACACCAGTTACGAGCTAGAGGTACTCGCTATTATAAGAGCGGTGAAGAAGTTTAGAATATATTTACTTGGGAACAAATTCAAAATTGTTACAGATTGTGATGCCTTTAAGCGAACTATGGACAAGAAGGATCTTACAACAAGAGTTGCACGATGGGCACTGATGCTAGAGGAGTACGAGTATGAAATTGAGCATAGAAAATGTACTCAGATGTCTCACGTGGATACTCTTAGCCGATATCCAAAAGTTTTAACGGTTACAGAAGAAGATGGTATAATACAAAGAATTAAAGTGGCTCAGGAGAAAAACGAGCACATCAAGGTGATAAAACAAATACTTCTGACAGAAGCATATGAAGATTTTTACTTAGAGCACGAAATATTATACAAGTATGTCAATGGATTAAAACTGTTAGTTGTACCGAGAAATATGCAGACTGAGATAATAAGAAGAAGTCACGAGATAGGACATTTTTCTGAGAGAAAAACTGAGGAAGTAATAGTTAAAGACTTTTATATACCAAAGATAAAAGAGAAAGTTAAAAATGTTATTTCTAACTGTATAGCATGTATATTAGGAAGCAAAAAGGCGGAAAAAAAAGAAGGAACACTTAATCCCATACCAAAACTAGATGGTCCACTGCACACATACCATGCGGATCATTTGGGTCCATTGCAGTCTACAAGTAAGAATTATCAGCATATACTTGTAATTATAGACGATTTTACCAAATTTGTTTGGCTTTACCCGACGAAGTCGACAACGACGAAAGAAGTAATAAGTTGTCTTGAAAAGCAACGAAGAATATTTGGAAACCCTTCTCGAATGATAACCGACCGAGGTACAGCATTTCGATCAGAGGAATTTGAAAGATATTGCCAAGAAGAAAAGATTCAACATGTTCTAGTCACAACTGGAGTGCCACGAGGAAACGGTCAGGTTGAACGAGTGAATAGAACAATTATCCCTGTTCTTACGAAATTGAGTTTAGAAGAACCTATGAAATGGTATAAGAATGTTGACTGGGTACAAAGTGCATTGAACTCTACTTATCAACGAAGTATAAGTACTACACCTTTCGAAGTATTGGTTGGCGTAAAAATGAAAAATAAAGAAGACATTCGAATCAGAGAACTCAAGATACCGTGGGTCGACAATGAAAGTGACGAATCCGAGTCGGATTCTGAATAGGATGGCCGAGTGTAGGATTACATTCGTTTAAGTTATCTAATTTTATCATAAACGCGAGCCGAAAGCCAGTTAAGTGGCATTTCCCTAATAATAAAAAAAACGCGATAGATCTATAGGTTCAACATATCATGGCCAAATGACAGTAGTCAAAAAGTCAGAGAAAAGTCGAGTTGACATTAAGACGCTGATGATAGGGGGCAGACGGCCTTTTTCATCAGAATAAAGACGAACGACGAAATAAGATAGCATATTTTTGATATAAAGCCGCTTTAGATGTTCAGTGTTAATTACCGTTCACATTAGTTGTTACATTGTCCTTGTAATTTACGAGTAAAGTATTTGCTGTATCCTAAAATCGACCTGTGACCAAAGAATCAAACCTAGACACTAGACAACAGAAGATAAAAGCCTACAATATTAAAAACAAATATTCCAAAAAGACAGGTTTTTTTTTGGTAAAATTTTCTAACTGTCAGATGATCAAACAAATTACGCGTGCATGTGAATGAAAACCGCTATATGCATTATTTATAACATACGAATAGCATGAATCATTATTTAAATTTATCGCCTAAAATATCTTCCTACTCAAAAATGTTTTAACAGCTCTCATGCTAATGGCAATTATCTGCAAACTGATTGGGTTGATACGTTGAACTGTCTAATTTTAATACATAATATGTCGATAATGTGATTGTCTAATAAAATAATTGATTTTATGAGTGTCAATTATTTGATCATCTTTTTAAAATGATCTGTCTAGAAAATGATAGTGGCGACTTCATTATTTTTTACGATATGGAATATTTGTACGTTGTGCGTAAGCGTAAATCAAATATGTTTCAAATTTCGCTGATTATGGATTTTATGGCTTAAATTTTAAGACTACATACAAGTGTCGTTCCTGGGCCCAGAGCACGCCAAATAGAATTCTATTTTGCTGACGTCACAAAATAGAATTTCATAATGGGAGAATCGACGGTTGCTAGGCAACGTGACGTCACTAAAATAGAATTCTATTTGGCGTGCTCCCACAGCTGTTGTTTCAAACAGTAAAAGCACGTTATACTATGTTGCCAAGTCTTCTACATTTTCTTAGTGAAAAATTTACTAAGGCAAAAAAGTTAAAAAATATTCAATGAAGCTATATAAAATCGTTATCAAATATTTTTCAAATTTCGCTAATTATGGCTTTTATGCCATACAGGTGATAAAGACGTTAGGTTAGGTTATACTTTAAGAAAGCATGTAACCGCTGATTTAATATGTGCGGTACTTCAGTTTTCTTGATTTTTCAATTATTTATAAACAATAATAATCCCAAGAGGCAGCGCTGAAAAAGCTCTTTGATTTTACTAAAGCTAGATGTTTCACAGTTGATTACTGTGATTGTGTAGAGTGTAGAGAAACATACTGCGGTCGGTCAAGCGAAACGTAGAGCAGGGGTTACTGAGAGGGTATCAAAGTTGCTTTCCTACGAAGCTAATTAAATCCATTTACTAAGGCTGAAAATCAGTACACACATTCTAAATTAAATATAAATAAAAGTTATTATAGTCGATCAGCTGTATGATGGGACAGAACCGGTCGGTCGGCCCCAGTGAATGTACAGGGTTATTCACTATATTCTGACCCCCTTGTAAACTGCTTTATTTACAGAATTAGAAAAAAATGCAAAATACAAAAGTTATTCGATTTTTAAATTATGATTTTTTGACATATACATATATCGTACTAGTGACGTCATCCATTTGGGCGTGATGATGTAATCGACTATTTTTTTAAATGGGAATAGGGGTCGAGTGCTAGCTAATTTGAAAGGTTATTCAATTCCCTATTCAGTAATATAAACATTAACATGGTTAATTATACAGGGTGTCCAAAAAAATGTTTTTAATTAAATTAATTGTTTAATTAATAATTAAAAAATTTTTTTGGCACCCTGTATAAATAATGATCTTAATGTTTATAGTACTGTTACGCCAGGGCAGATAAATAAAAATGAGCGATTTCAGGGTAAAAATCAATACAGGTATTTGAAGGTGCTAAATCGTAGGGGGGACATATATAATTAAAAATACATACAAAGGTACTCGCAAATCAACCTCAGTTTTTTATAAACAAAGGCTAAAGTCGGAAAATATTGTTTTTTGCCTGTAGCATTTTTTGTATCATGTTTACAGCAAAAGTTGTATTATGAAAGTTGTGTATCATAAAAAAGCGATTAATTTGAATTTTTATTAGTTAAAATTGATAAATAATTAACCGAGATAATTGCAAAAAACCACATTTTTTGCACTATTTTGTAAATGTTAATAACTTTTACTAAATATGCCCTAAGGAACATATTGTACCTTGATTATGAGGTTATTATGTGGCTTTATTAGAGTGCAAAGTATCAAGAAGATCGTTTTGTTAGTTTACGAGTTACGTTAATTGTTTATCCAAAACATTGAGAGTTTAAACATCTATTGTTGCCCAAGGAGTATTTGCAGAGCCTTTTTGCAAAGTGAAATAAGTTCTTAAAGACTCACTCTACTAAGAATTAAAAAAAAAACGACACATTTATTATTTAAATGTTCTTAAACAAGTCGTTTAATAGATAGTGAGTTTTTTCCTTATAAACAATTAGGATAACTTTGTTATTTTTCAAGACCAATAATTATAATTAGTTGTATCAGAAAAGTGGTAAAAAAACACACATTAAAAACTAAAAATAAATTTTCTATGACCAATAATACCCAAGTTATACTTTTTTTTTTTTGAAAAATCATATCTGTATTGTTTATAAATATTAAGAGTCGAAATTTGCACAGAATCATAATAGACATCTATATTTTACATTGTAATTAATAACTACAGTATATGTTCTATTTAAAATGAGTAATAATCCCTTTAAAGTGAAGGTACTCGAGATGACTTAACTGGGACCGTGTGATGGGGGAAGGATCTGTGAGTCCGATTTCGCGCGTCGAGGTTTTGATATTGAAAGTTCAAATTGGAGCGCTTGAAAAATTTTACAATAACTCCGCTTCCAAAGAACGTAGAGCCTTCATTTTTTTTAAATTGGAGTAACTCGACGAAATAATAACGACTAGCTAATTTTCATTCACCGGACAAATCGGGAAATTCTGGAAAATGGACTTTTTTTATTCAACATTCATTTACAACGTTAACACTAATATATTTCACTAAATATTTTCATAACATATTATAAATTTG
Source organism: Diabrotica virgifera virgifera (assembly GCF_917563875.1). Taxonomy (NCBI): domain Eukaryota; kingdom Metazoa; phylum Arthropoda; class Insecta; order Coleoptera; family Chrysomelidae; genus Diabrotica; species Diabrotica virgifera. The sequence continues at coordinate 98,416,646 of NC_065451.1, read as the reverse complement.
TAAATAAATAATAGAATGTATAGTATATATATCTTTATATATATACAGGGTGGTTCATCGTATTTTCCTCGGTCTCTGTACGGAAAACGACTTGATATTAAAAGAAAATCTTTACAGCAATTTACAGTGCCATTAACACTACAATCTAAAACTAATGATATTTATACAGGGTGCTTAAAAAAAGAGGGGTATATTAGTTATATTTTCTCTTATGGAACACCCTACACGTGAGCCATTTTTGAATTTTCCTTAAGAAATAAGCTATATTTTTATAAGGGTTTCCTACACCTAAATACAGGGTGTTTTGATTTATTTCGATTTTTATAAGAATGTAAGGTTTTAGAAAAAAAATTAATATCTACGAATCTAAGGATCGGTGAAAAATTTTTTCTTGGATCTTTATAATAGACTATTCAGCATATTGGAACAGATATTTATTGTAATAAAATTTATAATTATTTAATCGTACAGTTTTAGATTTAAAAATTAATTAAAAACAAAAACATTCAACAAAACTGACAACATAAACAAAAACATACCTCATTATAGGGCCAAACATATTTTTAATGTGTATCTACAAAAACACATAATATGTGTTTTTGTCTTTTGTGCTTCTCCTCAACCTTTCTACAAAATATTTCAATTGAACGCACGTTTTTGAAGTGATCGTAATTATTTATTGTTTTCTGTGCGACGCGACCTTTTGATAAACAAGTATTACCTACTATAGATTATTAAATAACTTAATAAAAATAGTGAAATATGCAAAACAACAAATAAGGATAAATAGTTATAAAATTTAAAACGTTTTTACTTTTATGTCAACTACTACCTTCTAATATTTTTTATATATTATTTTAATCAAGCATTATCATTGTAGAAAATTAATTATTTTATATACGGTATATTATATTATTAAACTGTATTATAATCATATTAAATTTTTTTTGTGTTTTGGATAGGAGGTTACATATTATAGGTTTTTTCTTTTTCTTTCACATTTTCGTAATGCAGCAATATCAATATTTTACTACGTAAATAAAAATATAAGTTTAATATAAAATTTTGATTTTTGTGTCGGAAAAATGTATAACTACTACATGTCGGTTTATAACGTTCTCCGCCGTTTTCCAACTTCCAATCGCCATTTTGTCCGGTTGTTCCATAGCTCATCTTCTATGTATGTCTCTTTCTCTCAGTTATTTTTCCTTCGCTCCAATTTTTTCTCGTTCTACCTCGTGTTCTCTTTGCTCCTGATTGCCATTTTAATATTTCCCTTGGCATTCGTTGTTCATCCATTCTTTTTATATGTCCGAACCAGTTAAGTTGTTTTGCTGACAAGTCATCTGTGCTTGTTCGTTTGATTCCCATTATTCCTCTAATGCGTTCGTTGGTAATCCTTTCTCTTCTAGATCACCCTGCTGCTCTTTTCCAAAAATCTATTTCCGTTTTTCTCAGCGTTGTCAGTGTTCTTTCTTTCAGTGGCCATACGTGACAGCTGTATATTTTTTTTTAATAAAATGTGTTGTACTTTAAATGTATACATTTTAAATTTTAATATTTTTTTGTATATAACAATTTAATTATTTTGTTAGCCTTTTAGACTAACTAAATTTTTCATTTTTGTAGATAAGATTTATTTATTCACACGACAACAGAGATAGCTTGAGTAGACGTTTCGTTCTTCTTCTAATTGTAAACAAGGTACTTAATAGTTTGACAATAATTATAATTAACATTTCGTTACTTCATATGAAAGCGTGCCCAGAAGTCATTTTTTTTTCTCAGTTCGTTATAAAAAAACATGTCAGATATACGTGCAGAAGTTATTTTTCTCAATCGTGTGAAATAATTTACGCACTTATATCTAAAATAAACATATAATATTATCGTTACAAGCGCGTAGGTAAGTTAACTTTCACGCATGGAATATTCATTACTGTTAAAATATTAAATTAATTCTGATAAATTCATGAATAATTCATATTTTTTGTCGATTATTAAAATATTTTTCGTAAAAATATTTTCGTTTTTCTACTGCAGACCCATTTCAAAAATGGGAACTTTCAACCACTGAAACTTAATTTTTATGCTTCTTACTAAAAAAATGTTCACACCCTTTTACTCATACAATTTTGTACCAATTAAGCTAAAAATTTATTTACACGTTTTTTATAACGTTACAAATAATGTGCTTCTGACTTACTCTTAAAAATTGTTTTTTATATAAGTTGTTTATTTTAATATATTTTAGAGTGATCTAAAATGCAGCAAGACGAGGGTCAATCATCCAGTAATAATGATGATTCTACAATTTGTATAATTTGCGACAAAATTATACAGAGAAATGATAGTACGCATGAAGTAAAATTAAATGGTATTCCAAGATTCATTAAGAGCAGCAAGGCACGTAAGGATAATAAACATAAAATAATGGAAACCTTATCATCATTTGTCATTCACAATACCTGCTACTGTGTGTACAATCGAGAAAATAGCATCGCTGCTGCAATAAAACGCATGTCCAAAAATTTGAGTGATACCCGAAAAGAATATGCTAAATCTCGTGCTTTTGATTTCGCAAATACGTGTTTTTTTTTGTGAAAAATCAGTAAAAGTAAAAAGTGACTTAGTCCGATGTATAACAAGCATGGACACTTTAACGAACATTATAGAGACTGCTGAACAAAAAGAACATGGAAAAGAAAAATTAAAAAATTTAATATATCGTTTAAAACAGATTACTGACTTGGAGATAGAAAAACCTAAATATCATTCTACGTGTTTGACATCATTTTACTATTATCAACCATTTACTAGTCGAGGTCGTCCAATATCTGAAAAGACGTCCGAAGCATTGACATTCGTTATAAGTCATATTTTAAATAATGAAGAGGTATGCCAGTTCTCATTGAAAGAAATTTTGAGCGAATTTAAAGGAAATGACGTACCGCAATTAAAATATTTGAAAAAATCATTGGAAGATCATTTTGGAGATGAAATAAAAATTTATTCAACCAAAAAAGATTATTTCATATGTTTCCGAGACAGTAAAGGTAGGATTATTGACGACGAATGGTATAGCAAACGAAAAGCTAATCGTGAAGAAGAGCGTTTACGTATAGTTCAAGAAGCTGCTAATATAGTTTTGGAAGATATTCGGTTGCAACGACACGACCTTAGTAAATATGATGTACCAACTTCTATTACATCAGATATTTTTTCTGATTTGCCACTAACATTAAAAGAATTTGTAAAAATAGTCGTTGTTACACACAAGCAGTCAACAAAAGAAAATGGACTACAAAAATGGTATAACCAAGCTGCTACTATAGGTCATATTTTGATGTCAGCCGCTAGACCACGAGCATTTGTGTCAAAAATACTTTTAGGATTGTCCGTGTTAATACATAGGAAATTTGCATCCAAAGATCTTATCAATCTTTTGTCAAACATTGGTCTTTGTGAAAATTACAAAGAAACTGTACGTTTTGAGGCTTCAATCATGAAAGACCCTCAAAATTTCACTATAAATACTAATTCATTCATACAGTTTATTTGGGATAACGCCGATCATAATACCAGAACAATCGATGGACATGGGACATTCCACACTATGGGCGGCATACTTAGTGTGACCCCAGCTAAAGCTGTAACAACGAAACAAGACTTACTACGACTGCCAAATATTCCGAAAGTCACCGATACAGGTGACTTTGGGTTTCTGCCACTGATTTCTTCCGATAAAGATGGTGCTAAAGGGCTGAGCAAAGTAATCGTAAAAATATTACCTGACTTAAAAAAAATAGAAATTGCTGATTTGGACTTTTTATGGTTGTTCAGTAAATCAACAAGTCCTAACACTACGGAAGGCTGGCTGGGTTTTATGGATTCTCGATCAAATTATTCCGAATTTTCTGTATCGAAAATTATTCCTCTGCCATTTATTAATGCGCCAGCAAGTGAAGAAAATACCATTTTGACTGCTCTAGTAGAATCTGCAGCACGTAGTAGGGCTAATAATCAAACTACAGCTTTTATAACTTTTGACCAACCTCTTTATTGGAAAGCTCGTGGTATCATTGCTAAAGCTGACAAAAATAATGACCCTCATAATTTATGCTCAATAGTGGTGAGACTTGGTGGATTCCATGCTTTAATGTCCTTTTTGGGAAGTATCGGATATATTATGGAAGGTAGTGGCCTCAAAGAAGTTTTCACGATGATTTATGCAGAACTATCTGCAGAAAAAGCATTGACTGGGCATGCATTTGCAAGATCGATAAGAGGGCACCTTTTAATTCAAAGTATGTTAGGAAGTCTCATTTTAGAAAATTGTGATTTGACTGATTTAGAAAAAAAATTCTTACATGATGTGCTGAAGCAAATCAAAAATTCTAAGTATGATACGTTAAAAACAGAACGTTTTTTAAACATAAAAAAGAAATTCAAAGCTACTATCAGCATTTTGAAAGAAAAAGGCCCAACAGCTCAATTATGGCTACAATACTTTGAAATGGTGACTATCTTAAAACAATTTTATGATGCAGAAAGATCTGGAAATTGGCAGCTTCATCTAAATTCCATGCAACGAATGTTACCATATTTTCATGCAAGTGGGCATTTCTTGTATGGAAAATCGTGTCACTTATACTTGCAAGATATGCACCAACTTCCAGAAATAATGGATGTGACTGAGTATGATAATTTTTGTCAAAAAGGTTGGTTTACTATTAGAAGATCTTGCAAATTTTGGTGCGGAGTGTGGAGCGATATGACTATAGAGCAAGTTTTAATGAGATCAATTAAGCTGGTTGGCGGTTTTACTCATGGTCGAGGTATTACTGAAAGCGTCGTTGCTAAGTGGATTGCTGGGTCTATCATTTCCTTTGAAATATGTAATGAAATGGAGAGATTTTGTATGGCAATTTTCAAACTTCTGAGCAGCATGTTGAATGCAGACCATCACGAATCAAAAGAGATGCTGAAGATTTGATAAAAATTAAAGATTTTTTTTCTCAACATAATCCTTTCCAAGAAAGTGAGTTTATAACAGCTATCGTTTCAGGAGTGGTTGGAAACAAAAACATCAATTGCCACCAAGCTTTTGATATAGGAACCAACATAATGAATAAATTAATTGGTCTAAATTTTGAAGACATAAAAGCCAAGAGAAAAGATAAAGTTAACAATATTTTTTCCATGCACTCTAAAATAAACATTAATAATCAGACAGTATCTATAAATCCTTTACTGATATTCCAAAGAATATGTGCCAGTATAGAAAATAAGACTGACATGAAAAAAAATTGTATTTTAAACTTGCTCCTTTTCCACTTGCTCTATTTAATGAAGGGGGCATGCGTAAATCACAAAAATCAATATTTTGCTCTTTATTTGATGAGGTTCCAGCCCTTCCAGATCAAAATAACATTTTGCACGTAGTCGATGGAGGATACTTATTACAGCATTTTATTTGGGGTTCTGTTAATAAATTATCTAATATTGTTCAAGGATACGTATCTTACGTAAAAAGACATTTTGTTAACGGCAGCGTTGTTGTGTTTGATGGATATAGTACTCCTGGAACAAAAAGTTGGGAAAGAATGAGGCGTACTCATAAAGATAATGCTACCCCAAAAAATTAAGTTAGATATTAATACTGAAATAACTATTAAACAAAAGGCATTTTTGACAGTAAACAAAAATAAAGAACAGCTGATCAGCTTCTTATGTCCAGAGCTCCATAAAGCTGGTTACTTTACTAAAGTATCTGATGAGGATGCAGATTTATTGATTGTTCAAACAGCTTTGCAGATAAATAGAACGGAACAGAATATTGCAGTAATTATTGTAGGAAATGACACAGATTTGCTGATCATATTAACTCAGTTATCCGATCCAAATATGAATATATTTTTTGATAAAAAATTGGAAAAATCAAAGTCTGCACTGTATAGCTGCAATAGTTTTAAACATGCAAGTCTCAGAAAGTACGTTGGCTTTTTATATACTTTTACTGGCTGTGACACAACATCTAGCTTTTTCAATCAAGGAAAATTTAAATTAATTAATGCAGCACCGGAAATTTTAAGTTTAATTGAAGTTTTTTATAACCCGAAAGCAACTCAAGATGCTATTTCTACAAATGGATGTAAACTTATTGTTGAAACGTATTCTACAACAGCTGATATTGCTTACAAAAAAAAACACAACGATACTTTATCATTGACTGATTTAAGGTACTTACAATTCATTAGAAACACTGGGAAAAAAACATTTAAATTAGAAAATTTGCCACCGACGGAGGGTGCTGGTAAACAATACGTTTTGCGAGTATATTATCAAGTACAAGTATGGTTGGGAAATAAAATGGATGCAACTAAATATGGATGGAGAAAAACTGATAATGGATTCTATCCAATTTATACGATGGATAATTTAATTCCTGACGATACCCTCACTCAAATATCATGCAAATGTACCACTGGGTGCAAAACCGGTAGATGTGGATGCAAAAAGCATGGACTCAATTGTACCGATCTTTGCATAAACTGCAAAGATGACACTGACGAAAAAAGATGCTATAACGTTTTAACAGTTATTGTGGATGACGAAAGTGAAGTTGAAGAAGATTTATTTCAAGAAATTATGGATAATATTGAAGAAATTAACGAACCTGTACATAAACTGTGTAGAATTAACGAAGATCAATAAATTATAAGTTATTCATAAATTTTTTCAATATGAGAATGTTTTTGTTTTCAATTAATTTTTAAATCTAAAATTGTTGAGTAATTATAAATTTTGTTATTACCTATACTTACAATAAACATTTGTTTAAATATGCTGAATAGTTTATTATAAAGAACCAAGAAAAAATTTGCCATCGATACTTAGATTCATAAATATTAATTATTTTTTTTTAAAACCTTACATTTTTATAAAAATCCAAATAAATCAAAACACCCTATATTTATGTGTAGGGAATCCTTATAGAAATATAGCTTATTTTTTAAGGAAAATTAAAAATGCCATCACGTGGAGGGTGTTTCATAAGAAAAAATATAACTTTGATATAACACTCTTTTTTGGAGCACCCTGTATAGTTATCATTATTTTTAGAATTGTATTGTTAATGGCTGTGTAAATTTCTGTGACGAAATTTGTTTAAAATTTTAAGTCGTTTTCCATACAGAGACCGAGGCAAATACGATGAACCACCCTGTATATATATAAAGATATATATACTATAAATCCTATTATTTATTTACAAATTTATAATATCTAATGAAAATATTTATTGAAATATATCAGTGTTAACGTTGCAAATTAATGTTGAATAAAAAAGTCCATTTTACAGAATTTCCTGATTTTTCCTGTCAATGAAAATTAGCTAGTTGTTATTATTTCGTCGAGTTACCCCAATTTAAAAAAAAATGAAGGCTCTACGTTCTCTGGAAGCGGAGTTATTGTAAAATTTTTCAAGCGCTCCAATTTGAACTTTCAATATGAAAATCTCGACGCGCGAAAGCGGACTCAGAGATCCTTTCCTATCACACGGTCCCAGTTAAGTCAGCTCGAGTACCTTCATTTTAAAGGGTTATTACATATTTTAAATAAAAGATATACTGTAGTTATCAATTGCAATATAAAATATAGATGTCTATTATCATTCTGTGAATATTTTGACTCTTAATATCTATAAATAATAGAGATGTTATTTTTCAAAAAAAAAAGTATAACTTAGTTATTATTGGTCGTAGAAAGATTTTTTTTTGTTTTCTATATGTGCTTTTTTACCAGCTTTTTGATACAACTAATTATAATTATTTATCTTGAAAAATAACAAAGTTATTCAAATTGTTTATAAGGGAAAAACTCACTATATATTAAATGACTTGTTTAACAACATTTAAATAATAAATATATTGTTTTTTTAACCTTTCTTAGTACTATGAGTCTTTGACAACTCATTTCACTTCGCTACAAAGCTCTGAAAATGCTCCTTGGGCAACAATAGATGTTTAAAAATTCACTGTCTGGGATAAACAATTAGTGTAATTCGTAAACTAACAAATCGATCTTTTTGAAATTTTGCACTCTAATAAAGGCATAGAATGGCCTCACAATCAACGTGCAATAGGTTCCTTAGGGCTTATTTATTAAAAGTTATTAACATATACAAAATAGTGGAAAAATGTGGTTTTTTCCAATTATCTCAGTTCATTATTTATGGATTTTAACTTATAAAAATTAATATTATTCGTTTTTTCATCATACACAAATTTCATAATAAAACTTTTGCTGTAAAAATGATACCAAAAATGCTATAGGCAAAAAACAATATTTTCTGAATTTAGCCTTTGTTTATAAAAAATTGGGGTTGATTTACGAGTACCTCTGTATGTATTTTTAATTAACTATATCCCCTCTACGATTTAGCACCTTCAAATACCTGTATTGATTTTTTTCTCGTTTTTATTTTTCTGCCCTGGAGTATGTATAGAGAATTGAATACCCTTTCAAATGAGCTAGCACGCGACCCCTATTCTCATTAAAAAAATATTCGATTACGTCATCACGTCTAGATGGATGACGTCACTAGTACGATATATATGTCAAAAAATCATAATTAAAAAATCGAATGTACTGAATTTGCTCTATCGAGATTCACTTTGACACTGATGTTAGTAATTTCATTTTTGGGAAGTTCAGTTGTCAGAAATGACTGGAAATTACTACACAACCACCGCACCTGCTCATAGCCAATATTATTAATAGTAAACAGACATAAAAATAACATAAACCTTACGCCAATCAATAATTATTTATTTACATCATTATAATGTATTGATAACAAATTAGAAAATTATTTATCGTACAAAACAAAAATATTTTGTAGAAATGAACTCCACAAAATTTTATGAGATTAGTGGACACTTCCACCTTTTCGAATAATTCTTCTTTTTTTAATGAAAGATTAAGTTGATTTTAGCAGTTAATAGTGTGAATTAGGAATTTTTGTGTTATATGTTTCCTATTCCGAATGTGCCAAAGTGTATAACTTTTGTATTTTACATTTTTTTCTAATTCTGTAAATAAAGCAGTTTACACGGGGGTCAAAATACCTATAGTAAATAACCCTGTACATTCATTGGGGCCGACCGACCGGCTCTATCCCGTCATACAGCTGACCGGCTATAATAACTTGTATTTATATTCAATTTAGAATGTGTGTACTGATTTTCAGCCTCAGTAAATGGATTTAATTACCTTCGTAGGAAAGCAACTTTGATACCCTCTAAGTAACCCCTGTTCTACGTTCGGCTTGACCGACCGCAGTATGTTTCTCTACACCATCACAGTAATCAACTGTGAAAAATTTAGCTTTAGTAAATTCAAAGAGATTTTTCATCGCTGCCTCTCTGTCTCTATAACATTGACAAAATCACAGTAATATCGTTGATTGATAAATGTACGGAAATATTAATTTATCGATCAACGGTAATATACAGTTAGGGCTTTTTATCGATTGTCATTTGTTTCGGTCTTTTGTCATATGTTATATAATCTCTGTATAATATTAATATACACGGATTATACGACATATGACAGAAGCTCGAAACAAATGACTGTGAATGAAAAGCCCAACGGTAATATCAAAACATGAAATCTGTAATGTTTAGTCTGGAAATTATACAATACAGAGTGACATTCCTTAAGTACCGTTAATTACGGTGCAAAGGAGAAAGACGTGCGTCAGATCATAGGCGTCGACGTTTTTGGATAAATATTTCCAAGAATTTTATTAATATTTAATTTTGTAATTACCTACCTTAAAAATAGTTTTAAAACAGACTAACAAAAATTTAAACTTATACAATATTACAAGTAAACAAATTACTATATTATTATTTTCGGTTTCAAACACTTACACAAGAATCGAAGAATCGAAATAAAATTCACCATAAAATTAAATAGCATCATCAAATAGGTAACACTGTTATAATATGTCTGTGTGTTCCCAATAGTATATTATTCAACGAGCATGTAATGATGGCTATTACTCATAATGATGAAGTTTGAGATGACGTAATTTAGCAGAGTTAGTAATAGCCATTACATGCGAGTAGAATACTATACTTTTTGTGCGACCTTTTTTTATTTTAATTAGTAAAAAATATAATTATCAACTACTTGAGATTTAAATTATAATCATTTGCAAAAATACCTAAATCACGTACCTCTAGTACGTGACTGATTAATTGGTTGCCTACTATTACCAAATTTATATTTATGTATTGTAAAATACAACAAGAAATAGTCAATCCAAGGTCTATTCGTTTCAGCAAAATTATAAGCATACATTTGTACCTAGTGTCAGTGAATCTAATAGGAATTGTCGGTGGACGTATTTTTGATATATGTAGTTATAATGTATATTTAAATTTAACTACATATATATATATATATATATATATATATATATATATATATATATATATATATATATATATATATGAGCAATTCCAAACGATTTCGCCGAGTTTTGTGGACGAGGTCCTCGGATTTGTACCAAATTTTAGTATGATATTGCTCCTCATTAAAAAATATTTTCCTGAGAATTATAGGCCCCTAGGTCTCATAGGGCCTGAGATAGGGGCCCTGAAAAGGCCTAAAATTGACCATTAAAAGGTTTTGAGCGTTATTTTTAAAAAACGATATCTCGAAAACTTTTGAAGCCAATTTAATTTTTCAAACTGATTTTTTTTTGTCTTGACGTCTAGTATTCACAAATAAATTTTCAAATTTCTAAATATTGTGCTTAATTTTGGGGAACTCGTTAAGTGCAAAGCAAATTTTGAAAAATTGATATTTTCTTATCTTTTTCATTCTATTGCCAAATTTGAACGCGACGTCGATGGATCTTTTGCAATATCTTATTTTTAAGGTATTAAGGCAAAGTTTAAAATAGTTATAGGTATATTTTTTATATTGAAAGGCAGAGAAGATATATGCATTTAAGCAGGGCACTTTTTGTGCAAAACAGTGTTTTTTGGAATTTTCAGCCTAGTGCAACTTTTTTCTTCCTATTTTTTTTGGCCTGAAATTTTTTTTGGGAGTAGTTCTCTATATGTGTAATAATCTCTAGGTACGGAATTTCTTGGCCCGGCCCTCTAAGTCTTCGTTTTAAATCCATGAAAAATCAAGATTTTTTTGTACTGAGTAACTCAAATTACCTAGTTTTTTAGGACTCAGTTTAATAGATTCGAATAATATTCCAGGCTGTATGCTCTCCCCCGTCAGGTAAATTATTCCGATTCGTTTTTTTGCACAAACAGGATTCCAGGCGGTATCGCGGTCGGAAAATTGTTTAAATAATTTTTTTTAAACAAAATCAAAAAATTAATTTTTTTACTTCAGACAAAATAGTTTTTAGTTTCTTTGATTTATTCTGAGCAAAAATGACTTCTTATGATTTTTCTCTAAAATTGATTGTTGTCGAGTTATACGCAATTTAAAATTTGAAAAACGCGAAAATGGGAATTTTCAAGGCTTAATAACTCGGTTAAAATTATTATTATGAAAGTCAGAAAGTAATCAAATCAAAGTTTAAAGCTCTCCCTACAAGATTCTGAAGCAATTTTCGTCTTTATTTTATTACGAAACTGTTATTGTTAATTATCAATAATGAGCGTTGAGCGCGTATGGAGGCGAGTGGTGGGTGCTGGAGAGATACATGCTTAGCGCTCATTGTTATTTTTTTTTAAATAAAAGCTTCGTAATAAAATAATGACAAAAATTTCTTCAAAATCTTGTAGGGAGGGCTTTAAACTTTGATTTGGTCACTTTGTGACTTTCATAATAATAATTTTAACCGAGTTATTAAGCCTTGAAAATTCCGGTTTTTGCGTTTTTCAAATTTTAAATTGCGTATAACTCGACAACAATCTATTTTAGAGAAAAATCACAAAAGACCTTTTTTGCTCAGAATGAATCAAAGAAACTAAAAAAATTTTTTCTGAAGTAAAAAAAATTATTTTTTAAATTTGTTTAAAAAAAATTATTTAAACAATTTTCCGACCGCGATACCGCCTGGCATCCTGTTTGTGCAAAAAAACGAATCGGAATAATTTACCTAACGGGGACGAGCATACAGTTTGGAATATTATTCGAATCTATTAAAGTGAGTCCTAAAAAACTAGATAATTTGAGTTACTCAGTACAAAAAATCCTGATTTTTCATGGATTTAAAAAGAAGACTTAGAGGGCCGGGCCAAGAAACTCCGTACCTAGAGATTATTACACATATAGAGAACTACTAAAAAAAAAATTCAGGCCAAAAAAAAATAGGAAGAAAAAAGTTGCACTAGGCTGAAAATTCCAAAAAACGCTGTTTTGCACAAAAAGGGCCCTGCTCAAATGCATATATCTTCTCTGCCGTTCAATATAAAAAATATACCTATAACTATTTCAAACCTTGCCTTAATACCTTAAAAATAAGATATTGCAAAAGATCCTTCGACGTCGCGTTCAAATTTGGCAATAGAATGAAAAAGATAAGAAAATATCAATTTTTCAAAATTTGCTCCGCACCTAATGAGTTCCCCAAAATTACGCTTAATATTTAGAAATTTGAAAATTTATTTGTGAATATTAGACGTCAAGACAAAAAAAAAATCAGTTTAAAAAATTAAATTTGCTTCAAAAGGTTTCGAGATATCGTATTTTAAATATAACGCTCAAAACCTTTAAAAAGTCAATTTTAGGCCTTTTCAGGGCCCCTATCTTAGGCCCTATGAGACCTAGGGGGCTATAATTCTCAGGAAAATATTTTTTTATGAGGTACAATAACATACTAAAATTTAGTACAAATCCGAGGACCTCGTCCACAAAACTCGACGAAATCATTTGGAATTGCTCATATATATATATATATATATATATATATATATATATATATATATATATATATATATATATATATATATATATATATATATATATATATATATAATGTAATAATATAAATATAATTATAACATATTTAAACACAATATATATGTAACTTGAAAAATAAACACAATATTAGTTATAAATTCCAATTAACAAAACAAAATGCGCTAATGTCACTGTCACTAAAATAAATGATAAACGTCAAAATTTTTAGTAAACAAGCTATAAACGGAAAAAATATACTGACATTGTTACAGTTAAAATTCCTTTTACAATTTTTCGAAATTAATTATTAATATAAATTACCATAATTCTTGTATTAAATAAACAAGTTTAAGTAATTTTATTTACAGTTTATATACGATTAATACTAAAAGTGGCATGCGCCACTTGAATCTAACTTCATCACGTGAGTAATGACTCATGAATAACTTCAGCTATTACTCACGGGTACAGTAATGGGTGCTATTATCTATGAAAAAATAGCGAATAATGAGCATGTTATTAAACGGTCGTAGAAAAAAATATTAATTACACTCAAGTTCCGCCTTAATTTCTTAGTGAAAACTCACGAAAATACTTTTCAAACTAAATTACTGATCAATTTTACATAACTTACTTTTACACAAAGCCAGAAATGTCCGAGTTATCGCTATCTGCACCAAGTTGAACTACAATTAGAATCAGTTCCATAATGATATCTTCCTCATCTTCCTGTATCTCTTAATTCCTCATTTTTTTTCTTTCTATGTGTAAAGGACGCCCTTTTGTCGGTTCTCTGGAGTAACGTTATTTATGGCTTCGTAGAAGAGCACTTTTAAATCACAACTTTCTATTGTTTGTTTTTTAACCAAGAGGAGTGATTCAAATTTACCGCGCCGTAATGTTTGTTTCTAATTCGTCCAACCGCAGGCAAGTTTACTCCACTGTTATTAAATTTTGACACTAATGACATGTATGAAATTTTGGCACTTCTGTCATTTTATAGGTTAATTAAGTATATCGGCGATTTTTTGTGTTTTCTGCATTATTCCTTTAATTTTTAGATTTTTAGTCTACTTTTATATAAAAACAGGTGTTTTTAGAACGCTTTAGCGATGTGTTAGTATAATATAGTATTTATGGATAATCATCGAAAGCTGATATGGTCAACAAAATAAGAAGATGAATTTGGTGACTTTTCTAGTAACTTTCTTGGGTGTGGATCTGTCTTTTTAGTTTACTCCTCTCGGTAAAAAAATAAACTATAACTCTCGACTAACTAAGCTTTGTTTTTAAACCAAGAGGAGTAAACTAAAAAGACAGATTCACACCCAAGAAAGTCACTAGAAATAGCACCGAATACGTCTTCTTTTTTGTTTGACCATATCGGCCTTTGAAGGTAATCCATAAATATTATAGGTTTGTTCCAACACAACGAAAAACCATCATGAAACGATCACAAAACTGCGCAGTAAACAAAATAACCCATGGAACGTATTATTTTGCTATATGTGCGCGGTTTCGTGATCGTTTTTTGACAGTTACTTTACAGTTTCTTGTTCCTCTATTAAGTATACTAATACGTCGCTAAAGAGTTCTAAAAACAACTATTTTTTATATAAAAACAGACTAAAAATCTAAAAATTTAAGGTAATAACGCAGAAAATACACAAAATCGCTGATAATATAACTTAATTAAACTTATGAAATGCCAATACTGTTAAAATTTTATAAATGTCATTAATGTAAAAATTTGACAGTGGAGTAAACTTGCCTGCGGTTGGAACAATTACAAACAAGCTTTGCGGCGTGGGAAATTTGAATTACTCCTCTTGGTCTAAAAACAGACTATAGTATATCGAATCCTCTTCTTCTTGCTCATAATCCTTAGTGCCCTTCAGGGCATCGGATGTAAGATGTCGCCTCTTATCCATTTCTTCCATGCACTTCAATTGGTGGCCAGCTACTTCATATCTCTTATAGTCATGTCTTTCTTTTCACCAATATCATGGATTTGGTCCACCCATGTCTTCATGGGACTTCCCTTTTTTCTTTTGTTTTTCATTTTGGATTTACGTACCTTCTTTGGTAGTCTCTTTTGCTCCATTTGCTCTATGTGGCCAAACCAGTTAAATTGTTTGTGTTCGATCTTCCTCATTATCGGTTCTTTCTCCAGCTCTCTCCTTAATCTTCATTTCTAAATCTTTCAAATTTCGTAACTCCAGCTATTCTTCTCATGTATTTCATCTCGGTCGCATTTATCATTGATTCATGTTTCTTTGGCACAATCCATGTTTTTGCTCCATATGTCATTATCGGATTTACTATGCTGTTATATACTCTGAGTTTAGTTTTGTTATCTATTCCTAATTCCCCAGAAATTGTATTATTTTATAAGTAATACTCGTAAACTATAGTAGCATTCTTCAGTTTATTATTTGTTGCCATGCCCATTTTTCCATCCTCTGGTATTATATCTCCCAAACGTTCAAAAGTAGATACTTGTTCTATTACTTTGTCCCTATTATATTTGTATTCCTTTCTTTTTCTGATCTTTCTTTATTATCATACCTAAGTTTTGTTTTATTGAGATTCATTTCCATTTTTAAGTTTTGTATCTTAGTATCTATACCAAATCAAATAAGATAAAATGAGGGAAAATATATCCAGATAAAGTTAATCGGCCGTAAGTAAGTTTTATTTCTAGAACGGCTTCCACCCAATAAAGCTCCCAGTATAATATTTATGTATGCATTTTATATTTTGGACATATTATTATGGAGTTTAATTGATACATACTATTATAACACACAACTATATATAATTTGGGTATAAGAACCACACATATAAAAGTAAATAACAAATTTAATAAACCCCGTTTGTCAGTGTGATACGCCAGCGAAAAAATATCAATTGAGTCAACAATAAGAGAACAATCAATACTCCAGGGCAGAAAAATAAAAACGAGCAAAAAATCAATACAGGTATTTGAAGGTGCTAAATCGTAGAGGGGCTATAGTTAATTAAAAATACATACAGAGGTACTCGTAAATCAACCCCAATTTCTTATAAACAAAGGCTAAATTCAGAAAATATTGTTTTTTACCTATAGCATTTTTGGTATCATTTTTACAGCAAAAGTTTTATTATGAAATTTGTGTATGATGAAAAAACGAATAATATTAATTTTTATAAGTTAAAATCCATAAATAATGAACTGAGATAATTGGAAAAAACCACATTTTTCCACTATTTTGTATATGTTAATAACTTTTAATAAATAAGCCCTAAGGAACCTATTGCACGTTGATTGTGAGGCCATTCTATGCCTTTATTAGAGTGCAAAATTTCAAAAAGATCGATTTGTTAGTTTACGAATTACACTAATTGTTTATCCCAGACAGTGAATTTTTAAACATCTATTGTTGCCCAAGGAGCATTTTCAGAGCTTTGTAGCGAAGTGAAATGAGTTGTCAAAGACTCATAGTACTAAGAAAGGTTAAAAAAACAATATATTTATTATTTAAATGTTGTTAAACAAGTCATTTAATATATAGTGAGTTTTTCCCTTATAAACAATTTGAATAACTTTGTTATTTTTCAAGATAAATAATTATAATTAGTTGTATCAAAAAGCTGGTAAAAAAGCACATATAGAAAACAAAAAAAAATCTTTCTACGACCAATAATAACTAAGTTATACTTTTTTTTTTTGAAAAATAACATCTCTATTATTTATAGATATTAAGAGTCAAAATATTCACAGAATGATAATAGACATCTATATTTTATATTGCAATTGATAACTACAGTATATCTTCTATTTAAAATATGTAATAACCCTTTAAAATGAAGGTACTCGAGCTGACTTAACTGGGACCGTGTGATAGGAAAGGATCTCTGAGTCCGCTTTCGCGCGTCGAGATTTTCATATTGAAAGTTCAAATTGGAGCGCTTGAAAAATTTTACAATAACTCCGCTTCCAGAGAACGTAGAGCCTTCATTTTTTTTTTAAATTGGGGTAACTCGACGAAATAATAACAACTAGCTAATTTTCATTGACAGGAAAAATCAGGAAATTCTGTAAAATGGACTTTTTTATTCAACATTAATTTGCAACGTTAACACTGACATATTTCAATAAATATTTTCATTAGATATTATAAATTTGTAAATAAATAATAGGATTTATAGTATATATATCTTTATATATATACAGGGTGGTTCATCGTATTTGCCTCGGTCTCTGTATGGAAAACGACTTAAAATTTTAAACAAATTTCGTCACAGAAATTTACACAGCCATTAACAATACAATTCTAAAAATAATGATAACTATACAGGGTGCTCCAAAAAAGAGTGTTATATCAAAGTTATATTTTTTCTTATGAAACACCCTCCACGTGATGGCATTTTTAATTTTCCTTAAAAAATAAGCTATATTTCTATAAGGATTCCCTACACATAAATATAGGGTGTTTTGATTTATTTGGATTTTTATAAAAATGTAAGGTTTTAAAAAAAAATAATTAATATTTATGAATCTAAGTATCGATGGCAAATTTTTTCTTGGTTCTTTATAATAAACTATTCAGCATATTTAAACAAATGTTTATTGTAAGTATAGGTAATAACAAAATTTATAATTACTCAACAATTTTAGATTTAGAAATTAATTGAAAACAAAAACATTCTCATATTGAAAAAATTTATGAATAACTTATAATTTATTGATCTTCGTTAATTCTACACAGTTTATGTACAGGTTCGTTAATTTCTTCAATATTATCCATAATTTCTTGAAATAAATCTTCTTCAACTTCACTTTCGTCATCCACAATAACTGTTAAAACGTTATAGCATCTTTTTTCGTCAGTGTCATCTTTGCAGTTTATGCAAAGATCGGTACAATTGAGTCCATGCTTTTTGCATCCACATCTACCGGTTTTGCACCCAGTGGTACATTTGCATGATATTTGAGTGAGGGTATCGTCAGGAATTAAATTATCCATCGTATAAATTGGATAGAATCCATTATCAGTTTTTCTCCATCCATATTTAGTTGCATCCATTTTATTTCCCAACCATACTTGTACTTGATAATATACTCGCAAAACGTGTTGTTTACCAGCACCCTCCGTCGGTGGCAAATTTTCTAATTTAAATGTTTTTTTCCCAGTGTTTCTAATGAATTGTAAGTACCTTAAATCATTCAATGATAAAGTATCGTTGTGTTTTTTTTGTAAGCAATATCAGCTGTTGTAGAATACGTTTCAACAATAAGTTTACATCCATTTGTAGAAATAGCATCTTGAGTTGCTTTCGGGTTATAAAAAACTTCAATTAAACTTAAAATTTCCGGTGCTGCATTAATTAATTTAAATTTTCCTTGATTGAAAAAGCTAGATGTTGTGTCACAGCCAGTAAAAGTATATAAAAAGCCAACGTACTTTCTGAGACTTGCATGTTTAAAACTATTGCAGCTATACAGTGCAGACTTTGATTTTTCCAATTTTTTATCAAAAAATATATTCATATTTGGATCGGATAACTGAGTTAATATGATCAGCAAATCTGTGTCATTTCCTACAATAATTACTGCAATATTCTGTTCCGTTCTATTTATCTGCAAAGCTGTTTGAACAATCAATAAATCTGCATCCTCATCAGATACTTTAGTAAAGTAACCAGCTTTATGGAGCTCTGGACATAAGAAGCTGATCAGCTGTTCTTTATTTTTGTTTACTGTCAAAAATGCCTTTTGTTTAATAGTTATTTCAGTATTAATATCTAACTTAATTTTTGGGGTAGCATTATCTTTATGAGTACGCCTCATTCTTTCCCAACTTTTTGTTCCAGGAGTACTATATCCATCAAACACAACAACGCTGCCGTTAACAAAATGTCTTTTTACGTAAGATACGTATCCTTGAACAATATTAGATAATTTATTAACAGAACCCCAAATAAAATGCTGTAATAAGTATCCTCCATCGACTACGTGCAAAATGTTATTTTGATCTGGAAGGGCTGGAACCTCATCAAATAAAGAGCAAAATATTGATTTTTGTGATTTACGCATGCCCCCTTCATTAAATAGAGCAAGTGGAAAAGGAGCAAGTTCAAAATACAATTTTTTTTCATGTCAGTCTTATTTTCTATACTGGCACATATTCTTTGGAATATCAGTAAAGGATTTATAGATACTGTCTGATTATTAATGTTTATTTTAGAGTGCATGGAAAAAATATTGTTAACTTTATCTTTTCTCTTGGCTTTTATGTCTTCAAAATTTAGACCAATTAATTTATTCATTATGTTGGTTCCTATATCAAAAGCTTGGTGGCAATTGATGTTTTTGTTTCCAACCACTCCTGAAACGATAGCTGTTATAAACTCACTTTCTTGGAAAGGATTATGTTGAGAAAAAAAATCTTTAATTTTTATCAAATCTTCAGCATCTCTTTTGATTCGTGATGGTCTGCATTCAACATGCTGCTCAGAAGTTTGAAAATTTGCCATACAAAATCTCTCCATTTCATTACATATTTCAAAGGAAATGATAGACCCAGCAATCCACTTAGCAACGACGCTTTCAGTAATACCTCGACCATGAGTAAAACCGCCAACCAGCTTAATTGATCTCATTAAAACTTGCTCTATAGTCATATCGCTCCACACTCCGCACCAAAATTTGCAAGATCTTCTAATAGTAAACCAACCTTTTTGACAAAAATTATCATACTCAGTCACATCCATTATTTCTGGAAGTTGGTGCATATCTTGCAAGTATAAGTGACACGATTTTCCATACAAGAAATGCCCACTTGCATGAAAATATGGTAACATTCGTTGCATGGAATTTAGATGAAGCTGCCAATTTCCAGATCTTTCTGCATCATAAAATTGTTTTAAGATAGTCACCATTTCAAAGTATTGTAGCCATAATTGAGCTGTTGGGCCTTTTTCTTTCAAAATGCTGATAGTAGCTTTGAATTTCTTTTTTATGTTTAAAAAACGTTCTGTTTTTAACGTATCATACTTAGAATTTTTGATTTGCTTCAGCACATCATGCAAGAATTTTTTTTCTAAATCAGTCAAATCACAATTTTCTAAAATGAGACTTCCTAACATACTTTGAATTAAAAGGTGCCCTCTTATCGATCTTGCAAATGCATGCCCAGTCAATGCTTTTTCTGCAGATAGTTCTGCATAAATCATCGTGAAAACTTCTTTGAGGCCACTACCTTCCATAATATATCCGATACTTCCCAAAAAGGACATTAAAGCATGGAATCCACCAAGTCTCACCACTATTGAGCATAAATTATGAGGGTCATTATTTTTGTCAGCTTTAGCAATGATACCACGAGCTTTCCAATAAAGAGGTTGGTCAAAAGTTATAAAAGCTGTAGTTTGATTATTAGCCCTACTACGTGCTGCAGATTCTACTAGAGCAGTCAAAATGGTATTTTCTTCACTTGCTGGCGCATTAATAAATGGCAGAGGAATAATTTTCGATACAGAAAATTCGGAATAATTTGATCGAGAATCCATAAAACCCAGCCAGCCTTCCGTAGTGTTAGAACTTGTTGATTTACTGAACAACCATAAAAAGCCCAAATCAGCAATTTCTATTTTTTTTTAAGTCAGGTAATATTTTTACGATTACTTTGCTCAGCCCTTTAGCACCATCTTTATCTGAAGAAATCAGTGGCAGAAACCCAAAGTCACCTGTATCGGTGACTTTCGGAATATTTGGCAGTCGTAGTAAGTCTTGTTTCGTTGTTACAGCTTTAGCTGGGGTCACACTAAGTATGCCGCCCATAGTGTGGAATGTCCCATGTCCATCGATTGTTCTGGTATTATGATCGGCGTTATCCCAAATAAACTGTATGAATGAATTAGTATTTATAGTGAAATTTTGAGGGTCTTTCATGATTGAAGCCTCAAAACGTACAGTTTCTTTGTAATTTTCACAAAGACCAATGTTTGACAAAAGATTGATAAGATCTTTGGATGCAAATTTCCTATGTATTAACACGGACAATCCTAAAAGTATTTTTGACACAAATGCTCGTGGTCTAGCGGCTGACATCAAAATATGACCTATAGTAGCAGCTTGGTTATACCATTTTTGTAGTCCATTTTCTTTTGTTGACTGCTTGTGTGTAAGAACGACTATTTTTACAAATTCTTTTAATGTTAGTGGCAAATCAGAAAAAATATCTGATGTAATAGAAGTTGGTACATCATATTTACTAAGGTCGTGTCGTTGCAACCGAATATCTTCCAAAACTATATTAGCAGCTTCTTGAACTATACGTAAACGCTCTTCTTCACGATTAGCTTTTCGTTTGCTATACCATTCGTCGTCAATAATCCTACCTTTACTGTCTCGGAAACATATGAAATAATCTTTTTTGGTTGAATAAATTTTTATTTCATCTCCAAAATGATCTTCCAATGATTTTTTCAAATATTTTAATTGCGGTACGTCATTTCCTTTAAATTCGCTCAAAATTTCTTTCAATGAGAACTGGCATACCTCTTCATTATTTAAAATATGACTTATAACGAATGTCAATGCTTCGGACATCTTTTCAGATATTGGACGACCTCGACTAGTAAATGGTTGATAATAGTAAAATGATGTCAAACACGTAGAATGATATTTAGGTTTTTCTATCTCCAAGTCAGTAATCTGTTTTAAACGATATATTAAATTTTTTAATTTTTCTTTTCCATGTTCTTTTTGTTCAGCAGTCTCTATAATGTTCGTTAAAGTGTCCATGCTTGTTATACATCGGACTAAGTCACTTTTTACTTTTACTGATTTTTCACAAAAAAAAACACGTATTTGCGAAATCAAAAGCACGAGATTTAGCATATTCTTTTCGGGTATCACTCAAATTTTTGGACATGCGTTTTATTGCAGCAGCGATGCTATTTTCTCGATTGTACACACAGTAGCAGGTATTGTGAATGACAAATGATGATAAGGTTTCCATTATTTTATGTTTATTATCCTTACGTGCCTTGCTGCTCTTAATGAATCTTGGAATACCATTTAATTTTACTTCATGCGTACTATCATTTCTCTGTATAATTTTGTCGCAAATTATACAAATTGTAGAATCATCATTATTACTGGATGATTGACCCTCGTCTTGCTGCATTTTAGATCACTCTAAAATATATTAAAATAAACAACTTATATAAAAAACAATTTTTAAGAGTAAGTCAGAAGCACATTATTTGTAACGTTATAAAAAACGTGTAAATAAATTTTTAGCTTAATTGGTACAAAATTGTATGAGTAAAAGGGTGTGAACATTTTTTTAGTAAGAAGCATAAAAATTAAGTTTCAGTGGTTGAAAGTTCCCATTTTTGAAATGGGTCTGCAGTAGAAAAACGAAAATATTTTTACGAAAAATATTTTAATAATCGACAAAAAATATGAATTATTCATGAATTTATCAGAATTAATTTAATATTTTAACAGTAATGAATATTCCATGCGTGAAAGTTAACTTACCTACGCGCTTGTAACGATAATATTATATGTTTATTTTAGATATAAGTGCGTAAATTATTTCACACGATTGAGAAAAATAACTTCTGCACGTATATCTGACATGTTTTTTTATAACGAACTGAGAAAAAAAAAATGACTTCTGGGCACGCTTTCATATGAAGTAACGAAATGTTAATTATAATTATTGTCAAACTATTAAGTACCTTGTTTACAATTAGAAGAAGAACGAAACGTCTACTCAAGCTATCTCTGTTGTCGTGTGAATAAATAAATCTTATCTACAAAAATGAAAAATTTAGTTAGTCTAAAAGGCTAACAAAATAATTAAATTGTTATATACAAAAAAATATTAAAATTTAAAATGTATACATTTAAAGTACAACACATTTTATTAAAAAAAAATATACAGCTGTCACGTATGGCCACTGAAAGAAAGAACACTGACAACGCTGAGAAAAACGGAAATAGATTTTTGGAAAAGAGCAGCAGGGTGATCTAGAAGAGAAAGGATTACCAACGAACGCATTAGAGGAATAATGGGAATCAAACGAACAAGCACAGATGACTTGTCAGCAAAACAACTTAACTGGTTCGGACATATAAAAAGAATGGATGAACAACGAATGCCAAGGGAAATATTAAAATGGCAATCAGGAGCAAAGAGAACACGAGGTAGAACGAGAAAAAATTGGAGCGAAGGAAAAATAACTGAGAGAAAGAGACATACATAGAAGATGAGCTATGGAACAACCGGACAAAATGGCGATTGGAAGTTGGAAAACGGCGGAGAACGTTATAAACCGACATGTAGTAGTTATACATTTTTCCGACACAAAAATCAAAATTTTATATTAAACTTATATTTTTATTTACGTAGTAAAATATTGATATTGCTGCATTACGAAAATGTGAAAGAAAAAGAAAAAACTGTAATATGTAACCTCCTATCCAAAACACAAAAAAAATTTAATATGATTATAATACAGTTTAATAATATAATATACCGTATATAAAATAATTAATTTTCTACAATGATAATGCTTGATTAAAATAATATATAAAAAATATTAGAAGGTAGTAGTTGACATAAAAGTAAAAACGTTTTAAATTTTATAACTATTTATCCTTATTTGTTGTTTTGCATATTTCACTATTTTTATTAAGTTATTTAATAATCTATAGTAGGTAATACTTGTTTATCAAAAGGTCGCGTCGCACAGAAAACAATAAATAATTACGATCACTTCAAAAACGTGCGTTCAATTGAAATATTTTGTAGAAAGGTTGAGGAGAAGCACAAAAGACAAAAACACATATTATGTGTTTTTGTAGATACACATTAAAAATATGTTTGGCCCTATAATGAGGTATGTTTTTGTTTATGTTGTCAGTTTTGTTGAATGTTTTTGTTTTTAATTAATTTTTAAATCTAAAACTGTACGATTAAATAATTATAAATTTTATTACAATAAATATCTGTTCCAATATGCTGAATAGTCTATTATAAAGATCCAAGAAAAAATTTTCACCGATCCTTAGATTCGTAGATATTAATTTTTTTTCTAAAACCTTACATTCTTATAAAAATCGAAATAAATCAAAACACCCTGTATTTAGGTGTAGGAAACCCTTATAAAAATATAGCTTATTTCTTAAGGAAAATTCAAAAATGGCTCACGTGTAGGGTGTTCCATAAGAGAAAATATAACTAATATACCCCTCTTTTTTTAAGCACCCTGTATAAATATCATTAGTTTTAGATTGTAGTGTTAATGGCACTGTAAATTGCTGTAAAGATTTTCTTTTAATATCAAGTCGTTTTCCGTACAGAGACCGAGGAAAATACGATGAACCACCCTGTATATATATAAAGATATATATACTATACATTCTATTATTTATTTACAAATTTATAATATGTTATGAAAATATTTAGTGAAATATATTAGTAAAAGACTAAGTTTTCACTCTAATGGCATATAACATATCCCACCAGAATGAAAACAATGGGAACCTTCTCTGGTTACACCTCCGAGGCTTCTACAATTTGCAAGCCATACGGATGCTGAGACTAAGGAAGATGAGGGAATTCTACAATTTACAATTCACGTCACATCTGCTCAGCGCGGTAAAGTTCCAACGAGACTGGTTCCCTTCATACTCCACACAGAGTAAATGTAAATCAAAAATGAATAACCATTTTCAATTTCGTTGCAAAACGAAAATACAGCCGAACCATATTCCAGTCCAATCAGAGAGTGCTGCAAGCACCTCTACCGGTTTCGAAACTTATTAGTCTCTCATCAGGAGGCACATATGCTGCTCTCCCTGATCCAACCAAAACAAACCCCAGCGTGCAGTCCCGAATCGCAACGAACGAAATGGCATAGATGCCCTAGCGGCAACTGCTAGCAAAAGACTAAGTTTTCACTCTAATGGCATATAACATATCCCACCAGAATGAAAACAATGGGAACCTTCTCTGGTTACACCTCCGAGGCTTCTACAATTTGCAAGCCATACGGATGCTGAGACTAAGGAAGATGAGGGAATTCTACAATTTACAATTCACGTCACATCTGCTCAGCGCGGTAAAGTTCCAACGAGACTGGTTCCCTTCATACTCCACACAGAGTAAATGTAAATCAAAAATGAATAACCATTTTCAATTTCGTTGCAAAACGAAAATACAGCCGAACCATATTCCAGTCCAATCAGAGAGTGCTGCAAGCACCTCTACCGGTTTCGAAACTTATTAGTCTCTCATCAGGAGGCACATATGCTGCTCTCCCTGATCCAACCAAAACAAACCCCAGCGTGCAGTCCCGAATCGCAACGAACGAAATGGCATAGATGCCCTAGCGGCAACTGCTAGCAAAAGACTAAGTTTTCACTCTAATGGCATATAACATATCCCACCAGAATGAAAACAATGGGAACCTTCTCTGGTTACACCTCCGAGGCTTCTACAATTTGCAAGCCATACGGATGCTGAGACTAAGGAAGATGAGGGAATTCTACAATTTACAATTCACGTCACATCTGCTCAGCGCGGTAAAGTTCCAACGAGACTGGTTCCCTTCATACTCCACACAGAGTAAATGTAAATCAAAAATGAATAACCATTTTCAATTTCGTTGCAAAACGAAAATACAGCCGAACCATATTCCAGTCCAATCAGAGAGTGCTGCAAGCACCCAGAGAAGGTTCCCATTGTTTTCATTCTGGTGGGATATGTTATATGCCATTAGAGTGAAAACTTAGTCTTTTGCTAGCAGTTGCCGCTAGGGCATCTATGCCATTTCGTTCGTTGCGATTCGGGACTGCACGCTGGGGTTTGTTTTGGTTGGATCAGGGAGAGCAGCATATGTGCCTCCTGATGAGAGACTAATAAGTTTCGAAACCGGTAGAGGTGCTTGCAGCACTCTCTGATTGGACTGGAATATGGTTCGGCTGTATTTTCGTTTTGCAACGAAATTGAAAATGGTTATTCATTTTTGATTTACATTTACTCTGTGTGGAGTATGAAGGGAACCAGTCTCGTTGGAACTTTACCGCGCTGAGCAGATGTGACGTGAATTGTAAATTGTAGAATTCCCTCATCTTCCTTAGTCTCAGCATCCGTATGGCTTGCAAATTGTAGAAGCCTCGGAGGTGTAACCAGAGAAGGTTCCCATTGTTTTCATTCTGGTGGGATATGTTATATGCCATTAGAGTGAAAACTTAGTCTTTTGCTAGCAGTTGCCGCTAGGGCATCTATGCCATTTCGTTCGTTGCGATTCGGGACTGCACGCTGGGGTTTGTTTTGGTTGGATCAGGGAGAGCAGCATATGTGCCTCCTGATGAGAGACTAATAAGTTTCGAAACCGGTAGAGGTGCTTGCAGCACTCTCTGATTGGACTGGAATATGGTTCGGCTGTATTTTCGTTTTGCAACGAAATTGAAAATGGTTATTCATTTTTGATTTACATTTACTCTGTGTGGAGTATGAAGGGAACCAGTCTCGTTGGAACTTTACCGCGCTGAGCAGATGTGACGTGAATTGTAAATTGTAGAATTCCCTCATCTTCCTTAGTCTCAGCATCCGTATGGCTTGCAAATTGTAGAAGCCTCGGAGGTGTAACCAGAGAAGGTTCCCATTGTTTTCATTGTGGTGGGATATGTTATATGCCATTAGAGTGAAAACTTAGTCTTTTGCTAGCAGTTGCCGCTAGGGCATCTATGCCATTTCGTTCGTTGCGATTCGGGACTGCACGCTGGGGTTTGTTTTGGTTGGATCAGGGAGAGCAGCATATGTGCCTCCTGATGAGAGACTAATAAGTTTCGAAACCGGTAGAGGTGCTTGCAGCACTCTCTGATTGGACTGGAATATGGTTCGGCTGTATTTTCGTTTTGCAACGAAATTGAAAATGGTTATTCATTTTTGATTTACATTTACTCTGTGTGGAGTATGAAGGGAACCAGTCTCGTTGGAACTTTACCGCGCTGAGCAGATGTGACGTGAATTGTAAATTGTAGAATTCCCTCATCTTCCTTAGTCTCAGCATCCGTATGGCTTGCAAATTGTAGAAGCCTCGGAGGTGTAACCAGAGAAGGTTCCCATTGTTTTCATTCTGGTGGGATATGTTATATGCCATTAGAGTGAAAACTTAGTCTTTTGCTAGCAGTTGCCGCTAGGGCATCTATGCCATTTCGTTCGTTGCGATTCGGGACTGCACGCTGGGGTTTGTTTTGGTTGGATCAGGGAGAGGAGCATATGTGCCTCCTGATGAGAGACTAATAAGTTTCGAAACCGGTAGAGGTGCCTGCAGCACTCTCTGATTGGACTGGAATATGGTTCGGCTGTATTTTCGTTTTGCAACGAAATTGAAAATGGTTATTCATTTTTGATTTACATTTACTCTGTGTGGAGTATGAAGGGAACCAGTCTCGTTGGAACTTTACCGCGCTGAGCAGATGTGACGTGAATTGTAAATTGTAGAATTCCCTCATCTTCCTTAGTCTCAGCATCCGTATGGCTTGCAAATTGTAGAAGCCTCGGAGGTGTAACCAGAGAAGGTTCCCATTGTTTTCATTCTGGTGGGATATGTTATATGCCATTAGAGTGAAAACTTAGTCTTTTGCTAGCAGTTGCCGCTAGGGCATCTATGCCATTTCGTTCGTTGCGATTCGGGACTGCACGCTGGGGTTTGTTTTGGTTGGATCAGGGAGAGCAGCATATGTGCCTCCTGATGAGAGACTAATAAGTTTCGAAACCGGTAGAGGTGCTTGCAGCACTCTCTGATTGGACTGGAATATGGTTCGGCTGTATTTTCGTTTTGCAACGAAATTGAAAATGGTTATTCATTTTTGAAATATATTAGTGTTAACGTTGTAAATGAATGTTGAATAAAAAAAGTCCATTTTCCAGAATTTCCCGATTTTTCCGGTGAATGAAAATTAGCTAGTCGTTATTATTTCGTCGAGTTACTCCAATTTAAAAAAAAATGAAGGCTCTACGTTCTTTGGAAGCGGAGTTATTGTAAAATTTTTCAAGCGCTCCAATTTGAACTTTCAATATCAAAACCTCGACGCGCGAAATCGGACTCACAGATCCTTCCCCCATCACACGGTCCCAGTTAAGTCATCTCGAGTACCTTCACTTTAAAGGGATTATTACTCATTTTAAATAGAACATATACTGTAGTTATTAATTACAATGTAAAATATAGATGTCTATTATGATTCTGTGCAAATTTCGACTCTTAATATTTATAAACAATACAGATATGATTTTTCAAAAAAAAAAGTATAACTTGGGTATTATTGGTCATAGAAAATTTATTTTTAGTTTTTAATGTGTGTTTTTTTACCACTTTTCTGATACAACTAATTATAATTATTGGTCTTGAAAAATAACAAAGTTATCCTAATTGTTTATAAGGAAAAAACTCACTATCTATTATTAAACGACTTGTTTAAGAACATTTAAATAATAAATGTGTCGTTTTTTTTTAATTCTTAGTAGAGTGAGTCTTTAAGAACTTATTTCACTTTGCAAAAAGGCTCTGCAAATACTCCTTGGGCAACAATAGATGTTTAAACTCTCAATGTTTTGGATAAACAATTAACGTAACTCGTAAACTAACAAAACGATCTTCTTGATACTTTGCACTCTAATAAAGCCACATAATAACCTCATAATCAAGGTACAATATGTTCCTTAGGGCATATTTAGTAAAAGTTATTAACATTTACAAAATAGTGCAAAAAATGTGGTTTTTTGCAATTATCTCGGTTAATTATTTATCAATTTTAACTAATAAAAATTCAAATTAATCGCTTTTTTATGATACACAACTTTCATAATACAACTTTTGCTGTAAACATGATACAAAAAATGCTACAGGCAAAAAACAATATTTTCCGACTTTAGCCTTTGTTTATAAAAAACTGAGGTTGATTTGCGAGTACCTTTGTATGTATTTTTAATTATATATGTCCCCCCTACGATTTAGCACCTTCAAATACCTGTATTGATTTTTACCCTGAAATCGCTCATTTTTATTTATCTGCCCTGGCGTACAACACCTCCAAAGAAAGAGAAGCTTTTATTTTTATGTTTTGATAATTGATGTAAATTTACTATTAATCCTTTACGGATTTTCGAGTCCACTTTTCGATTTGGCAGTCCACTTCAATATCTTATAAAGCGGCATATTAGTGCCGGTTTATCCACTGGGCGCATGGGACGGGCGCCCAGGGGACCGTTCCTTTTAACCCTTAAACGCCCAAGGGTGGGTAAAAAATGTCCACCTAATGCGTATTCCTGTGTAATATATTTATTACGTGTTTAAAAATTTTTAAAAAGTTATTTATTGTTAAAAACACAGCCCTTTATCGAATATTAATTTGGTTCTACCGATATTTTTGAAAATAAAAGTAGCATCTTGAGTTAAATATGGGTGGGCATAAAAAGTACACCCTTGGTAAAACTTGTTACTAAAGGTTTCTATATAATTTCACGTTGGTAGGAAGATAATCCATATAATTATCGACGTATAATTACATAATCTACATAATAATCCGCCAATAAGGAGGTTGAAAGGAAGAGTGTGGAAAAAATCGACAAATCTGAATTACTGGCTTTTACTGGTATGTTAATTTTGATGTACATTGTAATTTTGTTGTAAGGTTTGTAAATTGTTTATATTAATATTTTAGAAAATGCTGTGTTTATTAAGCATAAGATTCTTAAGTTTAATCCATTTCCAACAACTCTCAATAAATATATTAGCTATTTTCGAGGTGGACATTTTTTACCTACCCTTGGGCGTACATGGAACCTAAAAAAGGTTGGGCGTTTAAGGGTTAATTATAAAAAAAGTCGCTAAATAATCTACATGTTTTCTAAAAATATTCTCATACGCTACACGGGCGTAGCCAGGGGGGTTTTGGGGCTTCAACCCCCTTCCCCCATCCCTTCAGAGTTGAAGTATTTAATGTTAAGTATGCAACAATATTACTCAAGATCTTTTAAAGAGAATTGAATGCTACAGCTACAAGGATGTAACATCAGCTTTTAGATGTTCTTTTATGCTAGATAAAGAAGAAGTCAAGACGTCAGTTAATACTTTATGCGAGATATATAAAAAAGATGTTGATTTGTTGTCATCCAGGATGTAAAGGCAACTTTTCCGAATATTTTAACTGCAAATTTATTTGACGATACTAATTTCTAATGCGTCAGGCGAGCGGTCTTTTTCGGCTTTAAAAAGAATAAAAACATATTTAACCCGGCACCTGCCACGTGGGGTGCTACCAGCACCCCATAACACATTTTTATCAAATATTTGGTATTTCAAGTTTGGTAACCGAGCTGTGCGTCATAGTAGCTTTCTATAATATTATGTAGCATATATGTGTTAGTGTTTGAAGTGGTTATTTAGTGTCATTCTGAACTTATAGCTCTAAAGTCGAATTGGGGTGTCATCATCTGGCACTTTAAGTTTTAAATTCTTTTTTGTATTTTTGATAAACAGGTCAAATTTATATTTTTTATTGAAATAACTAATTTAAATTATTAATACAGACTCTATACTCACTAAATCTTAATTTTTTTAGGTATTTTACTTGACTTCATTTATTATGGCTTGTTACTTGCTAATTTGCTTATTACACCTTTTTCGTTTTATTTTTCAACTTTTATAACATATTAGTGGCTAATTAGTTAATAAAACATGTTTATTTATATTCTTGTGTTACTCAACACATTATTTAGTTTTTTAAACAAGTAGATCACAGAAAATTTTTAAGGGGTGCTGTGAGCACCCCACGTGGCAGTTGGCGCCTTGCAAAGCCACGTGGCAGGTGCCGGGTTAAGGTCAAATTTGGGTAAATAAAACCTAGACGCATTATCACTATTGTATATTATAAATTAAAAGTTATATATAGAATATAGAGAATGAAGAACTGGAGAAATTGAATTGTGATAATATTATATGGCAGTTTGCGAATGCCAAGTCAAGAAAAAAAATGATCTAATTTTTGTCTTTATGTATTTTTTAGAATATGTTTTTTGTTTGTCATGTGTTGTTTTGTGAAACTTTCTGTTTTTGATTTATGTTTTATACCGTTTTATACGCTGACGCGGCTTTGGGATTGTAGCAGGTTAGTCTGCTATATCTAGGGCCTACGGTATACAAGGAGGGTAACAGGGCCAGTGCTACGCTTCAACCGCCTATTATTACCCCTGGTTTTACCCAAGTTACTCATTTTATTCAGGCTGAGTCGACCTGAGGCCTATAGACATTTTAAAATGTCTAGTTGTTCTTGACGACGCTGGGATTTGAACCCCGGCCTACCAGCACGCGAATCAAGCATACTGCCGCCTGAGCTACTCCGGCGCCGGCCCGGGATTATTTTTTACGTTTGCTATTCTTCTTGCTTGTCTAAAAAAATATTTTATGAGTTTTACAATAAACCTTTAGTTTTTGTTTTCTTGTTAAAAAACTGACAACGAATAGCAATGAATAGGGCCCCTAAACCTCCAGCGCCCAGGGCCTGAAGTTAGGTTAAACCGGCACTCGGCTAAATTTTCAGAAATGTATACAATTAAATTTTGCCTATGTGGTGCGTTGTAGTCCAACATTGTAGTCAATACTAAAGATTTTCTTATTTACTTTTTATTATTTCCAGACTTGATTATAGAAATCTAGACTATAGAATTCTAGTAATAAAGCATTTTGAAATAAATTAAAGAACAATTAAAACAGTAGTTGTATACAATTCGGCAACATTGACTTGAAAATCCCAATCCTCGATGTTACTTGGTTAGCGCGAAAATAGTTGGCGGGTATAATATGGATAAAAAAACTAGTTTTTGAAGGGACAGGTACAAGGTTGTAATATGTTGAAAAACAAGGGCCCGGTTATATTTATTTGAAGAACAGGATAGTATTTACGTGAAACATAATAATATGGTATATTTTATAAGAAATTGGTTCTATAAATTTTGATTGTTATAAACAAAGCTTAATTTTATGTCTTGATGATTTTGTGTAAGTTTAAATTACTTTAATTACATTTCTGTAATGCATTTTCTTTAAAATGTTCAAACAATAATTGGTTTGTATACAAAAACTAATTAATAATTGAGTGAACGGTCGGTAGTGAAAGATAAAAATATGTTATATACAATTTTTTTTAAAGACTAAGTTTTCACTCTAATGGCACATAACATATCCCACCAGAATGAAAACAATGGGAACCTTCTCTGGTTACACCTCCGAGGCTTCTACAATTTGCAAGCCATACGGATGCTGAGACTAAGGAAGATGAGGGAATTCTACAATTTACAATTCACGTCACATCTGCTCAGCGCGGTAAAGTTCCAACGAGACTGGTTCCCTTCATACTCCACACAGAGTAAATGTAAATCAAAAATGATACATTTACTCTGTGTGGAGTATGAAGGGAACCAGTCTCGTTGGAACTTTACCGCGCTGAGCAGATGTGACGTGAATTGTAAATTGTAGAATTCCCTCATCTTCCTTAGTCTCAGCATCCGTATGGCTTGCAAATTGTAGAAGCCTCGGAGGTGTAACCAGAGAAGGTTCCCATTGTTTTCATTCTGGTGGGATATGTTATGTGCCATTAGAGTGAAAACTTAGTCTTTTGCTAGCAGTTGCCGCTAGGGCATCTATGCCATTTCGTTCGTTGCAATTCGGGACTGCACGCTGGGGTTTGTTTTGGTTGGATCAGGGAGAGCAGCATATGTGCCTCCTGATGAGAGACTAATAAGTTTCGAAACCGGTAGAGGTGCTTGCAGCACTCTCTGATTGGACTGGAATATGGTTCGGCTGTATTTTCGTTTTGCAACGAAATTGAAAATGGTTATTCATTTTTTTACAATTTTTTTTATTAAATTAACTTTGATTAAATTTGACAAATAGAAGAAAATTTTTTTTGTACACTCTGTATAAATAATTATGTTAATGTTTATATTACTAAATAGAGAATTAAATAACCTTTCAAATGAGCTATCACACAACCCCTACTCGTATTTAAAAAAATCATCGAGTACGTCTTCACGCCCAGATGGATGACGTCACTAGTATTATCTATATGCCAAAAAGTCCTAATTCAAAAATAAAAATCGACCTGTCTGAGGATTTCTCTTGAAATTTGCCCATTCTCGAGATAATGAATTTATGCAAACTCAAACGTCCTCAATTATACTACAGTGACTCGACCGCTTGATTATAAATTAAAAAAACAAAGGGGTTTTCGATATTTTATTGCAAATAACTCTTCGGGATTTCATCAATCAATGTTTAAAGAATATCTACGTACCTTGGCAACATTGAAATTTTTAGATAAATGTCCGATTTAGGGATAAAAATGACCGATTTCGCAATTTTCAAAATTTTCAATCGCTTATATAACAAAAACTATTAACTTAAGAGAAAAATCACTAAAGACGTTTTCTGTTTGGAATGATTCAAAAAAATTTGATCGATGCAAAAAGAATAATTTTAGGAAACACCCCTAATCTTTACCCTCGCCTGGCAAGGTCTTATGCTCTTCAGAATCGCCTGTCATTGTACAAATTTCTTCTAAATGACTTACTCAAACACATACTTAAATTTAAACCTTACAGGAGAAAGTTTATTTTACCCCCTAAATTTGCACTTTTCGATTCACCTGGTAGATACACGTGCACCGCTGAGGCCTGCCAGGTCATGGTTTTTAGCCTTGGTGTGCTATGAATTATCACTAGAAAAATTTCTAGCCTTACAGGACGACCGTTAGTCGGAGGGTTCACTAGCTCTTAGGCTATTATAACATATTGGATTTCATTTTTTTGTCTAACATTATATTTCAGTTGAGACCATAACAACTCTATTGGATTTAAAACGCAGTAATATGGTGGTAATATTAAAGTTGTATGTCCATTTTTACCATCATCAATAATATATTCCTTTACAAATAATGTTGTATTAAGTAGATTAAGTACCTCTACTAATTGATATTTAGTGTACCAATCTTCAAAATATAAATCTTGTGATAATAAAAAGACTTGCAATTCATCCTTTCTAGAGTATTTATTCGGAATTTTTTAAGTTGTCTAGAATGATATGATGCATTATCTAAAACAATAACACTGTTGTCCGCTAAATTTGGTAATAAGTTGTTTTTAAACCACGATTCGAAAAGTTCACCCGTAATATCTTGATGATAGTCCAAACAACTGTCTTTAATGTCTTTGCACTTAATAGTAAGCCATCGGTTACCCAACCATCTTCCCCTCCACAATATAAAATGCATATTCGTTTGCCCCTGGAAGCTGGGACTTTGCACTTTACATTGTCATTACTCCAACCTTTGGCAATTGTTGCGTTAGTGTCAAACCACGTTTCATCTAAGTAATAAATTTTTCTTCCGCTATTTCTGTACTCGGTTATCTTTTCCAAATATTCATTACGCCATTTTATTAAACGGGCACTTTCCATTATAGTATGTCGTTTATTGATTGTTTTATACTTACAACCATTTGATAGTAAAAATTGTCTTAAAGTTGATTTACAGCAAGTGATAATATTTTTAATTTTAATTCAGCTAAAATTTGGTTAAGTTTGGGTATGATATTACCAGCAAACATATTATAAATGGTTTCTCAAATGGGACCTAAAAGATGTTGCTCAATAGATCGATGTAGTCCAAAGTCGCTCCTTTTTTGTCTATTTGTAATGCCCTCCTTTATAATTCGATATACAGTAGCACATGAAACTTTTGTTAAAGCCGCAGTTTTTAAAACACTCGTGCCGTTCCAGTTCTTCACATAATCCATTAATCACATTTTAACCTTTAACTACACGCGCTGACGTATTTTGTACGCCAGATATAAGACTTCTACTGCAAATATATTTAAAAATTTAATTTTTGACCTTGTTTATCTCTCTAACCTATCACTGGAATGTGCTTTACAATTTGGTTTTAGTTTTGTTATAATCAGCGTTCTGGAAAGATAATAATTTACAGTTTATTATTTGTTGTTTCCGGTGGTGGACAATATACGCCACGATTATATTAATATAAGTAGTAATATGAGTGCATATTTCAATAGTTTTTTAGTCATTATGGCACAAAATATATTTTTCTTTTTAAACAATACTTCTTCTCCTGTAAAAACCACATTTCAAAAAAAAAATTATTAGTAATTTTATTTATCATGGAATCCAGTTATTCCATGATTCCAGTTATAAATCCCAATTGGCTTACTGAGAAGGAATTCCAAGTATTTACTGATGCCGAATAAGGTTTATAACAAATAACTAAGTGTAATTTTTCCAAAAAAAAAAACAAATCCGCTGTTTTTAAGGGAATTTTCTTGTGGCGTATAAAGTACGCCACGCGTGTAGTTATGTTCTAACTTGATGCGCGGGTAGTTAAAGGTTAACATAATTTCTTTAGCATCTTTCGATAAATGTTTTTTTTCTGGCTGTTTAATACTTCCTCTACTTGGTCCAGCAACATTTTCAGGATCAAATTAGGTGGTAGAATTCCCTCATTTTCTTCAACAATTTCTACTTCATTTTCCCAACAATTTGCAATGCACTATTCTCCCATGAACGCCACATTTTATTTACTTAATATTTTTCTGATAGCGAAATCGTCACTAATAAATGCGTGGTCTCTTTACAGAGTTTAAACTAAAAATTATATGTATAACAATACCGAAAGCCACATCAGTCTTGTTATCGGTCGTTCAGAATTTCGTGGAAATGTAAAAACCTTGGTCAGCACCGATAAGTATAAAAAGGAGCTTACATCGGCAACTTTTAGCAGCAGCGTAAATAAAATAGTTATTTTCCTAACTAGTGCGGAAAGTGATACTTTCAGGCACGAGACTGCCGTTGACCCGAACGACGCGATAGCGGAGTTAGGGCAAGCAGTCGAGTGCGGGGAAGACACTTTCCGCATGAGTTAGGAACCATATTTTTTCTAGGGCCATACGTTTGGAAAAAAGCCACAAAAAACATAGTCATATCAATTTTTATTTAGGAGTGAAAATGCACAAATTAATTCTTTGACAAGGTTGTCAAAACCAAACTTTCAATATAATGGGTTATCACGACGATATTGGTTTCCATGACGACAATTTAAAACCATTGTAATTGTCTACTGATTTGACTTTTAAATATTATGTTAAAATTATTTTATTTCATCGAATTATTGCGTTAATTTCATTAGAACATGAACACAGTAAGATGCATTTGAAATAAATTAGTAAATAATATCTAAATATTAGTTTATTGCATGTATTATAGTATATTATAATGCCATATTAGAAGGTATTCTACTTTCCCGCACGCGTGCGGGAAAATTTACTTTCACGCACGCCGTGCGGGAAAGTGCAACTGTTGGAAACGAAATGCGTGCTAGAAAGTGGCTGTTTAAGCACGGCCGTAGAAAAACATTATTGTGATTAAAGATAAAAACATTATTTTGATTAAATATAACAGTTATAATTATTTAAATATAATATATATATATATATATATATATATATATATATATATATATATATATATATATATATATATATATATATATATATATATATATAACCAAATAGATGAAATAGAGAATGTGGAAAAATCCCCTTACGAACAATTCACACATCCACCATTTCGGGCTGGGAAAAATTTTTTGAATAGAATCAAAGATCCAAACACCAGTTCTTAGAAATGTGTTTCGCCCTCTTCAACCTCTCTGGGCTCGTCGGTAAAGACAAGAGGCTGAATATCTTTAGACACATTCTAATCAAAAAACAACATTCGAGACCTAGACATAGAAGGTGCGTAAGTCTACGGCAAATCCGAAAATGATAGTCTCAAGTTTTAATTCCCTAATTACTTAAAGTAAGTAAAATATATGTTTAAAAACATAAGATGTAGATCTTTGAAACACACTCAGTGAACCAAAGATCCAAGGTTATTGGTTTAACGACCACTCGTACGAAATCAAATAGATGAAATAGAGAATGTGGAAAAATCCCCTTACGAACAATTCACACATCCACCATTTCGGGCTGGGAAAAATTTTTTGAATAGAATCAAAGATCCAAACACCAGTTCTTAGAAATGTGTTTCGCCCTCTTCAACCTCTCTGGGCTCGTCGGTAAAGACAAGAGGCTGAATATCTTTAGACACATTCTAATCAAAAAACAACATTCGAGACCTAGACATAGAAGGTGCGTAAGTCTACGGCAAATCCGAAAATGATAGTCTCAAGTTTTAATTCCCTAATTACTTAAAGTAAGTAAAATATATGTTTAAAAACATAAGATGTATATATATATATATATATATATATATATATATATATATATATATATATATATATATTGTACATAATGAAATTATATTTTACAGTAATTATTTTTGCGTTTTTCTGAATACTATCCTGTAACAAGGCAAACATATTAAAGAGGAACTATTAAAACCGATGTCATCTGATCTAAGCACATGGATATTTAAAATTTACTTTAATTTACTAGGCACGGGAAAATTTACTTTCACGCACGACGTGCGGGAAAGTGCAACTTTCGGAAACGAAATGCGTGCGGGAAAGTGGCTGTTTAAGCACGGCCGTAGAAAAAAATTTTTTTTATCATTTATTACTTATTTCCGCACATTAATTAAATACCATTTTTTGTTTAGTTAATTATATCTAGATGTAGGTAACTTTCTTAAACAAGATAAATAGTTCTTTCTTTCTACCTAAAATAGGTGGAATTTGTCGCTTGGTAATAATTTACCTGCCGTTTATTTTAATGTTTTTGTTGCTTAGATATATGTATTTCTTTAAAAAAGGAATTTTAAAAGGAAGCTTATCATTATTGCACGTAACCTGTTTCGCCGTTTAGAAGGGCCCAATATCATAGTTTGATTTGTAGTAAATAACAGAATCTCGGTCAGTATGCTCCGAATTATGGAATAGTTAAAATCTATATTTTTTACTATTGGGTATTACCTACTTACTATTATAACTCATTTTTGGATCAACGTTATCGTATTGTTTTATTA
Source organism: Diabrotica virgifera virgifera (assembly GCF_917563875.1). Lineage (NCBI taxonomy): Eukaryota > Metazoa > Arthropoda > Insecta > Coleoptera > Chrysomelidae > Diabrotica > Diabrotica virgifera. Next base: position 98,378,594 of record NC_065451.1, on the reverse strand, counting down.
ATATAAGGGATATAGTAGAAAACGAATAAATAATATCCTAAACCTAGCTTTGACAAGCGCAGGGGCATCTACCAAAGATTTACTTTTGATAAGTAGTGTAGCAATATGCAAAGAAATCAGTACATATTTCAAATAAGAAGTTTATACATTTCACTGATCATGCATGTCGTATGGATAAAGGCGAATTTACACTTATTCCCTTTAGATGTACACTGCGGATGATACATGAATAGTAAAAGTGTAGATTGAAAGCCCAGCAATTTACATTTTCACTGACGGAATTCGTTTCACAGTCTTTTCAAAATGGCGAATACGATTGTAAGTGTCGGCGTGGAGTTAATAAAAAGCATTACTAGAAAAATGTCGAAAATTAGAAAAAAATACAGAAGGAGTTTGCCTCTTTAAACCAAAATAAACGAAGAGAATAGACTCCAGCGCTTCGCCTGATCCACTCTTTTCTCACTTTCTAATTTTTGCTAACTCTGGACAATAGCGAGTGTGGATAGTTTTGATTTTTGATTTCATGTCGCCTATATTTAATCCAGATAAATGTAGCTCTTTTAATACAGACCGGTATGCATTTTCACGGATGTTTATTTTATGGTAGTCCTCAGATTGAATATTCCACAGGCACTCATGATTACGATATATTTCTAGAAATATATGCATATGTTCGTCTTTCCATTGAAAAGCCATTTTATGTAGGTATCAAAAAAAATATTCAACTGCGTTTTGATGGCATGGAATGTTCAATGATCCGAAAAAAACAAGTTTACACTTTACACTAGGGGTTCACGGTGGATGAATCATCCATCCAGTTCATCGAAAGTAGGAAGACGTTCTACTTTGTTCACTGTTTACTTTGGATGTGCATCTTGGATGAAGTGTAGTTGAAGAGTATGTTTATACCTTTCATTGCGGATGAATCATCCGCAATGTACATCTAAAGTGAATAAGTGTAAATTCGCCTTAAAGACGAGACGATTCGCAGTAAGGCCTGTTATTAGTATGTAATTACTGTAAATTATATTTTTTAGTTTTCTAGTTCAATCATTTTACCTGTTACAAAACATGAAGGATTTTCGGATAGGTTATATTAATTTCTTAACATACGGTCAAAAATTTATCAGGTTAGTCCCTATTACCAGTTCCGATAATAAAAATCAGTCACCTTCAGTATTTTTTTCCAGTTGAAGGTTAAAAAATATAGTCGGTTGGTAACTTTTTCCTGGTTGCGATTAAGCAGAAAATATTACTAACCGACACTATCTCATAAAGTATTTAAAAAAATACATAGTCTACAAAGGGTAGTTTATAAAGAATCTAAACTGCATTTAAAGTTCGTTGGAATTATGACAATAAAATCAATAAATCATGTTTTATGATTTTTTTTTCAAAATTTAAAACTTTAAACCGCTCTACATAGTGTAAAGTTGGCCAAATGTCGCTTGGCCATTTTTTGCCTTTCAGCCGTCGATATACAGTGCGCTGGAATAAGTGTTAAGCCCCCCCCCCCTTATCAACTTCTTTATTTTTAGCACATAAGCAAAACGCTCGAACAGGTCGATTTTTAAAATAATCATAGTATATTATAGCATCAATGTTTCGAACTTTACGCAACCCCTCTTCGGGTGACTGGCACAATTTTGATTTTTTTAAATGGGAAAGTACATCATGTGACACCTCATTTAAAAGCTTTTAAAGTACTGATTACAAAAATGTATAATACTTTATTCCTATTTGAGAGGATAGGCGCAAAATTTCGATCGGAGTCTTTTTAAACGCATTTATTTTTTTCAAATCTTGAGAAAACTAATACGTATTTTTGAAAAATTTTAACGCAAAATGAAATATTACATTAATAGTGCAGTCAGTGAAGGTATTTGGCTCCGAATTCCATCCTACTACATCGATTTACTTCATACTTTCACAGTAAGTAGGGAATAGCTCAACAAACAAAGTATACCCTATGCTGATGTGTGCTTTTATCTTGGGGGTGGCTCCCACCCCTTCTCGGGGGTGAAATTTTTTTTGGTTAAAATAGCCACGAAAGAGGCTAGAGAACCTAATTCTAAGCAAAAACTGTTCTATAATTATTTTTTGAAAACTCAATACTTTTTGACTTATTCGTGGTTGAAAATTGGCCATTTTCATTGAAAAATTGCACCTTTTCGGACGGATTTTTGCGAATACATTAAAAACTATGCATCTAACAAAAAAACCATATAAAATATTTTTGTAGCTCATAAAAAAACAAAGAGGTTCGTTTCGTCGTAAATCTTCTAGTTATAATACAAAAAGGGTTATGGTAGGTGGGAAGAGTTTGTTTTTTTATGCATGCTCAAATCGGTGTATTCAACTGGAAATAACAGAGAAACGGCCGATTTTAGATGTATAAAGATGATCTTCTTCTTCTTCTTATGCAATCCACTAATGGATGTTCGCGATCACGTTTGACCATTTTTCTCTATCCCTTGCAGTATGTATTAGGTCTCCTATGTTTTTTAGTCCTGTCCATTGTTTGACATTACGGAGCCATGACATTTTCTTCCTGCCCACTCCCCTTCTTCCTTCGATCTTTTCTTCAATTAAGGTTTGTAGAAACTGATATCTTTCATTTCTATTTATGTGTCCCAGGTATGCCGTTTTTCTCTGTTTAATTGTGCACATCAGTTGTCGTTCTGTACCAATCCTTCTCAGGATTTCTTCATAAAGATGATACTATAACAATATTAAATGTCGATTACATTCAAACTAAGCGAGGTATGCTGTAAAAAAACTTGATGGCTAATGTATTTTAAGAAAAACTTCTCATCCACCAGAATTTAAAAGCATCGTTTTCCTTCTATAGTACCTTTTATTTTAGTGTTTTTCTATGTTCAAAAAAGTTGGACAGAAATGAATGGTTTTTGAAAGAAATAAGATCAAATATTAGAGCGCATTTTTAAATTTTCTTAAAAATCTTCTTTTTCTCCATTTAACTCGAAAATGATAAGAGATACGAAAAAAAGATCCAAAAAAATATAGGGTTTTTTATTTAAAAATTTGGTTTTGATATTTCATTACTGTATCTCTTATCATTTTCAAGTTACATGGAGAAAAAGGAAGATTTTTAAGAAAATTTAAAAATGCGCTTTATAATTTGATCTTATTTTTTTTTTCAAAAGCCATTCATTTTAAACCCGTCCAACTTTTTGAACATAGAAATAACACTAGAATAAAAGGTATGGTAGAAGGAAAACGATGCATTTACATTCTGGTGGATGGGGGTTAAAATTACTTCTCATTTTTTTTAATACATTAGTTATCAATTTTGTTTGCAGAATATCTCGCTTAGTTTGAATATAATAGACCTCTAATATTGCTCATTTTAAAGGTCTTTTCAAGCACTACAAAAGGTATTGGTGGCATTATACACCTAAAATCGACCGTTTCTCTGTTATTTCAAGTTGAATACACCAATTTGAGCATGTAACAGAAAACAAACTCTATTCACCTACCATATCTCTTTTTGTATTGTTACAAAACTGACTTTACTATTTTGTTATTTATGTTTTTAGGCACGAAGTTTAATTTAGTTGACTTTATTTATTTTTAATAACTTCTAAACAAATGAAAGACGCTGAATTTATTATCTTTTTTACAAACAACGATATCGAATTTATTTATTACACCAAATCTAATAATGCACTTACATAATTACAATTACAAAAGTATATCGCGCCCTACACATATCAAAATACACCGACGTATTCAAATTCACAACTCACTTACTAATTCCAAAAACCCCTAAAATTTATACATTATTACAAAGTTCCAGAATAAGAAAGATTATTATGGAAGAATTCATCTTATTATAGAATAACAATTGAAGGGTTATTTACACAAATATCAAATAAGCATTTTCTAGAAAGAAATATCGAGGTTAATATACCGGTTAAAAAAGGTCCCCCATTCATAAATCACATTAGGTAAACAAGACCCTTTCTGTTAAATTATAATAAATAGGCCAGGAACTGAAAACAGTCGGGTGACAAAATCTCGTTACAGTATTATAACTAGAAGATTTATGAAGGCCAGTGTCTCTTTGTTTCTTTAAAACCTACAAAAATGTTTATACAGTATAGTTAGATGTATAGTTTTTAAGGTATTCGCAAAAAACCGTTCGAAAAGGTGTTATGTTTCAATGAAAATGGCCAAATTTCAACCAAGAATAACTCAAAAAGTATTGAGTTTAAAAAAAATTATAGAACAGTTTTTGCTTAGATTTAGGTTTTCTAGCCAATTCCGTGGTTATTTTAACCAAAAATTTTCTACCCCTGAGAAGGGGTACGATAAAAGCACACATCGGTATAGGGTAGACTTTGAATTAAGAGATAAGTAAATTCAATTCCCAAAATTTCATTAAAAGCCATGCAGTAGGATAGAATTCGGAGGTAATATCCTATTCTTGCTCCCATTAACTGGCGTATAATACCGAGGGCTGAAAGTCCCTTAGAATGAACAAACAGTTTAATTTGAATGATATATTTGAAATTAAAAATCAGACTAAATTTTGTCTTTTTTTTTCACCCCTGTGACTTATTAAAATAAACATTATAAAAGTTCTTAGGGGCTTTTAACCCTCGATAATTCTGTAATACTAAATTGTGCGTTTAAATTTTTCAAAAATACTTATTAGTTTTCTCAGGATTTGAAAAAAATGAATGCGTTTAAAAAGACTTTGCATTATCAATATAACGTGTGATCCAAAATTATTGTCTCCATAGGTGGCTCTGAACGACAGAGATAGATATACAGTGCATGTCTATTATAAATTCAGATATAGTTTCTAGTTTACGTCAACTTTGACAGATACTTGTCAGTGTACGAACGTCAACTTAAAAAACACTATAATTGAACATAAAAAGTAGCAGAGTAAGCAAAATTTTAGATTTATACGAATTAAAATGTCTTGAGATTGGATACTTATCTTTTCAACGTGTTTTCAATCTGTATTCTTTGTTTGGAAAAGTCATCATAACAACACTGAATATAGCCGCAGTTGGCCGTGACGTCACACTCCGGCGGCCTTTCATATTAAAACAAGACATACGTGTTTTTTTGCACGGATAGCTTTGATCCCAATAATTGTGGATCGCTCGTTATTTACAAAATATTTTGCCTAATCTACTTGCCAATGTAGCCGCCCGAGGTATGTACTTTATGCACGATGGGGCATCACCACATTTCTCAGTTGCTGTTCGTCAACACCTTCATGTAACTTATGGAAATAGATGGATAGGACGCGGAGGGCCTCATGCATCATGTATGATGCATGGCCACGTTGATCACCTGATTTTAACCCTGTCGATTGTTCCATATGGGGTCGATTAAAAGAAATGGTTTATCGAGAAAATATCAATACGCGACTAGACCTAAGTAATTGATAAAATTACTGATTCTTGTAACATTATTATAAATGATCCCTTAACTCTCAGGAGGTCTATTAAACAGTTGATGGTCCGACAAAGGTGGATTTCATTTCGAAAATCTGCTATAAATCTCAAAGAAAATTTTTTGTTTTGTTTCAAGTTCTTTTATGTATGTATATAATTGTTGTACACACATACAAATTCTTAAATTTACTTAAACACGCCAATAAATCCGTTTATGTTTAATGTTCTACATATGTATTTTATTTTCGTTAATTTAAAAAATAAATTAACTGTATTTTGCCTTTTGAAATAAAATTCTGCGAATTCAATTAAACGACACTACCGATGAATCACTAAACAAATACTATACAGGGCGATGTTTTAATATTATTCAAAACAACCAGTTCCTTTTGTAATTCTGTAAAAAATTGAGGAATCGTGTGGGAAAAAATAAATATGCCATTTTAGTTGCCTATTTGTCTAGTTTGTATAATTCTTATTAGAGTTTTGAAAAACCGTATACCTACAGGGTGAAATTTTTTTCTAATACCAAATTGAACTAATTTTTTAAAGGCGAACCTGATTTTTTTCTAGTTTCAATAAATCAGTTGATTGGTTAGTAATAGTGTAACAATTGACTGCAATAAGAGACACATCGATATTACCGTTCACAAAGTATGACGAATACAAATTTCTGTAAAAATTAACAACTCGGCCTGTATATTATTAAACAATGGGAGCAGACACTTTTTAATGGTCATTTATTATTCCCCATAGGGCCCTCCGTATGAGGTAGGAGTATGTATAGTTCCTCATGACTCGCCCTCTATATGGTTACCAGTAGTACCTAAATTTAGTTAAAAACATTAACGAGATTAAAGAAAATAATAAATTATAATAATATATTATTTATTATTCTAAGCATTAAAAGCAAATATATGTTTTCAAATCGTGAAAAAACTTACACTCGATAGACAAACTCAAGAAGGTCGAGACAGAATATAAATTTAAGTCATAAAAAATATATCTAATGTAGGGACGCGACGGCCGCACCAAGGGGTCAGCCTTTAACCGGTCCACCATTGAATTGTCTTCACGCGGTGTTGCCAATGTGTAATTTTTGTCGGATATTACTGGATTGTTCATTTGCGGCAAAATATTTTAATCACATGTTTGTGTGTTGAAGCCAAAAATGCCGAGACGTGTTTTAGATGTAGATAACTTTATATTTAATCTACATGCACATTTTACTATTGAGAAAACCAAAAGGTGACGTTTGCTACCAGTTTTGTCTGTTCATAAGCATGTGTGTGACGCACTATGTATTAGTGAAACAATACCAAAGGCAATTTTACAAAAAGCAAAAAGGTAGAAATAGTGAACAAAATGTCGCACAATACAAACCTTGCCGACACCCAAAGACTATATATAGTATTTTTACTACAAAAGCAAGATTACGTAGGTCAAAATTTCTGACGTAAAAGCACTGTCAAAACATTAGATTGTGACTTTTCATCATGGCCACGTTAATGTCATTACTTGTCAGATATTTTTCATAGAGGTATATATGGACATAGAGAGAGTGTCATTCAAAGCGAAGTGACGACACCATCCTTTTTCTTTGGATTAGTGCTGTTTCACTCTTACGCATAGTAAGCTGCGACAGTTGTTCTCCTCTTAGATTCTCGGTACAATGTGCTAGAAAGAGATAGCGCAAACCAGTCGAAGAGATCTTGTCGTCAGGACGCGCGGAGTGAAGGCTCACTCTATGTTAATATATACTTCTATGATATTTTTCCTTGTTTTTGTTTACTATAAAAATAATATCTATGCTTCTTTTCATGAGCATTTTTCAGTGCGTCACAAATAGGGCGTTTCATTCACAGTCATTTGTTTCGAGCTTCTGTCATGTGTCACATAATATTAATATATCTACGTCATACGTTATTGGTATATACCTTAGAATATAAAATAAACCAGGAAGGAGTAAAATGCGAAATTACTCCGAGCCAGGAAGGAGGTTGCAAATGGCGATCAGCTGTCAGATTTGCTTTCTATATCCAGTGACGTACCTTTGAAAGAGGGAAGAAAATAAATTCTTAACGATTTTATTACATCTTTGATGTTAAAGAAACAGCTATAGATCAAGAGAAAATACGTATTAATATAATATTTTGTTGAAAAGTCAGTTAAATAACATTTTATTATACTAATAACTTCAGTTAATTGATTGCATATACAGGAACTTTACCAGATGGTACGCCTATGCACACAGCTGATCCAATACACAAACACCTTCTACCTCGCTGACAAAAACTTATGAGTCATCCACAGACGTTCAAGATGGCCAGTTCCGCTAGAAATTAAAGGTGTTGTTGATATATGACAGACTCCTTCCTGTTCTTTTATATTCTAAGGTATATACCAATGATACAAACCAAAGACGTATGACGTAGATATATTAATATTATGTGACACATGACAGAAGCTCGAAACAAATGACAATCGATGAAATAAGTCCGTGATAATATACATTTTAGTGACATGGCATTTTAGTTAAATCTGACAGTTGTTACATTTTATTTGCAATTTGGCATAAAATCAAATCAATTGTGTTTATTGTATTTATAAAATGATATTTTTTTTATTTGTATAGTCTTATAAGTTGTTCAGATTATATTTGTAGATATATTATATAATTCGCAAATTATTTTATTTTTGATTATGGCGCCATCTATTGACAACTAGAATAAATGTTATAAATGTCACCGACGAAATGTAATCACCGACGTGCGTTTTTTTCTGTCACATACAATTTAATGCGTTAGAAAGAAATCGAAAAACTGTGACGCACTGAAAGATCCTCATGAGAAAAAGCATATAATTCTTTATTCTAATTAATTATGTCAATCGGATTTCATCAATTGCCGAAATATATTAATCATATGCCAAAATATTTGTTAATGTTAACGAAAATAATGATATTCCATAACATCAACTCTAGAATTGAAATTGGTGTAGCACAGCTAAAATACGACACCAACACGGAACTGCTCGATCTTGTATAAGCGTCCACATGGTATTTAATAAGAAAAACGTAATCGCGATTACATTGAGAATTTTAGAATTATATTAATTAAACAACTAAAAACATTTATTATTATCAATAATATAAATTTTCTAAAACAATTATTTAAGTTCAATATTTCAAAAAATACTAATTTCAGTTAAATATTTTAGACATTCGTACACTACTCATACATTCAAACGCAAATGACAGTTCAGTGTTGCTGGTTGCGGTCAATTATGCTGTGAGCTGTGAAATAATCTATTTTAATGATTATACCTACACTATGATAATATTATTGCTAATTAATATATTTCGGCAAGTAATGAAAACCAATTGACATCATTAATTAGAATAAATAATTATAGATATTATTTTTATAGTAAACAAAAACAAAGAAAAATATCTCTGACAAGTAATGACATAAACATGGCCATGAAAAAAAGTCACATTCTAATGTTTTGACAGTGCTCATACGTCAAAAATGTTGACCTACGTAATCTCGCTTTTGTAGTAAAAATACTAAATAGATCTTCCCGAGTGAGAGTTTTGAGAGAGATTGTGTTTAAGTTCAAAATGGAAGACAATAGGAAAGCTTTTTGTGAAAGCTTTATTTAGACGGTACATAGATTTTTGTTAAAGGTGGCATAAAACGAATTTGGCAGGACGAGGGTATAAAACACATTGATACTGCAGGAAAGAATTGTAGTTCACGCATGGAAAACCTGGTTTTATTGCTGAAGCCGATCTTCTTCGGCTGAAGCAGATCTGTTATCATCAAAATAAAAATCGGTCGATGATCATTACAATGTGAATACGAAGGTGTCTATGAATTCGTACTATAAGAAATCGCCAAAGGTCAGCCCAAAATTTTCAAAAAATCAACAATTTTCATGACTTTTTTATCTCAATTTTTGTACGGTACGGCATCAAGTCGTAGGTCATTATTTTTTAATTACCTGCAAACTGTCGGATTCTGCAAACTGTCCTTTTCCTTTAAACTGTTAAAAAACCGGCGCTCGTTCAAATTACAATGAAACAATACCAATCTTTCGAATTCAAAAATTTTTTTCCTCAGCTAGGTACCTCATACAAGTTTATATAATACTGCTACTCGTTACTGACAGAAACTGGAATCTTTTCAGGACACGAATTTTGACTTCTCGACTCGGTCACGTTCTCGTCTCACACGATTCTGCTTCCACGGTCAACAATTTAACACACTTTTCACAAATACACTACTTTCAAACTAGACTGATTGCTTTCGATGGTAATTACCCAATGAATTCCTTTTTCTCTCATCAATTTGAAACTCACCACTCTATTCTCCTTCCATCGGTCTCCTAGTCAATCACAAGCATTCTCCACACAGCATATCCCTACTTTCTTTTCTTAAGAACAAATAGTATTGTACACAAAATTTCTTTCTTGTCAATTTCTAGGAGATATTAAAATTATTTTTATTTACAATCTAAAAAAAAACGTCTATGCCAAACTAAACAAAAATTTTTACTATCGTTTCTTTCTGGGAAACCATTTAGAAATCTCTGTCTATTGTTCAATCAGCCGCGGTATACATTAACCTTCTAAACAAATGTTGTAGTCCGTTCTGTTGAAATTTGTAAAATGTACGTAGAAACTTTACCACTAAAATTTTACTCTTCCGCGAAACACTTTTTACAGCTAAATTATTTTCGCTGTTGGAATTTTATTTCGCTTATTATATCTCGTTGGAACTTTACCGCGCTGAGCAGATGTGACGTGAATTGTAAATTGTAGAATTCCCTCATCTTCCTTAGTCTCAGCATCCGTATGGCTTGCAAATTGTAGAAGCCTCGGAGGTGTAACCAGAGAAGGTTCCCATTGTTTTCATTCTGGTGGGATATGTTGTATGCCATTAGAGTGAAAACTTAGTCTTTTGCTAGCAGTTGCCGCTAGGGCATCTATGCCATTTCGTTCGTTGCAATTCGGGACTGCACGCTGGGGTTTGTTTTGGTTGGATCAGGGAGAGCAGCATATGTGCCTCCTGATGAGAGACTAAGAAGTTTCGAAACCGGTAGAGGTGCTTGCGGCACTCTCTGATTGGACTGGAATATGGTTCGGCTGTATTTTCGTTTTGCAACGAAATTGAAAATGGTTATTCATTTTTGATTTACATTTACTCTTTGTGGAGTATGAAGGGAACCAGTCTCGTTGGAACTTTACCGCGCTGAGCAGATGTGACGTGAATTGTAAATTGTAGAATTCCCTCATCTTCCTTAGTCTCAGCATCCGTATGGCTTGCAAATTGTAGAAGCCTCGGAGGTGTAACCAGAGAAGGTTCCCATTGTTTTCATTCTGGTGGGATATGTTGTATGCCATTAGAGTGAAAACTTAGTCTTTTGCTAGCAGTTGCCGCTAGGGCATCTATGCCATTTCGTTCGTTGCAATTCGGGACTGCACGCTGGGGTTTGTTTTGGTTGGATCAGGGAGAGCAGCATATGTGCCTCCTGATGAGAGACTAAGAAGTTTCGAAACCGGTAGAGGTGCTTGCGGCACTCTCTGATTGGACTGGAATATGGTTCGGTTTTGCAACGAAATTGAAAATGGTTATTCATTTTTGATTTACATTTACTCTTTGTGGAGTATGAAGGGAACCAGTCTCGTTGGAACTTTACCGCGCTGAGCAGATGTGACGTGAATTGTAAATTGTAGAATTCCCTCATCTTCCTTAGTCTCAGCATCCGTATGGCTTGCAAATTGTAGAAGCCTCGGAGGTGTAACCAGAGAAGGTTCCCATTGTTTTCATTCTGGTGGGATATGTTGTATGCCATTAGAGTGAAAACTTAGTCTTTTGCTAGCAGTTGCCGCTAGGGCATCTATGCCATTTCGTTCGTTGCAATTCGGGACTGCACGCTGGGGTTTGTTTTGGTTGGATCAGGGAGAGCAGCATATGTGCCTCCTGATGAGAGACTAAGAAGTTTCGAAACCGGTAGAGGTGCTTGCGGCACTCTCTGATTGGACTGGAATATGGTTCGGCTGTATTTTCGTTTTGCAACGAAATTGAAAATGGTTATTCATTTTTGATTTACATTTACTCTTTGTGGAGTATGAAGGGAACCAGTCTCGTTGGAACTTTACCGCGCTGAGCAGATGTGACGTGAATTGTAAATTGTAGAATTCCCTCATCTTCCTTAGTCTCAGCATCCGTATGGCTTGCAAATTGTAGAAGCCTCGGAGGTGTAACCAGAGAAGGTTCCCATTGTTTTCATTCTGGTGGGATATGTTGTATGCCATTAGAGTGAAAACAGTCTTTTGCTAGCAGTTGCCGCTAGGGCATCTATGCCATTCCGTTCGTTGCAATTCGGGACTGCACGCTGGGGTTTGTTTTGGTTGGATCAGGGAGAGCAGCATATGTGCCTCCTGATGAGAGACTAAGAAGTTTCGAAACCGGTAGAGGTGCTTGCGGCACTCTCTGATTGGACTGGAATATGGTTCGGCTGTATTTTCGTTTTGCAACGAAATTGAAAATGGTTATTCATTTTTGATTTACATTTACTCTTTGTGGAGTATGAAGGGAACCAGTCTCGTTGGAATTTTACCGCGCTGAGAAGATGTGACGTGAATTGTAAATTGTAGAATTCCCTCATCTTCCTTAGTCTCAGTATCCGTATGGCTTGCAAATTGTAGAAGCCTCGGAGGTGTAACCAGAGAAGGTTCCCATTGTTTTCATTCTGGTGGGATATATTGTATGCCATTAGAGTGAAAACTTAGTCTTTTGCTAGCAGTTGCCGCTAGGGCATCTATGCCATTTCGTTCGTTGCAATTCGGGACTGCACGCTGGGGTTTGTTTTGGTTGGATCAGGGAGAGCAGCATATGTGCCTCCTGATGAGAGACTAAGAAGTTTCGAAACCGGTAGAGGTGCTTGCGGCACTCTCTGATTGGACTGGAATATGGTTCGGCTGTATTTTCGTTTTGCAACGAAATTGAAAATGGTTATTCATTTTTGATTTACATTTACTCTTTGTGGAGTATGAAGGGAACCAGTCTCGTTGGAACTTTACCGCGCTGAGCAGATGTGACGTGAATTGTAAATTGTAGAATTCCCTCATCTTCCTTAGTCTCAGCATCCGTATGGCTTGCAAATTGTAGAAGCCTCGGAGGTGTAACCAGAGAAGGTTCCCATTGTTTTCATTCTGGTGGGATATGTTGTATGCCATTAGAGTGAAAACTTAGTCTTTTGCTAGCAGTTGCCGCTAGGGCATCTATGCCATTTCGTTCGTTGCAATTCAGGACTGCACGCTGGGGTTTGTTTTGGTTGGATCAGGGAGAGCAGCATATGTGCCTCCTGATGAGAGACTAAGAAGTTTCGAAACCGGTAGAGGTGCTTGCGGCACTCTCTGATTGGACTGGAATATGGTTCGGTTTTGCAACGAAATTGAAAATGGTTATTCATTTTTGATTTACATTTACTCTTTGTGGAGTATGAAGGGAACCAGTCTCGTTGGAACTTTACCGCGCTGAGCAGATGTGACGTGAATTGTAAATTGTAGAATTCCCTCATCTTCCTTAGTCTCAGCATCCGTATGGCTTGCAAATTGTAGAAGCCTCGGAGGTGTAACCAGAGAAGGTTCCCATTGTTTTCATTCTGGTGGGATATGTTGTATGCCATTAGAGTGAAAACTTAGTCTTTTGCTAGCAGTTGCCGCTAGGGCATCTATGCCATTTCGTTCGTTGCAATTCGGGACTGCACGCTGGGGTTTGTTTTGGTTGGATCAGGGAGAGCAGCATATGTGCCTCCTGATGAGAGACTAAGAAGTTTCGAAACCGGTAGAGGTGCTTGCGGCACTCTCTGATTGGACTGGAATATGGTTCGGCTGTATTTTCGTTTTGCAACGAAATTGAAAATGGTTATTCATTTTTGATTTCTAAATTATTTTATTTACAAAATTTTACCATGTACAGGGTCATGAAAATCTACGATCTCGTGGTCTTTGACATAGAGTTATTTTCAAATGCTCCCCATAAAAATTATTTAACAGTATGTAAAAAAATACAATGACACGAAAACTGTGACGATTTAGTAGTAAAAAGGTATACTTATAGAAGTCCCTGAAAACGCATTTGTCCTATACATCAGCTAAAAGTGTATACATAGCTGTATTAACTAGATTTTTATACTTAAATTACTAATATATATCCATGTATAAACGTGTAAAACCTATGTATACATTTTGTAGCGATGTATAAGGAGGTCCTCGAAAACAGCAATAGACATATATATATATATATATATATATATATATATATATATATATATATATATATATATACTGTGTATATAAGGTATATATATATATATATATATATATATATAGATGCACGTTAAGTTGTGACTTCCGGTATACAGAAGAGGCTGTCCGACCTCCACCTTTTCTACTAGGAATTATTTTTTAAAAATTGTGTATTTGGTAAAAGGGGGGCTTATAAAATGGGACTACCTATTGAGGGGAATGGATTTACCAAAATAAATTTTGTATATATATACGTATATACTGAAGCGTACAGCATACGTTATGGCTTCCATATATAGGGTAGTTCAAGGCGCGTTGTCACTTCCAGCGGTGTTGTCATATTTTGGAAGTCACAACGACTTGTCTGCTAGATTTACCTCCTACTTTGAGCGTAATGTGTGATCTTTTGAAACTTTTACTGTGAATACAGTTGTCTGTGTTTTACAGTTGTCTATTTAAATTAAAAGATTGATACTCTTTGATTATACAGGTTTACAAAAAAATACATTTCGGACTATTTGACGAACCCATGTGACTAGGGGGTTTTTCGGGTCGCTGGTCACGAATTCGGGGTCCGCTGAACTCTATCACGTCAGGTAAAGGTCATTTAAAGGTCAAATCAAGATAAATCGACAGTCGCTCTGAAAAAGTATATTAGGGGGTTTTTGGGGTCGCTTACGACGAATCCGGGATCCGCTGACCTCTATCACGTCTAGCTGAAGGTCATTTCGAGGTCAAATCAAGATAAATCGACAGAATCGCTCTGAAAAAGCATATTAGGGTGTTTTTGGGGTCGCTGATCACAAAACTGGGGTCCCTTGAGCACAACCATGTCAGCAAAAGGTCACTTCAAAGTCAAATCAATTTTGTGGACACGTCCTGATTTGACCTTGAAATGACCTTTACATGACGTGGTAGAGCTCAACGGACCGCAGTTTTTATAATCAGCGACCCCAAAAGCCCCCAATATATATTTTCAGAGCGATTGTGTCGATTTATGTTGATTTGACCATAAAATGACCTTGAACTAGACGTGATAGAGGTCAGCGGACTCTGGATTCATCTTCAGCGACCCCAAAAACCTCCTAATATACATTTTCAGAGCGACTGTCGATTTATCTTGATTCTACCTTGAAATGACCTTTACTGGACGTGATAGAGGTGAGCGGACCCCGGATTCGTAATCAGCCACCCCAAAAACCCCCTTGTCATACGGTTTCGTCAAATAATCCGAAATTTAGTTTTTTTTGTAAACCTGTGTTATTTATGATATGATTGATATTTATTTTACAAATACTAATATTTTATTATTGCTGTAAAATGGATTTATTGAAATTAATTAAAAAAGTGTTAATAGTAAGTCATTTATTTATGAAAATTATATCAAAAATGTTAATAAATAAATTTGAACTTATAGAAAATTTTATAGTCCAGAAAGCCACTGCGCATCCGCTAGGAAAAATATTCTAATTCGGATTTTTTGCACAATCTTACTCAAAAAGGACTCCTTTTAACAAATTTCCATGTTGCCAGGATCAAAAGGTGGTCAAAAATTTTTTAAACGTTTTTTTTTGTTTTTTTCATAAAATTATTTTTATTGCATGGAAAAAAGTTTTTTTAGGTTTTTTGGATCATTCCAAACAGAAAAGGTCTTTAGTGACTTTTTTCTAAAAATGATAGTTTTTGACATATAAGCGATTAAAAATTGAAAAATTGCGAAATCGGCCATTTTTAACCCTCAAAGACTATGTGAAAAACTGAAAATTTGAATGTTGCCAAGGTAGGTAGATATTCTTTAAACATCGATTGATGAAATCCCGAAGAGTTTTTTGCAATACAATATTCAAAACTCCTTTGTTTTTTAATTTGCGAATCAAGCTTGCACGACACTATTTTCCACCGACAGTATGGTGCAAATGAAAGGAATAAATTCGTTATTTCGAAAATCGGCGACTTTGAGGAAAAATCCCGAAACAGGTCGATTTTTATTTTTAAGTTATGATATTGTGGCATATATGGTATACTAGTGACGTCATCCGTCTGGGCGTGATGACGTAATCGATGATTTTTTTAAATGAGAATAGGGGTCGTGTGGTAGCTCGTTTGAAAGGTTCTTCAATTCTCCATCAAGTAATGTAAACATTTACATAATTTTTTATACAGGGTGTCCTTCTACTTCTTTTTTTGTCAAATAATTTAATTTAATAAAAATTTTTTGGACACCCTGTATAAATAATTATGTAAATGTTTATATTACTGAATAGAGAATTAAAGAACCTTTCAAATGAGCTAGCACACGACCCCTATTCTAATTAAAAAAAAATCATCGATTACGTCATCACGTCCAGATAGATGACGTCACTAGTATACCATATATGCCACAATATCATAACTTAAAAATAAAAATCGAGCTGTTTCGGGATTTTTCCTTAAAGTCGCCGGTTTACGAAATAACGAATTTATTCCTTTCATTTGCACCATACTGTCGGTGGAAAATAGTGTCGTGCACGCTTGATTAGCAATTAAAAAACAAATGAGTTTTAAATATTATATTGCAAAAAACTCTTAGGGATTTCATCAATCGATGTTTAAAGAATATCTACCTACCTTGGCAACATTCAAATTTTCAGCTTTTCACATAGTTTTTGAGGGTTAAAAATGGCCGATTTCGCAATTTTTCAATTTTTAATCGCTTATATGTCAAAAACTATCATTTTTAGAGAAAAGTCACTAAAGACCTTTTCTCTTTGCAATGATCCAAAAAACGTAAAAAAACTTTATTCCGTGCAAAAAAAAAAATTTAGGAAAAAAACAAAAAAAAAACGTTTAAAAAATTTTTGACCACTTTTTGGTCCTGGCAACATGCAAATTTGTTAAAAGGAGTCCTTTTTGAGTAAGATTGTGCAAAGAATCCGAATTAGAATATTTTTCCTAGCGGATGTGCAGTGGCTTTCTGGACTATTAATATTTATTATTTTTCTTGATTAAATTTTGAATTTTACATTTTATGACAGACACCGTCCTTTTAATTTTTGATGTACCAGCAATAATATGTAAGAAGAAAATTAAATGGCTAAATACCCCAGGTGGGGATGAGCCTCTAAAAAGCTATCTAGATCTTTTTCAAGCAGATTAGTCCCAGTCTGCTACTCGATACTATTGACTGTGTTTCTCCATTTCTTTCTATCCTGTCTGTTTCTGCTAGTCTCTAATTCCTGCCCTATGTAAATCTTCCTTTACTTCGTGTAACTATTTATTCTAGTTCCTCCGCGCCTCCTTCTAGCTCCGGGTTTCCATTGTAAAAATTGAGTTTATAGTTGTTGCTCTACCTGCTCTCCATATATGCCCCAACCATCTAACACTGTGCTGAAATCTGAAAATCTGGAATAATATCTACCCGGGTCGAAACATTTTTTTTTTAATTTATGAAAATAGTTATTTATGAAACAGTTCGTGAAGTATGCTTTTTGCGAACGCACGCGATGTTTAGAGCATGAGCGACAACGGAGCGAGTGCTATACATCGCGTAAGTTCGCAAAAAGTACTTCACGCACAATTTCATACAATATTTTATCTACGATAAACAAATAAAAAAACTGTAACTCTTCGTCACTGGAATTCATTTCTATTCTACAATTTTTATAACTTTGACATTTAGAAATTCTTATTTCTTTCAAACCACAAAACTGTCAAATTTTTTTTTGTAATTTAGGCTCACTATGTCATCACCATGACAACGCGAAAGTTAAGGATATTTGATTATATAAAAGTGTGTCAAAAACAGTGCGAAAAAGTAAATCCCATTTAAAATACACTGTTACTTTACGCACACTTTAAACTAAACCCTTGCACTGCACCCTTGCACCCTAAACGCACTGCTATCTATAATGACAGTTTTCACAAACTAAAAACTTATACATAGTATGATATAGAGTAGATAAAAGTCATTTATTAATTATTAATTAATTATAGTCAGAAGAAAATTAGATCATGCACCCCTTGTTTTTCATAATTGTTAACATACTAAATTGCATATCCAATAATTATTGTTATACATTAAATAGATCGATGCAGATCAGCCTTATATCGGATCCTCTACTAGTAGTCCGTTCGCTGACGGTAAAATATTGCAAGTTTTGAAATTTGTGAAACCGCTGACATGAAATTTGGCATACACATAGGTAACATGTCAAGGAAGAAAATTGATATTGTGCCGATGTGTGCTTTTGCCATGGAGGTGACTTTCACCTCGTCTCGGGATGAAAAAATATACGTTCAAAATAAGTCCGGATAAGTCAAAATAAGCAAAGTTGTAGCTAATGTAAAACAGGAAACAGGTTCATATTCGTCAAATTTAAAAATGAATAATTTCACGTGAAATAACCGAAAAATGATAGCAACTAAAAAATGATGCACTGTTCTGAGAAAACTTATTACAACTTTTTATTACAAGTTTTAAAAAAATCTTTTTTATGTTTTCTAAAAAAGTTTCTAGCGTTAAAATTAAGAAAGATACTTTCAAAATAAAGTAGGTCCTATTTTTCTTAAAAAACTCCGAAAATCACCCCTTAATTCGGGCTAAGTAAAGATCTAATTTTTGAAAAAATTGGGTTTTAAAGCAAAATTGTTTAAATTTTGAAAGATATGCGTTTGTTTTCAAAATGACATAAAATTTATTAGTGCTACCAGAAATTACGAAGAGTAAAAAATGTAGGTTTTGCTTTTCTGAATATTTAGGATTATGTTTTTTTCTTTGAGACAAATATTGATTAAGATATAGCTGTTCAAAATTGGCATACACAGTTGGATAGTGACTAGTTCAATCCCTTTCAATTACATTCCCTTCAAAAATAAGCACTTTGAACCAATGAAGCTTACATATCATATTTATAAACAATACATACACGAGTAAATCAACTTGTGAAGTGGTGACGATAAATTTTATTTGCTAACTTCCTTAATTTAATGCTAAAAACTTTTTAACCTTTTTTTAAACACTACAAAAAAGTTGTAATGAGTGTTCCCCAAAAAGTGCTTTAGTTTTTGACACTTTGGAATATTCAATTTGAAATTTGACCTGTATGAACCTATTTGTCATTAGTTAAAACTCTTCTTTTACTGGGTCTAGGGATCTCATACATAAGTACACCATTTTTTCACTCTTTTATGGGCTATATTTTTCTTAAGAATGTTTTTTTCGATAAAATACTTACTTTTTGAGTTAATTGCAAAAAACCGTTAAAATGTGTTTTTTTTTGTTGAAAAATGAACAAAAAAGAACAATAGTTCCTTAGAATTAGTCAGTTAATCCATTTCCGGACTTATTTTGAACGTATATTTTTTCATTCCTAGACGAGGTGAAAGTCACCCCCATGGCAAAAGAAAACATTGCCACAATATCAATTTTCTTCTTTGATACCTATGTGTATGCCAAATTTCATGTCAATCTTAATTGGTTTTTTAAAATTTATAGGCTTTGCAATATTTTACCGTCAGCGAACGGACTAATAGAAGAGGATCCGATATAAGGCCGATCTGCATCGATCTATTTAATGGATAACAATAATTATTGGATATGTATGTTAACAATTATAAAAAACAAGGGGTGCATGATCTAATTTTCTTCTGACTATAATCAATTAATAATTAATAAATGACTTTTATCTACTCGATCTATGTCATATTATGTATAAATTTTTAGTTTGTGAAAACTGTCATTATAGATAGCAGTGCTTTAAAGTAAGCATGAAGTAACAATGTATTTTAAATGGGATTTACTTTTTCTCACTGTTTTTGACACACTTTCATATAATCAAATATTCTTTCTCAACTTTCGTTTTGTCATAATGAGCAATAAATTAAAAAAAAATTGACCGTTTTGTGGTTTGAAAGAAATTAGAATTTTTATATGTCAAAGTTCTAAAAATTGTAGAATAGAAATGAATTCCAGTGACGAAGAGTTACAGTATTTTTATTTGTTTATCGTAGATAAAATATTGTATGAAATTGTGCGTGAAGTACTTTTTGCGAACTTACGCGATGTATAGCACTCGCTCCGTTTCATAAATAACTATTTTCATATATTAAAAAAAATGTTTCGACCCGGGTAGATATTATTCCAGATTTTCAGATTTGGGCACAGAGTTGGATTGTTGGGGCATATATGGAGAGCAGGTAGCGCAACAACTATAAACTCAATTTTACAATGGAAACCCGGAGTTAGAAGGAGACGCGGAGGAACTAGAATAAATGGTTACAGGAATTAAAGGAAGATTTATATAGGGCAGGAATTAGAGACTAGCAGAAAAAGAAAGAGGATAGAAAGAAATGGAGAAGCATAGTCAATAGTATCGAGTAGCAGACTGGAAAAAATCTGCTGGAAAAAGATGGATCTAGATAGCTTTTTAGCGGCTAATCCCCACCTGGAGTATTTAGTCATTTAATTTTTTTATTACATTTTATTATTGGTACATCAAAAATTAAAAGGACGGTGCCTGTAATAAAATCTAATATATTAAAATTTTCTATAAGTTCAAATTTATTTATTAACATTTTTGATATAATTTTTATAAATAAATGACTTACTATTAACACTTTTTTTAATTAATTCCAATAAATCCATTTTACAGCAATAATAATATATTAGTATTTTTGTAAAATAAATATCAATCATATTATCATAAATAACACAGGTTTACAAAAAAAACTAAATTTCGGACAATTTGACGAAACCATATGACAAGGGGGTTTTTGGAGTGGCTGATCACAAATCCGGGGTCTGCTCACCTCTATCGCGTCAGGTAAAGGTCATTTCAAGGTCAAATCAAGATAAATCGACAGTCGCTGTGAAAAACTATATTAGGGGGTTCCTGGGGTCGCTGAAGACGAATCCGGAGTCCGCTGACCTCTATCACGTCTAGTTCAACGTCATTTTCAGGTCAAATCAACATAAATCGACACAATCGCTCTGAAAGTATAGGGAGTTTTGGGGTCGCTGATCATGAAAACTCCGGTCCGTTGAGCTCTACCACGTCATGTAAAGGTCATTTCAAGTTCAAATCAGAAGGAGTTAACAAAATTGATTCGACCTTGAAATGGCCTTTACCTGACGTGGTTGAGCTCAACGGGCCCCAGTTTTGTGATCAGGGACCCCAAAAACACCCTAATATACTTTTTCACAGCGATTGTGTTGATTTATCTTGATTAGACCTCGAAATGACCTTCAGCTAGACGTGATAGAGGTCAGCGGATCCTGGATTCGTTTTAAGCGACCCCAAAAACCTCCTAATATACTTTTTCACAGCGACTGTCGATTTATCTTGATTTGTCCTTGAAATGACCTTTACCTGACGTGATAGAGGTTAGCGGACCCCGGATTCGTAACCAGCGACCCCAAAAACCCCCCTAGTCATATGGTTTCGTCAAATAGTCCGAAATGTATTTTTTTGAATCAAAAGGATATCAATCTTTTAATTTAAATAGACAACTTTAAAACACAGACAACTGTATTCACAGTAAAAGTTTCAAAAGATCACACATTACGCTCAAAATAGGAGGTAAATCTAGCAGACGAGTCGTTGTGACTTCCAAAATATGACAACACCGCTGGAAGTGACAACGCGCCTTGAACTACCCTATATATGGAAGCAATAACGTATGCTGTACGCTTCGGTATATACGTATATATATACAAAATTTATTTTGGTAAATCCTTTCCCTTCAATAGGTAGACCCATTTTATAAGCCCCCCTTTTACCCAAATACACAATTTTTAAAAAATAATTCCTAGTAGAAAAGGTGGAAGTCGGACAGCCTCTTCTGTATACCGGAAGTCACAACTTAACGTGCATCAATATATATATATATATATATATATATATATATATATATATATATATATTGATACATGTATCCATGTGACTTCCAAAGTAGATTCTCGTAATACGTTGTTACTTCATATATACCGTTATGACTTCCGATTTCGGAAGTCACAACGTTTTGCCTATATTTTTACGAATTTGGCTACTAGATGGTATCAGAAGGCTTATATTAAAAATTTCGCTGGAAGTCATATCGTATCTAACATACTCATAAGATCAGATTTTAGTTCGACGGTATATCACCAGCGCTAGTGTCGCTCCCGTGCTACTATACAGGTTATGTACACAACGCGTAGCGTCTTCCGTATACCACACCGCTCGGTGTGACTTCCGTTTTTTGGCAACCCTGTGTAACGGTTTCCAGACATTTATCTGTTGTAGATTCGCGGTCCTAATCGTACTTAGTGTTTTGTGTGCCTTTTGTTTTTAAACATGAATAATAGCAGATCTGCTTTACTTTTAAAGTTAGCCTTAAATGAAGGTACAATAAGTGATTATATATCTCTATAATTATATATTTTCTGTACTTATTTCAATCTATAATATTTACTTACCTATTTACTTATATAAATTCATTTTTCTCGTGTTTTTGTTTACTTCCTTTTTTACAATGAACTTCTAATTTAATCTACACTCACCGGCACGAAAACCGGGCACCCTAAAAAAATGGGTAATTTTTGATGTCTCGTATCTCCCAAACCTTTGGTCCGATTTAAGTAATGTTTTTAATATGTTATAGCCTTATTATTTAACAATATAGCTATGATAACATTGTTGATAGACAGGTAAATTTTCATTGTATACCGGGTGTACCAATCAAACTGGGTTTTTTTCTCAATTTTCACAACACCCTGTGGAATATTCTAGCCTTTATAAAATATTTAAATTAAAGCCTAACTATAGCTCCAGGTTTTATTAACATTCTGTTTTTTTATTCATTCGCTTACGTTGGATAATAAAAAAGTTAAGGACTTTAACAACTAGCCATGTTCTTTATCGATACAGGTGTTTCTAAATATAAGTGCGACAAATTTTAAGGGGTAATTTCTGCATGAAAAAGTAATGACCGTTTGGCAAAATAATTTTATATTTGCAAGCATTTGCGGACATAGCTTTATCAAGTAAACGATCATTATTTTTTCATGCAGAATTACCCCTTAAAGTTTGTCGCACTTATTTAGAAACACCATGTATTGATAAAGAACATGTTTAATTGTTAAAGTCCCTAACTTTTTTATTATCCAACATAAGCGAATGAATAACAAACAGAACATTAAGAAAACCTGGGGCTATAGTTGGGTTTTAATTTCAATATTGTATAAAGGCTAGAATATTCCACAGAGTGTTGTGAAAATTGAAAAAAAAAAACCAGTTTGATTGGTACGCCCAGTATACAATGATAATTTACCTGTCTAGAAACAATATTATTACAGCGATATAGTTAAAGAATAAGGCTATAACATATTAAAGAA
The DNA here is from genome assembly GCF_917563875.1 of Diabrotica virgifera virgifera. Classification (NCBI taxonomy): domain Eukaryota; kingdom Metazoa; phylum Arthropoda; class Insecta; order Coleoptera; family Chrysomelidae; genus Diabrotica; species Diabrotica virgifera. The sequence continues at coordinate 98,355,484 of NC_065451.1, read as the reverse complement.
ATACTTAAATCGGAGAATAGGTTTAGGAGATACGAGCCATCAAAAATGACCCATTTTTTGGGGTGCCCGTTTTTCGTGCCGGTGAATGTATCTATTAAATAATCTAAATTATTTTTAAAAATCTTATTAAAAGCTTAAATACAAGAAATGTAGGTAAATGTTCTCATTTAACGAAATTTCCGAAAATTGTGTATTTTTTTGACCCAAGTAGGCTGAAAAATCGATTTTATAGTTATTGTTATTTCGAAAGTAATAAAACGTGTAAAAATTACAAAAAAATTGAATGTACAGTTACAATTGAATGGAATTAAATACACGATAAAATGAATCAAGAGCGATAAAAAGTTTAAAGTAATAAATTCTAGTAATAATATAAAATACAGTAAACTTTCACTTAAGGGGGTAGGCGCAAAATCTCTGTCCAATGCTATTTAAATACATTTATTTTTTTCGAATCCTGAGAAAACTAATAAATATTTTTTAAAACATACACCCAGAATGAAAGATAACATTATTACGGGGGACCGAAAGTCCCTTAGAATAAAAAAAAGTTTCTTTTGAATGAAATATTCGAAATTAAAAATCACACTAACTTTTCTCTTGTTTTTTCATCCCATTATCTTTATTAAAATAAACATATATTAGGTATATAAGTTATTAAAATAAACATTATATAAGTTTTCAGGGACTTTCTGCCCTCGGTAATAATGTAAGCTTCCATTCTGCGTTTAAATTTTTCAAAAATACTTATTAGTTTTCTCAGAATTCGAAAAAAATTAATGCATTTAATTAGCACTGGACTAAGATTTTGCGCCTATCCCCAACGAGCACCTCCTCTATACGGACGGTATTTAAAACAAAATTCATTTGCCGATATACTGAGCCTGTACTCTTCCGGACAATCCCTTAAAATGATGTGTACCTAAATGAAAAAAAAAATACATAGATATTTTTTCCAAATATTTTAGAATAAAAAACTACAATATTTATATTTTATTATTTCAAATTAACACAGAGATGACAACGAGTGATATTTGATAACTATTTACCTTATCAGCAGTAGGTAATAAAAATCTGGTTCTAGTGTGGGATCCGTCATTAAAATATTTTGTGTGTCGGTCATTAAAAGAAATTTGACACCATAACGCGTTGCTCTAATAATACTTTAACATTGATATTATGTTGTGACTAAAAATGTTAATGGAATGTCTGCTTGGCAAAAGAAAACATCGGCACAATATCAATTTTCTTCTTTGATATGTTACCTATGTGTATGCCAAATTTCATGTCAATCTTAAGTGGTTTTTTAAAATTTATGGGTTTTGCAATATTTTACCGTCAGCGAACGGACTAATAGAAGAGGATCCGATATAGATATAAGGCCGATCTGCATCGATCTATTTAATGGATAACAATAATTATTGGATATGTAATTTAGTATGTTAACAATTATAAAAAACAAGGGGTGCATGATCTAATTTTCTTCTGACTATAATCAATTAATAATTAATAAATGACTTTTATCTACTCTATGTCATATTATAATATATAAATTTTTAGTTTGTGAAAACTGTCATTATAGATAGCAGTGCTTTAAAGTAAGCATGAAGTAAAAATGTATTTTAAATGGGATTTACTTTTTCTCACTGTTTTTGACACACTTTCATATAATTAAATATTCTTTCTTAACTTTCGCGTTTCATGGTGATGACATCTTCTTTTTCTTCAAGTGCCATCTCCGCGAAGGAGGTCGGCAATCATCATAGCTATTCGGACCTTGGAGACGGCTGCTCTGAAAAGTTCGTTTGATGTACATCCGTACCATTCTCTCAGGTTGCGCAACCACGATATTCTGCGTCTCCCTATGCTTCTTTTTCCTTGAATCTTTCCCTGCATAATGAGTTGGAGCAAGTTGTATCTCTCTCCACGTGTAATATGTCCGAGATATTCCAATTTTCTGGTTTTAATTGTATTTAAGACTTCCATTTCTTTATTCACCTTTCTCAGAACCTCTTTGTTTGTGACGTGTTCTGTCCATGATATTTTTAGAATTCTTCTATATACCCACATCTCGAATGATTCCAGTTTTTTCATTGATGCCGCATTCAAGGTCCAAGCTTCCATTCCGTAAAACAGAGTCGAGAAAACGTAGCACCTAGCCAACCTTATTCTTAGCTCTAACCTTAGATCTCTTGTGCAGAGCACAAGAGAGGTGATGACATAATGAGCAATAAATTACAAAAAAAAAATTTGACAGTTTTGTGGTTTGAAAGAAATTAGAATTTTTATATGTCACAGTTCTAAGAATTGTAGAATAGAAATGAATTCCAGTGATGAAGAGTTACAGTATTTTTATTTGTTTATCGTAGATAAAATATTGTATGAAATTGTGCGTGAAGTACTTTTTGCGAACTTACGCGATGTATAGCACTCACTCCGTTTCATAAATAACTATTTTCATATATTAAAAAAAAATGTTTCGACCCGGGTAGATATTATTCCAGATTTTCAGATTTGGGCACAGAGTTGGATTGTTGGGGCATATATGGAGAGCAGGTAGCGCAACAACTATAAACTCAATTTTACAATGGAGACCCGGAGTTAGAAGGAGACGCGGAGGAACTAGAATAAATGGTTACAGGAATTAAAGGAAGATTTATATAGGGCAGGAATTAGAGACTAGCAGAAAAACAAAAGAGGATAGAAAGAAATGGAGAAGCATAGTCAATAGTATCGAGTAGCAGATTGGGAAAAATCTGCTCGAAAAAGATGGATCTAGATAGCTTTTTAGCGGGTAATCCCCACCTGGAGGGTTTAGCCATTTAATTTTTTATTACATATTATTATTGGTACATCAAAAATTAAAAGGACGGTGCCTGTAATAAAATCTAAAATATCAAAAATTTCTATAAGTTCAAATTTATTTATTAACATTTTTGATATAATTTTCATAAATAAATGACTTACTATTAACACTTTTTTAATTAATTCCAATAAATCCATTTTACAGCAATAATAATATTTTAGTATTTTTGTTAAAATAAATATCAATCATATTATCATAAATAACACAGGTTTACAAAAAAAACTAAATTTCGGACAATTTGACGAAACCATATGACAAGGGGGTTTTTGGAGTGGCTGATCACAAATCCGGGGTCTGCTCACCTCTATCGCGTCAGGTAAAGGTCATTTCAAGGTCAAATCAAGATAAATCGACAGTCGCTCTGAAAAAGTATATTAGGGGGTTCTTGGGGTCGCTGAAGATGAATCCGGAGTCCGCTGACCTCTATCTCGTCTAGTTCAACGTCATTTTAAGGTCAAATCAACATAAATTGACACAATTGCTCTGAAAGTATAGGGAGTTTTGGGGTCGCTGATCATGAAAACTGCGGTCCGTTGAGCTCTACTATGTCATGTAAAGGTCATTTCAAGTTCAAATCAGGAGGAGTTAACAAAATTGATTTGACCTTGAAATGGCCTTTACCTGACGTGGTTGAGCTCAACGGGCCCCAGTTTTGTGATCAGGGACCCCAAAAACACCCTAATATACTTTTTCACAGCGATTGTGTTGATTTGTCTTGATTTGACCTCGAAATGACCTTCAGCTACACGTGATAGAGGTCAGCGGATCCTGGATTCGTTATAAGCGACCCCAAAACCCTCCTAATATACTTTTTCAGAGCGACTGTCGATTTATCTTGATTTGTCCTTGAAATAACCTTTACCTGACGTGATAGAGGTTAGCGAACCCCGGATTCGTAACCAGCGACCCCAAAAACCCCCCTAGTCATATGGTTTCGTCAAATAGTCCGAAATGTATTTTTTTGTAAACCTGTATAATCAAAAGAATATCAATATTTTAATTTAAATAGACAACTTTAAAACACAGACAACTGTATTCACAGTAAAAGTTTCAAAAGATCACACATTACGCTCAAAATAGGAGGTAAATCTAGCAGACGAGTCGTTGTGACTTCCAAAATATGACAACACCGCTGGAAGTGACAACGCGCCTTGAACTACCCTATATATGGAAGCCATAACGTATGCTGTACGCTTCGGTATATACGTATATATACGTATATACATTTTATAAGCCCCCCTTTTACCAAATACACAATTTTTAAAAAATAATTCCTAGTAGAAAAGGTGGAAGTCGGACAGCCTCTTCTGTATACCGGAAGTCACAACTTAACGTGCATCAATATATATATATATATATATATATATATATATATATATATATATATATATATATATATATATATATATTGATACACGTATCCATGTAACTTCCAAAGTAGATACTCGTAATACGTTGTCACTTCATATATACCGTTATGACTTCCGATTTCGGAAGTCACAACGTTTTGCCTAAATTTTTACGAATTTGGCTACTAGATGGTATTAGAAGGCTTATATCAAAAATTTCACTAGAAGTCACATCGTATCTAATATACTCATAAGATCAGATTTTAGTACGACGGTATATCATCAGCGCTAGTGTCGCTCCCGTACGAGAATACACGTGATATACACAACGCGTAGGGCTTCCGTATACCACACCGCTCGTTGTGACTTCCGTTATTTGGCAACGCTGTGTAAACGTTCCCAGACGCCAGACATTTCATTGTTATAGATTTGCGGTCGTAGTATTTTGTGCAGCTGTTATTTAAATATGAGTAATAGCAGATCTGCTTTACTTTCATAGTTAGCGTTAAATTAAATATATTATCTTTATAGTTAGTATATTATACATGTACAAAATTCAAAGTGTCCATTAAATAATATAAATTATTTTTTAATAACCTTAAAAAATAAATTTAGGTAAATATTTTCATTTCACGAAATTGCCGAAAATCGCGTATAGGTATTTTGGACCTAGGCTGAAAAGTCAATTTTAGTGATTGTTACTTCGGAAGTAAGTAAAAGTATAAAAACACACAAAAAAATTGAAACAATGAATTAAAAGTGATAAATAGCTCTAACAAAGTAATAAATTCTAGTAATAATATGAAATACAGTAAACTCTCTCTTAACATACACCTCCCTTTGCCGGGCACCTCCTCTATATGGACGGTTTTTCAAACAAAAATAATTCGGCGATATATGAACCTGTACCCTTCAACTGACAACTGACACTCAACACCGGACGTTGACAGTAAAAATGATGTGTAAATGCGGATCTGCTTCTTCTTCTTATGCCGTCTTCTAACCAAGGTTGGCGATCACCTTTTTAAACGCTTCTCTGTCTTTTGCCAAGTGAAATATCTGTTCAACACTGAGGTTAGTCCAATCTCTGATATTCCTCAGCCAAGATTTCTTCTTTCTTCCCAAACCCTTTTCCCCGCTACTCTTCCTTGCATGATGACGTGTAGCAGAGAGTATTTATAGTTACGAAGTATGTGGCCCAGATACGATGTTTTTCTTATTTTAATTGTGTTCATAAACTTCCTGCCATGTCCAGTTCTTCTTAACACTTCTTCGTTTGAGACTTTTGCAGTCCAAGGAATTTTCAGAATACGCCTATACAGCCACATCTCGAATGCCTCCAATTTTTTTACGGATTGTGCTTTTAGAGTCCAAGCTTCTACCCCATATAGTAGTTGCGACCAAACATAACATTCGACGAACCTCAATCTAATGTCCATACTCAATTTCTTATTTGTAAACATTAACTTGAATTTTATAAATCCTTTTTGAGCTATTTCTATTCTCACCTTGATTTCCTCATCTTGATCTAATTGTGAGTTCATAATTGCTCCTAGGTATTTATACCTCTCGATTCTTTCTATCGGTTTACCTCCAATGTCAGATGTATGTTGTCAACAGGGTTTTTTGAGATCACCATTAATGTGGTTTTATTTATATTCATTGTTATTCCCATCTTTTTGCTTTCTCTGTTAATGATATATAGGAGAATTTGTAAATTGTCTATATTCTCTGCCATGATTGCGGTATCGTCTGAAAATCTTATGTTATTAATGATGCTCCCTCCAATCCTTACACCTTCAATTCTTTCCCATAGTGCCTCCTGAAATATTAGTTGGGAGTACACATTGAATAATTGTGGCGACAGCACCCATCCGTGCACGACAGCACGTATCCGCAAATGTGGATAGTAAATATAAAATGAAGAACTTTTTCCAAATATTTTACGATATAAAACTACATTTTTTATTATTTATTAAGCTCAATATTCCTTGTTGGCCTAGGAATAAAACGTTTACATTTCTGATTACATTTTATTTTAGTCTTATAAATTTTATATAATTAAAATTCAGTCCATTTATACAATCTTTCACCACCTACTTCCCTCTCCTTCAGTTCAATGCTAGTTGTTTCCATCTCTCAATGTTACTTTTCTTCAGGTCTTCGTACACACTGTCCTCCCATCTTTCTCTTGGCCTGCCTTTCCTTCTCTTTTGTTATGGTCTACGTAAGAGTACCATTTTGGCATTCTTTTACTTCTCATTCTTTCGATTTGCCCCAAATATTATTCTCTGTGCTTTGATCGTCATCGTTATCGTTGGCTCTTTATACAGTTCTTCCAGTTCTTTATTGGTTCTTCTTCTCCACTGATCTATTTTCGCACCTCCATATTATATTGCTCTTAGCATTTTTCTCTGCAATCTTTCTAAAAGGTCTGTTTCTGACTTTTCAGCACCCATGTTTCGCATGCTCTGCGTATGATACTGTAGGTCATTTTTTATCGTTTCAAATCGATACATAGCCCGATCAAAGAACAATCTGACCCAAAAAAAATAAAGGAAGGATGAAAATTTGGGAATAGGTAGTTGAAATTGTCTATTATTATATAAGAAAAAGTTAACTACTCTACACACCCTCCATTTTACAAAAATTGAGGGAAATACCCCTTCTCGGAGGTGAAAAATATAGCGAGTGAATATATTCATTTTTAACAACAAAAAACATGTTTTAGACGGTTTTTCGCAAATAACTCAAAAAGTAAGTATTTTATCGAAAAAGATATTCTTAGTAAAAATCTAGCTTATAAATAGTGAAAAGAATGGAGTACGCATGAAATCTGTATACCCAGTAGAAGTGGAGTTGTAACTAATGAAAAGTAAGTCCTTATTCGTCCAATTCCAAATCGAGTATTTTAAAGTGAAATAACCAAAAAACGGAGAACTTTCCGGGGAAAACTTATTAAAAATTTTTTTAAAGTGTTTAAAAACAGGTTTATTTTAGTTTTTTTTTAACTTCGAACATTAAAAGTAAGTGAGTTACGCTCAAAATATTTTTGCTCCCTTTCAATTCTGAAAAAAATTGGTTTTAAAATAAAAAAAAATTTCTGATTTTGAAAAAAATTCCTTTTTTTTTTCAAAATAACTGAAAAATTATTAGTAATACCAAAAACCTCAAACAGTAATAAAATGTACGTTTTGAGTTCTGATTATTTTGGATTTTTTGTTTTCCTGGTAGACAAAAATTGATTATGCTAAGACTGTTCAAAGTTTGCATACACTCGTGATTAGTGACTTGTTCAAGGCATTTTAACTAAAGCCATTTCAAAAAGAAGCACTTTGAACCGATGAAACTTACAGATCATATAAAGAATACATAAGAAAAGTAAAGTGTGAAGCGGTAACGATTAAATTTATTTGAGATGCTAATTAGGGGGTGATTTTCGCGATTTTTATACCAAAAAATAAAAAGGGTTGAGCCCTTTGATTTGCGTAACAATATTTTGAGCGTAACTCACTTACTTTTAACGTTAAAAGTTCTTTTAAAAAATAAAAATAAACCTTTTTTTAAACACTTTAAAAAAGTTGTAATTAATTTTCCCTGAAAAGTGCTCCGTTTTTTGGTTATTTCACGTCGAAACATTGGATTTGACGAAGATGAAATTTAATGAAAAAAGAAGATTTGATGAAATTTGACGAAGAAGGACCTACTCCTCATTAGCTACAACTCTGCTTCTACTGGTTCAACAGACTTCATATGTACACCATTTGTTTCACTTTTTTATAAGCTATATTAGTCCAAGTAATGAAGCTTAAAATAAGACAAAACCTCGCAATTTTTAGAGAATGGATCAATTTGCTTAAAAATTTGAGAATAAGTAGTGGATAGTCCAAGGATCAAAATCTATATCATGCCGAAAGGCGCTTTTACCATGGGGGTGGTTACCACCCCATCTCGGGGGGTGGAAACTTGTTTTTATATTTTAATCGCAAAAGTTGGTAAAAACGTTTATTCTAAGTAAAAAACGTTTTATACATTTTTTTGATAAAATTGATAGTTTTCGATTTATTCGCTATCGAAAGTATTAGTTTTATATCGAAAAAATCAATGTTTTTAATAGGTTTTCTGCTAATAACTCCAAAAGTCTTCGTTTGTCCCTATGTCAGTCCCTATTTTTTTCAGCGAAGAAGTGATCGCAAGCAACCCCCTAATCACCACCCTAATTAAAATTAGTCATTTACCTTATTTGGTCTTTTCATTTATGTATTATTAATAGGTTCTAAAAGTTTGACTGGCTTAGAATGATTAGTTTTTAAAAAACTGGAGTTAAAAAAGAATGACGAATTTTTGTAGTTTGGAAAAATGGCCTTTTCTTCAGAATAGCAAGATTAGCATCAGAGATACGAAATAATGTTTAAATATGAAATTGTAGCTTATTTAATTCCCAAGAACATGGTTTAAAAAATTTTTTTCTGCGGTAAAAATTTAGTGAGCTGTTAACAATTAAAACTTGCAATAACATGCAAAAACCACCTTTACCAACCCTTTCAAAGTCACCGCTTTTTGCGACTGAGGATTATAAAAGATTTAATATTAATAGTCATATAGATCTTGTAAAAACCTATTAAATTATTTTTACCAAACTTTCTAAGATGAAAAGTAAAAAAGTTACGGTTAAAAAATCAATATATTTTTTTTGAAAAAAAAAGGAGAAATCCAATTGGAAGCATAATAATGTAAGTTAGCGGTATTTTTAGTCATTGGCCTTATTTATTCTTATTTATTTTTGTACAGTGGAACCTCGATAACTCGGATTAAACGGGACTGCGGCCAATCCGGGTTATCGAAAATCCGGGTTAGCCGGATAATATGGTAAAAATTAGTAAAATACATATAAATAATAAACAAATACACATTATAAATGCAAAAACTTGAAATACATATGCACAGTACAACTAAATTACGTACAGTTCTATACAGTATTGTTTATTTCTTGGTAAAAAACTCAGTCAAAATGAAAAAATGTATGTTTTGTCTGATGAAAATCTGTCCGGGTTAGCCGGACTTCCGGGTTATCGGGGGCCGACTTATCGGGGTTCCACTGTATTGTTAATATATTCTAGAAGTTTGACTTGCTTAGAATGATTAGTTTTTAAAAAACTGGAGTTAAAAGCTAAAAACGAATTTTTGTAGTTTGGTAAAAACTGCCATTTTCTTCAGAATAGAAAGATTAGCATCAGAGATAGAAAAAAATGTTTCAATATAAAATTGTAGGTTATTTAATTCCCAAGAACTTGGTCTGAGAAAATTTTTTCTACGGCAAAAATTTAGTGAATCATAAATGAGTATGTTTATCGAAAAACATTGATTTTTTCTATACAAAACTAACACTTTCGATAGCGAATAAATCGAAAACTGTTAATTTTATCAAAAAAATGTATAAAACATTTTTTGCTTAGAATTAATGTTTTTATCAACTTTTGCGGTCAAAATATAATAAAAAATTTCCACCCCGAGATAGGGTGGCAACCACCCCCATGGTAAAAGCGCCCTTCGGCATCATATAGATTTTGATCGTTGGACTATCCACTACTTATTCTTAAATTTTCAAGTAAATCGATCCATTCTGTAAAAATTGCGAGGTGAAAAGCTTCAGTTCCTGGCCTATATTTTTGCTAAGAATACATTTTTCGATAAAATACTTACTTTTTGAGTTACTTGCGAAAAACCGTTCATAAGCATAAAAATGAACATATTCACTTGCAAATAACTCGAAAAGTATTGACTTAGTGAAAAAACTCTATAGAACAAAAGTTGCTTAAAATTAGTTATTTTATCCAATTCCGGACTTATTTTGAATGTATATTTTCAACCCCAAGAAGGGTGTATTCCCCTCCATTTTTGTAAAATGGAGGAGATGTAGAATTGTAAACATTTTCTTATATAATAATAGACAATTTCAACTACCTATTCCCAAATTTTCATCCTTAATTTATTTTTTGGAGGTTTTCGATAAGTTTTGTATTCCTTGATCGGGCTAACAGATCTTTACACAAGTGATATTTGATATTAGGTATGAATACTGTTTACACTATATTAATTATGTAATACAAATCTGTTCACATCTTTTAACTGTTAGCAACGCAAGCAAAATTTTAATGTGTATGTCGATCCATGAAAGAATTGCTGACCCCATTATTACTCTGATAATAAATACCTCGATAAATTTTTGTGTTTTGACTGAAATATGAATCTTAACTTAATTATCGAATGAGGATATTTGGGTTCAATAGACGTCATTGTATTAATTTGTAGGTCTTAGCGTTTTGGTTAAAATTTCGTAAATTATTTTCGGATTAAATTTCACAATAAATTTTGTGCATGATCTGAGCAATCAACCTATATGTACATAAATTTAAAGTAACTGAAATAATTTTAGTTATTAAAGTTATTAAAAATTTTAAATTAACAAAATATAAAATATTACTCTAGTAATACATTGTTACTCTAGTAATATTTATTTTGATGACACCCGACTTGGGCGTCGAAACGTTAATGAAATAATTTTTTTTAGTAAAATTGTGGCTTATTTCTCATTAAAAATAATTAATTATATCATATTTATTTTTCCCTTAAACGGACACCTGCCTTAAACGGACAGTTTATGCGGATCAACTACTGTCCATCCAAGGGAGAGTTCACTCTATAATAGAATAATTGTATCTAATTATTAAAAGTTTTTTGCTTTAAACGTGTGCAGAAATCATCATATTAACAGAGCTCGGAAAATAAGCACTTAAAAATTCTAAAAATGTTTTAAACAAATTGTTACAGTTGCTATTTTTGTGCCGTAAACAATTTTTTGGATCACTGTTACTGTTAAAAAAAAACTGACACTGACACTGACTTTGGATAACTGACAAACTCCCTGAGCGTTTTTTGCAATTATAGGATTTGCAACATTTTGTTTTTTATTTGTTACTAAGCTCGATTTTCTTGGCCGGAGTGTATCTACCTTTATATTGTTCATAATAATTTATTATTCAATATTATATTATTAAATTTAAAATGTCGTTAGTAAACTCCAACTCCAACAATAACCTGGAGCTAAAATAAAATCACTAAAAATATTTGTTAAAATTACTATTACCTAGCATCATTTTATTCATTATATTCATTTATTCTTCTTCTTCATCTTTTTGTGTAGACATAACTCTGTCTGTTTTTCAATGTGACTCCAGTAAGTTGTCATTCCATCGTTTTCGTGGTCTTCCCACTGATCGCCTTCCTATTGGGGAACCGTCTCTCGCCGTCCTTACTACTCTGTTTATTGTCATTCGGCTTTTGTGGTCATTCCACCATTCTACTCTTCTGTTTTTCACCCAGTTATTAATGTTGTCCACCTTGCATCTCTGTCGTATACGTATATCTGCACTTCTGGCTCTATCACATAGTGTCGTCTCTCGCCGTCCTTACTACTCTGTTTATTGTCATTCGGCTTTTGTGGTCATTCCACCATTCTACTCTTCTGTTTTTCACCCAGTTATTAATGTTGTCCACCTTGCATCTCTGTCGTATACGTATATCTGCATTTCTGGCTCTATCACATAGTGTCTTACCATCGATTTTTCGAAGTGTTTTCATCTCTGCTGTTTCTAGCATTCTTTTTGTCCTTTCTGTATCAGGTTGTGTTTCTGTCGCGTATGTCATTATTAGTCTGAGGACTCTTTTGTAAATTCTGCCTTCCATTTCGTTTCCGATATTTTTATTTCTCCATATTGTGTCATTCAGGCAGCCTGCGGCTCTGTTTACTTTATTCACCTGAGCTTGTACTTCGGTTTCGAGCTTTCCGTAGATAGAGCTAGATAGTGTGATGCCTAGATATTTAAACTCTATGACTTGTGCTAATATCTGACCGTCCAGCTCTAATTTACAACTAGATTTGTTGTTATAACCATGCATTTAGTCTTTTTTGGGGAAATCAACATGTTAAATTTTCTAGCGGTTATGTTAAATTGGTGCAGCATACGTTGTAAATCATCTTCACTTTGAGAGATTAGTATTGCGTCGTCTGCATAGCAGATTATTTTAAGTTGTTTTCTCCCATTTGGTATCTTTCTTTTGTTCTTACTTTTTTTTATTATTTCATCCATGATCAGGTTGAACAATAGAGAACAAGACAGGGAGTCTCCCTGTCTTATCCCATTGCCAGCTTCAATTGGGTCAGTTAGTTCTTTATCTACTTTTACTCTAATCGTGTTGTTCTGATAGATATTTTCGATCGTTTTAATTATTCCTAGAGGTACCTCTCTTGCGTAAAATAAATGGATAACGTCTTTTAATTTGACTCTGTCAAATTCCTTTTTAAAATCGACGAAACATAAGTATGCCGGTTTGTTGTATTCTACTGATTTCTCTTGAATCTGCCTCATTATAAATATAGCGTCGGTACATGATCTTCCCGACCTTAAACCTTGTTGTTCTTCTGCTAATCTTATAATTGTATTCAGTGTGTTTGTTATCACTTAGTGTTGTGTTTAATAAATTAATTCCTCTGTAATTCTCCGGGGGTCCGAATTACAGACTCATATTCATTTACAGAATTATGTTCATTAATAGCTGTAATTGACTAATGCATAGTTTTAATTATTGTAACAATTATTATTACAGTTAAACTATATAATATTAATGATATTTTATATATAGAATTAAGCCGTTTAACCAATTAACCAATTAAGCCAATTAACCAATTTCGATTTCCAATGCGAAAATGACATGTAATGAGAAATCAAGAACGTTACCGCCTTCTCCAACGGATTTTTCAAGGGAAAGTAAGTGGTAAAAGAGGACGTGGTAAAAGTGGTAAACTTTACGAACGTGGTATAACATGACTACCACTGAACTGTCCCGCGCTGCGGTAAACAAAGTCAAGATAGCCATGATGATCGCCAACATCCGGAACGGGTAGGCACTTTAAAAAGAAGACATTCTTATTGGAACGCTAGATACCAATGAATTCCACTGCCAAGTGTGAGACTCTAAGATAACAGATCACGCTCAAACTACGAGGTAAATTTGGCAGAAGAGACGTTGTGACTTCCAAAAACATGACAACATCGCTGGAAGTGACAACGCGACTTGAACTACCCTATTTACAGAAGCCACAACGTATTATGTCCGCTTCCGTATATACCTATATATATACAACATTTATTATGGACAACATTCCTTTCCCCTCAATATGTAGATCTATCGTAGCACCCCCCTCTTATCAAATATACAATTTTTAAAAAATAATCCCAAGTAGAAAAGGTGGAAGCCAGACAGCCTCTTCTGTATACCGGAAGTCACAACTTAACGTGCATCAATATATATATATATATATATATATATATATATATATATATATATATATATATATATATATATATATATATATATATATATATATATAGTAAAGTTTTGAATATTGGGGAAATCTGCAAACCAAAACTCAATGCGTATCAATTGTACGGCCTAACGTTTTCGTGAATGATTATTCACTTCTTCAGGGCTGAAATAAAGAAAATGTTAATTAGCCATATATATTCCATGCAAAATGTTAGTTTTCATTACCATTTTGCATTTCACCAACATTTTGCATGGAATATATATGGCTAATTAACATTTTCTTTATTTCAGCCCTGAAGAAGTGAATAATCATTCACGAAAACGTTAGGCCGTACAATTGATACGCATTGAGTTTTGGTTTGCAGATTTCCCCAATATTCAAAACTTTACTGTTTAACTTATCTGCAAAGATTAATCTTTCTTTATATATATATATATATATATATATATATATATATATATATATATATATATATATATATATATATATATATATATATATATATATATATATTTATGCACAGATATCAAAGTGAGGTCCTGACATTACGCGCACTTAGTGAGGACCGGTAGAAAACGTAGACATAATGTTTCGATTCTACTTATTGATATCTACTTTGATTGGACTAGCTCAATTTAATAAATTTATCTCAGGGTTTTACATCATCCAATCGCAGAAATGCAAAACAATACTCAGAAAAAACTCATGGAAAAATAAAAATAAAAAAAAAATAAAATATAAACGTATATTAAAGAAAAATTAATTATACCAAATAATTCAAACACAAATGTTTAATAATAGAATAAACTGTGAAAACAGACAATCTATGAATCTAGAAATGCTTGTGCAAAATAATGAAAACAATTCTGAAAAATACCGCAAATTATTTTGAAATCAAAATTACCCAGTATGAATACAAATTAAATTATAACTAGTAAACAAAAGTCAATTTAAAAATCACGAAAAGGTTTCTGTAAAAGTTTATGTCAATTTAAAAATCACGAAAAAGTTTATGTCCCATTTCACTTGAGTCTCCACATAGAGGTCGATGCAACCAAAGAAAACCAAAAGTGTGGCAAACAGAGACTATTGACGGAGAGAAAAATGTATTTTGGATACCTTAGTACAGCTGCTTTCACTTGACATTGAATTTTCTTTTGACTTCCAAAAATAACATTTTTACTTTGTGCTTTTTATATACGGGCACCTATAAGGCTTTTTAATTTACGAAGACCGACACTTGTTACTCATTCTTCAACAGTACCTTCTATTTCAGCTCTCTAAAACACACCCTCACTCTCGTTCTTTTCTTGTCAACCAAAAAAAAAAAAATCTGACATCCTTCAAACTATATCCTCCCTTCAGTTCCATTCGTCCAAACAAATATCCTTACTACGTCATATATCAATGCCTCCAAACGCTTTTGCCGCTAATTGTTCTTAGAAATACTGTCTATTGAATGTAACCGCACTGACGCATTTGTCCAAAATTCATAGAATTATTTTAACATTATAAAAAAAACTTATATCTTACAACACAATACTGGGTAATTGAAATCGGTATCTATTTTACAGGGTGAATGAAAAAATTAAATATTAAAAAAAAACTATTTTAACGTAATAGAAATTATCATACAATTAGATAATTAGATTTTCTTCTTTTTCCTCTCTGCTTTTCTTTATCTATGACAACTTCCCCGACCTTGGGTATGAATAAAAATCGAGATTGAAAAGAAAAGAATTTTTTTCAGACCCAAATTACTCAAGTAAACTGTACATAAATTCCAATTACGGACTCCTAGATAAATACTTATGCCCCCATTACTTTGTTTCATAATGACTACTAGATTTATGTGTTGTGAATGGCATCTTTCAATTATTTTATCCCTCAACCTGTTATCTATTTCATGACCTACATATTTTCTATATTTACACGGATTAGAATATGTCTTCGAGCAGAAATTAGATAAGTTTTTCCTTTTGATTGTGTGTTCGTATTTTGTCGCTACTCTATTTTCAGTTTTGATTTCTCCCGCATGTTCTGCCAATAATTTTTTTAAGTCATGCGCCATTTCTTCTCCACAGACTATTATTGATGTCTCTTCTTCCTTTTCGAAATTCCTTGATTTTATACACATATTGAACTCAACTTTGTTCTCATTCTCCTCCGATTCTTCTTCTCCAAAAACTACAGTTTCTTCCTCATCCAATATTTCAACTTCTTTTTTTGTCATGTTTGTACACACCATTTTCGGCGCAGTACTGACATTTAAATTTTCTTCTTCCGCTTCTTTCTCTTCAGGTCCTACAATTGTGTCCACCTGTATCGGTGTTACACTTCTTTTCTTCCTATTTCTTCTCCTCCTCTTCTTCCCCTCTTTTCTTTCTTCGGTGTACATCGTTTGCGATGCCACACTTCTCATTTTATTAGATTTAAAATTTGTTGTTAAAACATTTACTTCATTTCCTGTGTCTTCTTCTTCCTTCTCCTCTTTATTTTCATCTTGCTTGTTAGTCATTGATGTACACACCTTATTCGGCGCTGTACTAACTTCATGTTCATCTTCTGTTTCCTTTAAACCTTCTTCCAGTATGTCCTCTCCAAATTTTATATAGTTGTTTTCAAAATTAATTTCCGTTCCATACTTATCCAATTCATCCATTCCAATGACAATATAAGGACATTCCATGTCCTCAATTATAAAACAATTTATCAAATATTCTCTATTTTTAAATCTCAATGTCAAACCAATAGCCTCATTCGTAGTCGAAATCTTTTTTGAATTAGCACTCACTAACCTTATTCGAGAAATATTATACTTTTGAGAATTTAGTCCTAAATCCTTTATCAATTGTTTATTAACTAATGATACCTCTGAACCATTTTCCAAAAGGATATCCAACTTTTTATTTTTAATATACCCCTGTACCATAACCAAATTATTGCGCCCGTATTCAACCTTTTTTTTTGCTAAAGTGATAAATTCCCTAGGGTGAGTATATATTCCTGAATTTGATTTTATTCCTGTTTTTAGTGAGTGCTCTCCCGAAAAGACGGCCCTGCTCTATTGCTTTCTACTTTCACATTGTCTATTTCTTGGTGTCCTTGTTCATCTTCTCCTTCTCTGATTAAACTTAGATTGTTTATTTCTCTGTTTTGTTCTCTTCCTTGTCCATTGTGGTTGTTATATTGGTTTCCTCTGTTAAAATTTTCCCTTCCTGTATTTGGCTGACATGGTTGACTGTTATAATTTCTCCCATTGTTTTGAAATCTATTTTGCTGATATCCATTTCTATTCTGCTCATATCTATTTTGATGAAAATTGTTTGTATATCTTTGTCCTTCGTTATCCCTATATCCATTGTATCGGTATGTATTTTCATTACGAGACGGTCTGTAGTTTTGTGTTCGGTTTGGTTGGTTGTTCCCATTGTTTTCCGTTTGCCTACGTGTCCTTTCTTTTCTTCGAGCCTCTCTTACAACTAAGAACTGGCATAAACTGTCCATGTCCCTATATCCTTGCAAGGTGACATAGTCTTCCATTGTATTGTCAAAATGTCTTGCTATCAATTCAACTAGCTGTTCTTCCGAATATTTATAATTTAAATATTGCCCACTAGCGTATACTTGTAATGCATATTTCTCTTCGGACATTCCTAGTTTTTCATCATATTTCCCATTTTGTAGTTCACTATTCACGACCATCTGTTTCTCTTTTCCCCAATAATATCTCAAAAATTTTCTTTCAAATTCTTCCCAATCTTGTAACTCATTTTGCTTACTCTCGAACCATAATGCTGCTCCATCCTTAAAATGATTCCTTATCATATCCTTAACCTCTTCAAACTCTTCATATCCTTGTTTTTTATTTTTAAGCATCCTAATAAACGGGACTGGGTGCTGTTTCTTTATATCCCCGCCAAATTGGACCTTATTTTCTGCTCCATTGTGTATAATTAGTTGCCTTCTTTCTCCAGTATTATGTTGTGTTTTTACTTCCAATAGTTTCTTATCCATTTTTTTAAATCTATCCTCTATTTCCTCTTCTCTACCTTCTACATGTTTCTCCAAATTATGTAGTTTCTTGGTAAGTTTTTCTAAATTTTGGCTAATTTCCTTTGTTTTCTGCTCTACTTCATGTTTAATCTGCTGTAAATACATTTGTACCTCCTCTTTATGCTGTTCTAGTCTCTGCTCCATTTGTTTAAAACCTAGATCTTGTCGTTTACTGTTTTCGTCTATAAGTTTTTCTATCCTTTCTGCTTGTTTTTTACTGTTTTCTTCCTGTCTTTGTAGCATTTGTAATATCCTATCCATTGTTGACATTTCTGTGGTACTCTCCTTGATTGTTGTTTCTGTAATACTAATTTCTTCGTCTACATTTTCTATTCCTTCCTCACTATAACGTTCTTCTGTTTCCTTTTGTTTTTTGTTGAGTCTTGTCTCCATTTTCTTTCCTTTTTCTGGACTTAACAATGTGAACGTACAAACCAACCGAACTATTAACTTTGCCTATTCCACAAGAATGTTGATCAAATAAAAATATCTAGTTATGTAAAAAAATTGTTCCAAGATTATTCAAAGCGAAAAAGGTTTGAATAATAAAAATCAAAAATACTTTGTCTAAATTTGGCAGAGAGAAAAAAAATTAGAAAAATCCTGTAAGAATTTATATATTTTCCAGTACACTTTGTCTGGGTATTGGTGTTTCTGCTTTTGCCTCACACGCTTGGGCGACAATATTGTTTCGATTCTACTTATTGATATCTACTTTGATTGGACTAGCTCAATTTAATAAATTTATCTCAGGGTTTTACATCATCCAATCGCAGAAATGCAAAACAATACTCAGAAAAAACTCATGGAAAAATAAAAATAAAAAAAAAATAAAATATAAACGTATATTAAAGAAAAATTAATTATACCAAATAATTCAAACACAAATGTTTAATAATAGAATAAACTGTGAAAACAGACAATCTATGAATCTAGAAATGCTTGTGCAAAATAATGAAAACAATTCTGAAAAATACCGCAAATTATTTTGAAATCAAAATTACCCAGTATGAATACAAATTAAATTATAACTAGTAAACAAAAGTCAATTTAAAAATCACGAAAAGGTTTCTGTAAAAGTTTATGTCAATTTAAAAATCACGAAAAAGTTTATGTCCCATTTCACTTGAGTCTCCACATAGAGGTCGATGCAACCAAAGAAAACCAAAAGTGTGGCAAACAGAGACTATTGACGGAGAGAAAAATGTATTTTGGATACCTTAGTACAGCTGCTTTCACTTGACATTGAATTTTCTTTTGACTTCCAAAAATAACATTTTTACTTTGTGCTTTTTATATACGGGCACCTATAAGGCTTTTTAATTTACGAAGACCGACACTTGTTACTCATTCTTCAACAGTACCTTCTATTTCAGCTCTCTAAAACACACCCTCACTCTCGTTCTTTTCTTGTCAACCAAAAAAAAAAATCTGACATCCTTCAAACTATATCCTCCCTTCAGTTCCATTCGTCCAAACAAATATCCTTACTACGTCATATATCAATGCCTCCAAACGCTTTTGCCGCTACTTGTTCTTAGAAATACTGTCTATTGAATGTAACCGCACTGACGCATTTGTCCAAAATTCATAGAATTATTTTAACATTATAAAAAAAACTTATATCTTACAACACAATACTGGGTAATTGAAATCGGTATCTATTTTACAGGGTGAATGAAAAAATTAAATATTAAAAAAAAAACTATTTTAACGTAATAGAAATTATCATACAATTAGATAATTAGATTTTCTTCTTTTTCCTCTCTGCTTTTCTTTATCTATGACAACATATATATATATATATATATATATATATATATATATATATATATATATATATATTTATGCACAGATATCAAAGTGAGGTCCTGACATTACGCGCACTTAGTGAGGACCGGTAGAAAACGTAGACATAATCGTTTCAACTCTTCATAGTGACCTTGACAAGTAAATAGCAATTAAAAAATGACGAGTATACACAAAAAAAATTACGTATATGTGCCCCGTATTGTTCAAGTATATTGCCACCCAAGTGAGGCCATTATACGCAGCTATTAAAGTGAGACTGTATATACTTTTTCGTTATGCGCACAAAGTGAGGACAACTTTACGTGTATATTTCCTTACAGCTCATCAAGTGAGGACCATACAGTGTTGTCGATAAATATGAGATTAATCGTTTCTACTGCCTTTTTCTGTATAACACAGTAAGAATTATTATTGTTTCGATGTTTCAGTCACTTGTAGTTATAAGAAGATGTGGACTCTTTGTTCTTGCTCGTACTGTTTGTTAATTTTATAACATTTTAGTACCTCAGCATTAAATCACGGTAGCCTTATCGGAGACTAGCGTTGATAAAGAAATAGTTTTATATTTTTTAATAATTTACGTTAAAGATGGATAGGAAAGCAAGAATTTTGAAAATAGCGTTAGTTGAGAACAATAATAATCAAAATGGAGGAAACAGTGATAGTTCAGTTATGTGAAATTTATATTGAACTTAACATATAAATATAAAAACCCGACTTTTGATCTAAGGGGAACACAGTTTTTACGGTACATACATATCTGTCATTTGTCAACCCCCTCCCTTCCATTTCCCCCACCCCTTATTTTTAAATAGGGAAGAGGGGCGTGTGCTAGCTCATTTGAAAGGATATTCAATTCTCTATCCAGTATTATTAACATTGACATAATTATCTATACAGAGTGTATTTTAGTATAGGTACTGTTGCCCCTGTCGATTTTCATTTTGAAATGAAAATTTTAGAACCTTAATTTTAGTATACAAGATGATTTACTTAATTTAATTAAACTTAATGTACCTTTTTTACTGACTTAATTTTACAGTTATTCCACTAGATGGCAAATACAGTGAATATTTGCATATGTTTTATTTCGAATAATCATTTTAAAATAGTTTTAGTTTTCTATTTTCTCTGAAAATTGTTGCAAGCTTCTTGTTCTTATACTTAAAATCATGTCACTACAAATTTATACGAGACTACATATTAAGAGTATAGAAAGTATTATAATATATGACATACATGTTTTTTTCCATTTATTGAAGATATTTCACCTTATCCTGAAACAATGCAATGTGACCAAGTGTCCTCAACTAAAAAAATATATCCCACTATTTTGATATTAAATGTATATTTTGTACTATAAACCGTATTGAAATAGATTGCAACATGTGTGCGTGGTTGGGATATTGACTGCGAAACCTAAGGCTTCATTCGCCTAATCATATTTACCTTTGATTCTTATAACAATAAATAAAATTGATTAACATTTTATATCAATATTATTAGTGTTTTTAAACAATATCAGTATGATATATCAGTATGATAAAGTCAAGATAAACAATACTATAACAGAAAGCTTTGAGGTCAAACAAGGACTGCGACAGGGTGATCCATTATCGCCTATAATGTTTAGCATATTACTAGAAAAGGTTATACATGAATCAAACATTAATAGAACAGGTCTGATCTACCACAAAAAACATCAGTGCTTGGCATTCGCAGACGATTTGGTAATCTTGGCTAGGAGCAAAATAGAACTTATAGAAACACTCATGAAACTCGAGGAGAGGGCAGCAACCAAAGGATTGTATATAAATGAAGCAAAAACAAAGTATATGGAATGGACAAATAAGCAATTCGTTCGGGGGCAATACATAACAATGACAACAGCGAAGGGAACACAGTATAAATTCGAAGAAGTTGAGAGATTTGAGTACTTAAGAACTGTCTTCACAAGAGATCCTAACTGTGAAGAAAAAATACAAAAGAGAATTATGTCGGACAACCGCGCTATATTTGCTTTTAATGGGTTGTTAAGAAGTAAACATATATCACGAAGAGCAAAACTAAGAACTTACAAGACCGTAATAAGGCCGATAGTAACGTATGCTTCTGAAACATGGGTCACAACAAAAAACATCAAGAGTTGTTATTAGTTTGGGAGAGGAAAATGCTGCGCAAAATCTTCGGTGGGAAAAACTTAAATGGACAATGGGTAAGAAGAACAAATAAGGAACTAACTGAGCTCTATCAAGATCCTAACATACTAGCAGTAATTAAGGCGCAAAGACTTAGATGGTTGGGCCATGTGCAGAGGATGATTCCATCTAGAATTCCCAGAATGGTACTATCTAGTGCATTGGCAGGGAAAAGACGAAGAGGAAGACCGAGGTCACGATGGAGTAATGGAGTTAGAGAAGATATGAGAAGAATTAACTTAAGGAACTGGGAAACAAAAGCGACTGACAAAAGGGAGTGGAAAAGAATAGTACATCAAGCCATGGGCCTACTAGGCTCGTAGTGCTTACATATTATAATATAAGTTTTCTAATATTATCCAGTTCCATATCCAGTTCCGAATCCAGTGGTTATATTTCTTCCGTATTGTTTAGTTTCGCTTCCAGTGATTGTATTTTTTTTCTTGTTTTTTTTTTGAAATATTTATTTATTATTTTATTACTATATTTTTTTATTGTGCTCATAATAGATTGCAACATTGTCTACAGACATGAATGCAGTAACAATAAATAAAAAAATCGGAGATCCACACCCCGGATTTGAAATCGAAACCTCTGCTTTACGAATCCGAGATCCGAGGTCTACCCACTAGGTCACTAGGCTATAGGTCACTAGGCTATCGCTCTTAGACAATATTTTTTCCTGAAACGGGGAACTTTTAAAGCCGGGTCTAGACTATGTAACAAAACATGCTAATAACAAAGTTGTACAACAAATTTGTTGTACAACTTTGTTATGTAACTTGTTAATAGCATGAGTATCCAGACTATATAACAAAAAACAAAACAACAACATGAGCATAAAGTTTGCAGCATTTTAGATGGATAGCTGGTGGGTTAGGTAGTATATAAAATTGCGTCATATAAGTATGGAGGATCTCTTCATAGCAACAGCAGCTTGTGTAATATTGTGGAGGCGACACCGGCGTGTTAAATTAATATTTTGGATGTGTCCTTCATTAGCAGCTCGAGCAAAATATAGGTAGTGGTACAGCTCTTTTAGCTGATCTGGAAAGAGATAACATAGACCCATCGACAGGAGACATTAAATGTGATGGCAGTTTTAAAAACTTCTTAAGAATAGAAAGTTCTGATTTTGAATTTCTTATAAATGAAATCGGCCATAAAATAGGCAGGAAAGACATTTCGAGATGCAATTCCAGTAAGAGAAAGATTAACAGTTATATTATTAGCAAAGTATATGAGGCGTTCTTTGCAAAAACCCCAGTTGTCCTTTTTTTTCGGAAATTGACTTATGGCTTCTATGGATTGAAGGACTAATTACCTACGTTCCTTGCGTAAGAAACTTGCATTAAAATTACAGTAGTTCAAAATATAAGCGACAAAAATATAGGCGATTCCGCCTAAACCCCATATGTCAAGCGCAATTCCCTTCAAAACCATAGTTGTTATTGGTGTTTTTGCGGGAAACTTTATCGCTTGGCTGTCAGAACCGTGGGCTGTCAGTAGGTTTTTATAGGTTAAATATCCTTCGAATAGTTGTGTTGCGTGATATTATAAGTAAACACCATTTTTCGTTCATTTTTTATTTTGGTTTATTACTATAAATATCGTTTTTCCTATAAATTAATGAAAAATTCCTGCAAAAACCCCATATGTCAAATGAATAAATGTCCTTCATAAATAAACAAAAGGAAAAAATAATGTTATTTATATTGTAAACTATGTGTAATCATCAAAATAATAAATCACTAATTTGAGAATTTCCGTAAACTTAATAGGGTTCAATTAAATAACTTTTTTTTAAATATCTCCGATGTTGTAAAAAGTGACATATGGGGTTTTTGCAAAGAACGCCTCATATTTTTTAAACTTTTTTCTCATTGTTTCAGAGAGGAAGTATAACATTTCTGTAGAATTTAATTCCTCAGTATTATCGTCTTCACCTGTTCATGATTGAGTGTCACTGTCTGTTTGAATTGGTGTAGCTGGAGAAGTAGCGGATGTAGGTGTAGTGGACGGAATAGAAAGGCTCAGATATGTTGTATGATTGAGTGCCTGTTTGAGTAGCTGATGAAGCAGTCTGCATCTGTGTAGCGAATGAAGTGAATGTTACAGGTTTTATGTCTGAACACTCTGCTCTGTAGAGAATAGTATTTATGTCAAATTTAGAGTTGATTTGCACCGATTTGCTGTTAAGGTTCCGCGTACTGCTTTTCTTTTGTTGGCTTGAGTTATAGGCGTACGTGCATTGCATTAGTTTTAACTACAGTTTCTGTATCTATTTTCACTTCTATTTCAGTCTATTCATCGTGTTTTTTATTTGTTTTTTAAATCAATAAATGTAGCTCATCCCATAGCAATCCCATAATACTCGTTACTTACGAAATAGCTCAATTAAATGAGTAGTCAGTTCTTTCGACAATTTCATCGCGTAAATAACCCTACGTGAACAGAGCAAAGAAAAATCTAGCACAATCACTCCAGAATGAACAAGGCGATATGACTCCAACGGTTGCTGCTCGCGTAGGTACTATGCCAGAGAAATGTTTCAATAACATGTTTTTAGGTGTAGATCAGTCGCGGTGCGGTTTTATAACTTTCTTTGATGTTTACCGACATCTGTTGGATAACATAAAACATGCTATATAACCAGAAAAATGTTATACAACACTGTGTTTTAAAACTTGTTTATTTAAAATTTTGTAACAAGTTACAAAACTTTGTTATTTAACATGTTTTGTTACATAGTCTGGACCCGGCTTAACGGTAACTTCTTATAGGTAATACACTACAATTTCTGAATATTTTTTCTGAAATCTATCGAATGGTACCAAACACGACCCCACGGAGGTGGGGGGGGGGGGGGGTTACTTTAAAATCTTAAACTTTTTTTTTATTTCAGATTTGGATTCTTTGCGTAAAAATAAGCAACTTTTATTCGAAACGTTTTTTTCTAATTACGGATAGGTGGCGCTATAATCGGAGAAAACGGGTGTTGGAAATGGAAAATTAAATTAAAATATGGAAAGTCCCCACTAAAATGGAAAATTTTACTTAACTTTTTTGGTTTTAGAACCTAATAATCACAACCCAATAGGTCCCCAAAGCGCTCGAGTGACTGCACATTTAGCATACTTTGCTCCCCTGCTATATATGTATTATAAATAATATGCGAAGTAATTATTAACCCAAACAACCATAATTCAACTTTTATTTACTAATAAAGAACTGGACGAAAGTGTCACATCAGCTTTTATGAAACACATGAATATTTACATAAAAAGGTAAGTGATCTGCTTGAAATCGATATTCCCAAAATCATCTAAAAATTGTTTATACTTGAGTACTTTGAGACTCTTGTATGAAATGTGAATACCGAAATACGATTAGGAATCTCCATTATGTAATTTTTAAATAATACATAATTCTTAGGAAATGAAAGGTATTATACAAATGTGTTAAAAAATACTACCTACTGAAATTTTTTGATGGCAATAAATGATGAATTGGTTTATCGAATTTATTTTTAAGGTGATACAGTAGCGATCAACAGGTAGCCAAAACGCGTTCCAAGATTGAGGCTGTAATTTTGAATATTTTTTCGAGATATTTGGCACACGTATTTGTAATATAATAAAGAATGGCGGTACAGAGCCCAATTTGAAAAATATATTAATATGTGGAAATTACTCTGTAAATAAATACAATATTAAAAAAACGAGTCTGTACCGCCATTAAGAAAAACAAAAAAATACACTTTCTTCAAATAAACTTTTTTATCAGATGCCTAGATTTTGTGTCATTTTGGAACTACTAATGAAATAAAAAATTTTAGTAGTTCCAAAATGACACAAAATCTAGGCATCGGATAAAAAAGTTTATTTGAAGAAAATGTATTTTTTTGTTCTTCTTAGTGGCGGTACAGGCTCGTTTTTTTAATATTGTATTTAATTACAGAGTAATTTCCACATATTAATATATTTTTTAAATTGGGCTCTGTACCGCCATTCTTTATTATATTACGAATACGTGTGCCACATATCTCGAAAAAATATTCAAAATTACAGCCGCAATCTTGGAACGCGTTTTCGCTACCTGTTGATCGCTACTGTTACCTCTTAAGTAAAATATGTCATTTGGATATTTTTTTAAACTCGATAGATCCTAGGGACATGTCGGTAGATCGGTAGGATCATCACTTTTGGGAGTTTTGGGAATATCCCAATTGACAACGCAATATACACCGACGCCGTCTACAACGAGCGACGAATCAGAGATGCCAGATTGGGGTACTTTCGCCCATTTTTAGGGTAATTTGAAAGCACATGGGAAAATTTTTATAGGTTGAATTGGTTGGGGAATTTTTCGGGAGGAAAATTGAACAAACTGAATTGCAATATAAATGTATTGTTATGATCTGCTTTTTATTAATTATATATTAATTATTATTTATCTGATTAATTATTTAATTGTCGCAAATCATACATAAAAATGAATAAAAAACCTGTGGACACAGATGTCTGAATGAAATCTTTACCACTTAAATTTATTATAGTTAAAAAAAAACAATTTATCGGTTTGTTCCCGATGACTTTGGTAAAACAAACTAAACAAAACAAATTTATGTATTCTACTTTTTATTTACTTTTAGAAATATTGGAATTTTAATTCATATGCATTTTACTCAAAATTTTAGTTTCCGAACATAAAAATATCTTTCACATAAGTTGACTGACCTTTTGCTTCACTCACTCTGATGTCTTCTCGTGACCCAAAACAGCTCTCCCTTGTTGACTATGTTAAAGGCTACTCATCAAAGCCCTCTCCGTTCTCCAGCTTCAAAACTATCAGCATACCAGCACCAATTCTCCAACAAGCCGGGCCTCTTTTGACACGTACTCGATTCAAACAAAACTCCAAAAATTCTCTGCTCTCCTTCTCACAATAATACAGAATCGAAGAGGTATTTCGTCTCAATTTGATCTGTCTCTCGTTCCACTTTTCAACACTATTCTCCACTATCAAACAGCCACTGGTATCTGCTAACTATCTATCCACTAAAACGTCGAACCGGTCCTCAGCGATGCCAAAAACATAATGACTTCCCCTTCAAACTCTCTTAATCATTCAAACTACTTTTCCCCTTCCACGTTGCCAAGAATCTGAAACATCGACTTTTCCATTCGACAAACAAAACAGTCACCCTCAAAACCATTCCGACCATCCTAATTACCTTCTGAGAACTATACAACATTTACTCGTGTTGAAACAAAGATACTAAAATTCCAAACTTTCTCCTAAAACCACTTTTCTAGAAATTGATAATTACCTCTACCCTAAACAATCTTTTTCCATTTTAAATCAAAATACATCGTTATTTTCACTTTAATTATTCACAAAAGTCTTTAATGGTTCATCGGAAAGCTCATTAAAAAAAGAAATCCACTTACATCCAAACTAAATTCTAATAAATATTTACAGATCAATATACAGGGTGTATCAAATTTATGTGCCCGCGTTATTAAAAAAAAAATTAATTTAATTTTTATTTTGCCTTTGATTGATAAAATTGAAAACACAATATTATGTAACACATAACATTATATTAACATTATAACCTATCGAGTATTTGCTTCTGATTAAAAAAACCGAAAAATGGTTTTTGGAACAACCGCTTTTTTTGACCAGTTATAACCGCCAGGTTAAACCGTAAGTAAAAAACCGGTATAACCGAAAACCGGTTTTTTGTTGAACAACCGCCATCCCTACCTTGGTTGTTACAAATACAGTTCGCTGGAATAAGTTTTACCCCCCTTATTAACTTATTTATTTTTAGCACATAAGAAAAACGCTCGGATAGGTCGATTTTTAAAATAATCATAGTATATTATAGCGTAAATGTTTCGAACTTTACGCGATCCCTCTTCTTCAGGTGACAGGCACAACTTTGATTTTTTTAAATAGGAAAGTAAGTACATCATGTGACACCTCATTTAAAGGCTTTTTTCTACAACCGTGTTAAAAATGCAATTTTTAGAACTCCATACGTGCGTTAAAAATGCTACTTTAAGGCAGGGCCGGTTTTAGGGTTCTGAGCGCCCCTGGCAAAATAAAATTTGGCGCCCCTTCATATAAGAATATACAAATTTACTGCAAATATAAAAAAAATAGGAAAAAATCAAAATTTTACCATAAAGAACTATGTAAAAATATATTTATTTAAAAAATAGTAGGATAGTTATTACTTACAACTTATCCAACATAGGGCATAGCATAGCGAGCACATTTTAAGTTCAAGCGACGAAGAAGCGAGGTAAAAGATAAATGCACATTATCAACAACCAGTAAAAAATGTGTATAAATAACTATTTAGATGGAAAATAAGCCACAATTAAAATGAAAAAAATAATTTTATTATCGTTTCGACGCCCAAATCGGGTGTCGTTGTCAAAATACTACTAAATTAAACAAAAATGTTGTTGCTTAGTAAAAAATTCGTCTAATAATTTATTTAATCTGACTCATTTATATCATTTAGTGTGTATAAATCTTCTACAAGACCAAAAAACATGTTGATTGTGCGCAAGATATAGCTGCATCCCCAATAACTAAATTGAGGGAGTGGCATCCACTTAGCATAAAATAACATGCGGATATTCTTTGCAAACGCGAGCTTGTACATCTTTATTTTTTCTCTTCCTTTTAGAGCCGTTGTGATATCCTTGGCCTTACAATCATCTATGCAAATTCAAATAAAATCATTCATTATTTTTTTTTTATTATCTCATGAGCTTTTTATTATCTCTATGACTCGATACCTATAGAACCAAGCTATGGTTTTAGGTATCGAGTTACTAGGACAAACAATATGCTGCATACTAAAATTAAACCCGGTACTGTGGGATAAGAACATCAGTATAAAAACAAAAAGAAGAATATAATAGAACACCATGACAAAAAGTATTCTGAATAATGGGTGTGAAAATTGAATAAAAAATACGAAAACCAAATGCAAAATAAGAGCAACAGAGATCGAATACCTAAGTAGAAGCTGTAGAAGGGATAGAATAAATAACATAGAGATTAAGAAAATAATGGTAATGAATTCAAGGGATAATAGACAACATAGAACAAAAGAGATTAACCTGGTACGGACATGGCAGAAGAGCAGACCAAAATCGTTGATAAACAGAATAACAGATTGGAGCCCGATAGGAAGAAGGAAGAGAGACAGACCCCGAAAATCTTTTAGAGATAAAATGGACGAAGCAATATTAGAAAAGAAACCTGCAGGACTGGAAAAACAGAAAGAACTGAAAATAACGGTCAAGTGAAATAATACAGGAAAAACTATGGAAATCCAGGGTGGTCAAGAAAAAACAGGATGTTTCTAAATAAATGCAACAAACTTTAAAGGTTAATTCTATATGAAAAAATAATGACAGTTTGCTCTATAAGCGTATGTCAGCAAATACTTCGTTTCCGAGATATGGGGTGTTGACATTTTTCTTACAAACTGACGATTTCTTTATTGTTCTAAAACCGGTTCAGATATGCAAATGAAATTTGATGTGTTTTAAGAGGTAATTATTGCGCATTTTTTGACATAAAATTAATAATTTTATATCTACTGTTGAAATGGTGTGAATTTTTTTAAAGAAAAACATAGTACGCCACTGAGATATTTCAAATAACAAATCATTTTGGAATTACTCGTTCAATTTATGATATATACAAAAATCTATTATTCCTTTTTTTCATACGTCGTTCGTGCCGTTTTTATGCAAAAAGTGAAACATCTTAACGCGTACAAAGTATTCGAAATAAATTTCTATATATTCATATTATGAAAAAGAACTTGTCAATTCTAATTCATATAGATATACCTGGTTTGTTTTTTTTTTATTTCAAATTACACACCCACGGACACACGACAATGTTGATAAAGCAAAGTTTACAGAACAGGAAGACAAAACTATCTAACCATTGAGGCTATAATGACAAGTAGCAGTATAATAATATCACTGACTATTCATAAATTTGTTGATACTTCGTAAATCTGATCTTCGTGTATTTTAAGTATGTATGTATAACATTGTAATACCATAAAAGTGATAGGTATTACCTGACAAAAATGACCTTTAAAAGCCATAAGAGTTTTTAGGTTGCATTATTTTTATTAGAGAATTTTTGTGAGCTAGAAATAGTTTTCTTATTGTTACAATTATTTAATATTAATTGTCTTAGGAGTAATCTTAGCCCAAAGATAATCTATAAAGTCCAAAAAAATAGTGAATGTAAAAAATATTATATTTTTTTTTGTTTAGCTAATGCCTCGACAACTAATGGCCATTGGCATGGTAGGTACGGTAATTTTGAACAGTTAGGTACCTAGTGTCATGTGTAAGTAGTGTGGGTGTTGAGTAAGTGGCTTGTTACTTTGCAATGTCGACGTCATTGTCTTTGCAAAGAGACGCTAATTGTATCCGAAAGTCTGCGGTCCCTCCGGTGAGAACCGATCCCACGAGGACAGAAACTATATTCATTTATTAATTTATAATAAATGAAAAATTTCCGACCCTGGTGAGATTCGAACCCACAACCTTTCGGATTTTTTCGATCCAAAGGCAGGCGCTCTTACCACTGAGCCACGGAGGGGGGTAAATATTATATTTATATATCAGCGTCTCTCAAAATTTGGCGCCCCCAAATTCTGGCGCCCCGGGCGGTCGCCCGGCTCGCCCGCCCCTTTATCCGGCGCTGCTTTAAGGCACTAGTGCTTTAAAATTTTTATGGCACTGCAATTCGTATTGATCGTATAGGCAATTTTGATGTAATGTCAAAAAAATATAAAAATGGAATGTCAGTCAAGTTCAAGTAAAAGTTTTTGTAGATATTGTCCTGTAATTACGTTTGTAGAAAAAATATTGCATGATATGCGTGTGAAAAAGTGCATTTTTAAGGCACTCATGTGAATTGCAGAACTCGCTGTCGCTCATTCTGCAAACTTTCACATGCGTGCCTTAAACGTGTACTTTTAACACTTATATCATAAATAACTATTGAAATACTGATTACAAAAATTTATAGTATTTTAAGCCTTTCTGAGAGCATATGCGCAAAAATTTCGCTCGAATTATTTTTAAATGCGTTCATTTTTTTCGAATACTGAGAAAACCTTAAGTATTTTTAAAAAATTTAAACGCAGAAAGAAATATTACTGTATTATCCATGGTCGAAAGTCCTTGAGAACTTCTATAATATTTATTTTAATAAGTCACAGGGGTGAAAAAAAATAGTCTGATTTTTAATTTTAAATATATATTACAAAAGAAACTCTTTGTTCATTATAAGGGACTTTCTGCCCTCGGGAATAATGTAGTCTTCTATTTTGCGTTTAAATATTTTAAAAATACCTATTAGTTATCTCAGGATTCGAAAAAAATAAATGCGTTTAAAAAGAACTCGACCGAAATTTTGCGCCTACGCTCTCAAAAAGGATTAAAGTATTAAACATTTTTGTACTGTTTGAATTTATGCGACGATTGACGATCCACTGTTTTAAAGATTGGTTGAACAGATGTTGCCAGTTGTATGGTCCTCACTATGTGTATCGTAAGTTATTCAACAGGGCATAGAATATACATGGTTAGAAAATATACGCCAAAGTCAGCGCCTCTATGCGGAAAATCTCTGAACTAAAAATTGATGTGGACCATACAAAGTGAGGTCCCACTTTTTTTTGTAAAAAAACAGTGTTTGCTATCAGTACATGTCTACGAAAAAGTCTTACATTGATTGACTAAGTGAGGTCCGTATACTGGACCTCACTTTGTACAGGACCTCACTTCAACCGCAGTTTCTTTTGATATGTGGCTCACTTCATACGCTGGGAGTAAATATATATATATATATATATATATATATATATATATATATATATATATATATATATATATTGATGCACGTTAAGTTGTGACTTCCGGTATACAGAAGAGGCTGTCCGACTTCCACCTTTTCTACTAGGAATTATTTTTTAAAAATTGTGTATTTGGTAAAAGGGGGGCTTATAAAATGGGTCTACCTATTGAGGGGAAAGGATTTACCAAAATAAATTTTGTATATATATACGTATATAACGAAGCGTACAGCATACGTTATGGCTTCCATATATAGGGTAGTTCAAGGTGCGTTGTCACTTCCAGCGGTGTTGTCATATTTTGGAAGTCACAACGACTCGTCTGCTGATTTACCTCTTACTTTAAGCGTAATGTGTGATCTTTTGAAACTTTTACTGTGAATACAGTTGTGAATGCAGTTCTATGTTTTAAAGTTGTCTATTTAAATTAAAAGATTGATATTCTTTTGATTAAACAGGTTTACAAAAAAAATACATTTCGGAATATTTGACGAAACCATATGACTAGGGGGTTTTTGGGGTCGCTGGTCACGAATCCGGGGTCCGCTGACCTCTATCACGTCAGGTAATGGTAATCTCAAGGTCAAATCAAGATAAACCGACAGTCGCTCTGAAAAAGTATATTAGGGGGTTTTTGTGGTCGCTGATGACGAATTTGTGTCCGCTGACCTCCATCACGTCTAGCTCAAGGTCATTTCGAGGTCAAATCAAGATAAATGGACACGATCGCTCTGAAAAAGTATATTAGGGGGTTTTTGGGGTCGCTGATCACAAAACTGGGGTCCGTTGAGCTCAACCGCGACAGGTAAAGGTCATTTCAAGGTCAAATCAGTTTTGTGGACTTGTCCTGATTTGGCCTTGAAATGACCATTACCTTACGTGGTAGAGCTCAACGGACCGCAGTTTTCATGATCAGTGACTCCAAAACCCCTATATTTTCAGAGCGATTGTGTCGATTTATGTTGATTTGACCTTGAACTAGACGTGATAGAGGTCAGCGGACTAATGATTCGTCATCAGCGACACCAAAAACGCCCTAATATACTTTCTCAGAGCGACTGTCGATTTATCTTGATTTGACCTTGAAATGACCTTTACCTGGCGTGAAAGAGGTGAGCGGACCCCGGATTCGTGATCAGCCACCCCAAAAACCCCCTTGTAACATGGTTTCGTCAAATAGTCCGAAATTTAGTTTTTTTTTGTAAACCTGTATTATTTATGATATGATTGATATTTATTTTACAAATACTAATATTTTATTATTGCTGCAAAATGGATTTTTTGGAATTAATTAAAAAAGTGTTATTAGTAAGTAATTTATTTATGAAAATTATATCAAAAATTTTAATAAATAAATTTGAACTTATAGGAAATTTTAATATTTATTATTTTTCTTGATTAAATTTTGAATTTTAGATTTTATTACAGGCACCGTCCTTTTAATTTTTGATGTACCAATAATAATGTGTAATAAGAAAATTAAATTAAATTAGATCCATCTTTTTAGAGCAGATTAGTCCCAGTCTGCTACTCGATACTATTGACTGTGCTTCTCCAGTTCTTTCTATCCTCTGTCTTTTTCTGCTAGTCTCTAATTCCTGCCCTATATAAATTTTCCTTTACTTCCTGTAACCATTTATTCTAGTTCCTCCGCGTCTCCTTCTAACTCCGGGTTTCCATTGTAAAATTGAGTTTATAGTTGTTACGCTACCTGCTCTCCATATATGCCGCAACCATCTAACACTGTGCTGAAATCTGAAAATCTGGAATAATATCTACCAGGGTCGAAACATTTTTTTTAATATATGAAAATAGTTATTTATGAAACAGTTCGTGAAGTATGCTTTTTACGAATGCACGTGATGTTTAGAGCACAAGCGACAACGGAGCGAGTGCTATACATCGCTTAAATTCGCAAAAAGTACTTCACGCACAGTTTCATACAATATTTTATCTACGATAAACAAATAAAAAAACTGTAACTCTTCATCACTGGAATTCATTCCTATTCTACAATTTTTAGAACTTATTTAAACATTCTAATTTCTTTCAAACCACAAAACTGTCAAATTTTTTTTTGTAATTTATTGCTCATTATGTCATCACCATGACAACGCGAAAGTTAAGGATATTTGATTATATGAAAGTGTGTCAAAAACAGTGCGAAAAAGTAAATCCCGTTTAAAATACATTGTTACTTCACGCACACGTTATCCATTAAATAGATCGATGCAGATCGGCCTTATATCGGATCCTCTACTATTAGTCCGTTCGCTGACGGTAAAATATTGCAAAACCCATAAATTTTAAAAAACCGCTTAGATCAGGGGTGGGCAATTACTTTTAAGCGCGGGCCAAAATGAAAGTTTCAAAATGTCTCTCGGGCCGGAGGACTATACCGGATATGTACGCTGTGCCCACGCGAATTTTTTTGGTGTAGCTTATTCCCTGCCCAAGAAATAAATACTATAAGTATTATTTTAAAGCATTTGGACAAAGAAATTTGACTGTTAATAATTAGAAAATGGTAATAATAAATTGTCCTACTTGGGAATACATGCGAAAAACTTGTGCCCATTAAAATATGTCACGTAATTGAAAAAAAAATGGTCATTATATTAAATCATAAGAAGATCCAGAAAAAGAACCAGATAAAAAATGAAGATATTGAGCAAGTGGACAAAATGAAATACTTACTTAGGAGTCTGGATTACGGAAGATTTAAATTCGAAATCATAAATTCGATCAAGAATAGAGCAATTGAGGGTAGACTTTTTGAAGATGAGGACATTTCTGAGTCACCAAAGACTCAATCTGCAAATCTGATATTAGTTGATAAAATGTTGTATATCCACTCTATTCTTTTTTATGGTGCCGAAGCTTGGATTGTTAATGCTGACTTAATGAGAAAGCCGGAAGCTTTTGAGATGTGGCTTTTTGGGAGAATTTAGAAAATACCATGGACCGATCATATACGAACAAAATGATGTTGCACGAAATGGAAAGAGACAGAGAACTTTTGACCTCCATTAAAAGGAGACAGACAGCATATTTACGGCCCCTCTCTGGGACTGTAATTTTTTCCTCGACGCCGGTGAGAGGGCCGAGTAAGTGGTCTTGGTCCCTGAAATTGTGAGGGGAGCACGACCAGTGAAACCAAACACGGTCCCAGCGTCCAGCGACTGTGCACCGGGTGGTCGCCGGACACCGCCGCTGGACGCTAAAAGGTGCCGCAACTGGGGCGAGCAGTTGCGGCACCTTCGCCTTCAGCACTTATACATTTCCTTCCAACTTCCTTGCGGCTACCCTTACCCATAAATTTAATCTCGCCCACCCCCAAGAGTTTCTGGCCGGGGCCCGGTGGAGGGACCCCACGCACTGGGCAGGGGGTCCTCCGTCGGGCTCCGATCACAAACCTCTTTTCGAGGACATTCTCGACATACCCATCGTGAGTAGCCGCCATGTCTTACCCCACCTAAGCACCTTTCCCACCGCAAATCCTTTCCAAATCCCGCGCTACAGGGGAGGCAGCAGTAACGCGGAAATTCCAAGTAGCCTGTGAATACAGACTGCTACTGCGTCCGGAGGCAACCGTGATAAAAAGCCTAGAGGAGTAAACCTCAATAAAATAATCCCCATTATCACGGTGGAAGGCATCGTGCCAAAGGTATGAAAGATGTGAGGGTTAGAGCATCACAAACGATCCCTTCGGGATACCTGGCGACCTCCCGAAGTAACTTAGCCTTAGCGCGGCAAGGGCGCACGGCCCCGCTGGACTGTTGTTCGGCCCGACTCGTGGGAATTAGAATGGAAGTAAAAAATAATGACAATACAGTTGCGGTGGAAGGAGAATTTTTCTCAATTTTCTCCCGATCTATGAGGACCGACAGAACCCCTGAAAAGGCGGCAAGAAAGAGCAAGAGTGAGGCGGAAAAAATAAGTAAGAGTGAGGGGGCTAATAGTTCTTCTGAAGTGCCGGAGGTCCACACGGACCTAGAACAGAAAGGGACGCCGGTAACTACCAGCAAAAGAAAGAGAGAGGCGGGCATAGGGCCAGGACAAACCCCAGAACGACTAGAGAGTGTCAAAAAGATGAGAACAGAGTTGCAAAAGCTAAAGGAGACGATCACTGAGGTGCTGAGGTTGACTAAGGTCAATCCCAACACCAAAGTTGAAATCAAGACTGAGGTGGCGGGCTTAGATTGGCAGCTCACCAGGCTGGAGCGGTCTTTTAAGGAAATGGAAGGAGAGGTAGCAGAGATGTGTGGAAACAAAAAAAAGAAATCTAAGGAGTCTTCCGTCTGTACAACAAGCGAGGGAACACAGACGTTTGCATCGATGGCTCCAACGAGTATCGATATTGGAATTCAGACCAACCTGGAGGAAGAGTTTTCGGAGGAACAACGAGTGGCAAGGATTGAGAAGAGTATGAACGAGGGAGCGAATGCGAGTGCGGAAGATATAATGGCGGTGATTAGCGAGGATTGGCCGGAGGCTTTGTTCAGGAGGACGATCCGGAAAGAAGGAAGTCCCTTTTCATCTGGGAGCGACGTGGCCGTGGCCATAACGAGTGACGCTGGAGATGCGAGGGTGATTGAGAAGCTCAAGGAGCTTTATCCAGAGCTGCCAAGCTCCCCTGTTTCCGGTAACGAGACCGCAGGCGTGGGGACGGTATATGTAAGGGTCCAGCACGACAACGAGGAGGGTGAGCGAGTGTCTACTGAAAGGCGCGCGCACAAACTCATCCTCGGCAAGGGTGAGGAACCGGACGCTGTCAAGTTCCTGTCAGCGATGAGATTGTTGACGGAAAAAATGGAGAAGGATGAAAGGAGCAGTGTAAATGTGTGGGCCCCGACAGCCTTGGGGATGGAGGTAGCCCGCAAGCTGTCGGAGTTGGCAGTGAGAGGCAGGAGCTTGACGGTGACCCTGTTCGGAGAGAAAGAGAGTGAGAGAAGACCCGCTGTCAAAAACGGGGTAGTTGTGCTAAGCAAGGCCAAGGATAAATCCTTTGCTGATATGGTGCGAGGGCTTCGCACGGGACTGGGAGAGAGGAAAGATGTAGTGGTAAAGCGAATGAGGAAAACAAAAAATGAGGGCATGGTTTTGGAATTGGACGGTGGAAGAGAGATGGCTGAGGAGGTCAGGAGGATCGTCTCCGCGGGCAACACCTGTGTTACCAAAGCGGTGGCGAAGGGTGGAGTGCCAAAAAAGATGATCTCCCTGATCGACATGGACTTGATAACCACGGAGGAAGACGTAATGAACGCGATAGAGGACTTTGCAGGGAGAAAGTGCGAATGTGAGGTGAAGGATATTCGACCGTCACACGGTGGCAAAATTGCCAGGGTAGAGGTAGAACTTTGCGTAGCAGAGAGACTGATTCGGAGGGAGAGACTGAGGGTGGGAATAATATCCTGTCTAGTAAAGGAAAGGGTTTTTATCGCGAGATGCCACAGATGCCAGGCATTTGGGCACATAAGAGCGGAGTGTAAGGCAGAGAGTGAGCATAAGGGTTGTTGGAGATGCGGAGAAGAGGGTCACATAGCCACACAATGCAATGAGAGTAAATTGTGGTGCGCGAACTGTAACGTAGAAGGTCATAGAGGTCAGAGTAGAGAGTGCCCGAAGTTCAGGCGTTTGGTTGACGAGGCCAGGCGTAGGTCTGCGAACGCAGTGCGGTAGATGTGAGCTCTTTGTCTGAAATGGCGAATAAAAATCGTTATCCTGAGTTGAGGGTTCTCCAGACCAACGTGGGTACGGCAAGATTGGCACACGATCTAGCCATTGCTTCCGCCGCTGAGGGAATGTTTGACATTCTCGTGGCGTCGGAACCAAACCCTACATTGGTCAGGAATCGTGGCTGGTATGTGGACGACTCGGGTCGCGTCGCTGTATGGATCCGGAATTCAAAGTTAAGAGTGAGAGAGATCGAAGCCCATATGGGCTTCCTGTGCGTAAGGCTGGAGAGAGTGAGTCTCGTTTGCTGCTATATCTCTCCAAATATACCAGTGAATGAGTTCGAATGGAAAATGAATGAAATAATGGAGGAGGTGAGGAAAGAGAGTAGTAACGGATGTGTAGTGCTCGGCGACTTTAACGCGAAATCCGCGGCTTGGGGTTCGCCGATCACCGACACCAGAGGGCAAGTGATGATGGAGTATGTGGGTGCTCTTGACCTGGTTGTGCTAAATACAGGCCTGGAGCCTACGTTTGTGAGAGGTGAGTCTGGAACATATATCGACGTCACCTGCGCTACGCAGGCGACAGCGCGATGCGTGAAAGATTGGGCTGTGTTACCGGACTACACTGGGACCAACCACAGGTTTATCGGCTTCGCGATAGGCGGGGCAGGAATTCCCACAAGAAGGTCCTCCGCGCGCGAGACGGGTATTCAAGGAAGCCGTCAGATAAACTGGGACGTATATGAAGAGAGAGTGCAGTGGGAGGTGCAATGCGTCCGGGACCAACCACCTACGGTGGAATGTCTTGAACGAGCTATGAAAGCCGCGCTGAGTGATAGTAGAACGAGCAATGTGCACGCCAGCAGAATGCCTTACTGGTGGAATGATGAAATTGCAATACTGAGAAGAGAGTGCATCACGCTACGCCGGCAAATGACAAGAGCGAGGAGTAGAAGACAGGAAGAAGTAGCGAGAGATAAAGAGAGAGAGTATAAAGCTCGGAAGAAGGATTTGAATAGAACGATCCGAGCCGAGAAGAAGAGGCACTGGAGTGATCTGTGTAGCAAATTGGATGAGTACCTCTGGGGGGACGGGTATAAAATCGTAATGAAGCATTTTAAAGCGTATCGTCCGTACGACATGCCGCTGGACGAGAAACTTAAGATTGTCGGGGAGTTATTCCCGCCCGGAATTTGGCATGGCGTGCGGAGGGACGTGAATGCGCAGCGGGGTGTACCCTTCTCCCCTGAGGAGCTCGCTGAGGCGGCGGAGTCCCTCAAGTCGCGCAAGGCTCCCGGTCTAGACGGAATAC
Source organism: Diabrotica virgifera virgifera (assembly GCF_917563875.1). Classification (NCBI taxonomy): domain Eukaryota; kingdom Metazoa; phylum Arthropoda; class Insecta; order Coleoptera; family Chrysomelidae; genus Diabrotica; species Diabrotica virgifera. Next base: position 98,316,900 of record NC_065451.1, on the reverse strand, counting down.
CGCCAGAGGCGATTAAGTGTCTGGAGCGATTGGAGCCTGCGTGGCTTTTGGGCCACATAAATGCCCTGCTTGAGGCACAGGTGTTTCCCGAGTCTTGGAAGATCTCTAGGCTCGTACTCCTGCCGAAAGGTGCCGGAAAGTATCGGCCTATTTGTCTTCTTTCCAGTATAAACAAGCTGTACGAGAGGATGTTGCGTAAGAGAATCGAAGGGGTGATAGAGAGATCCGGGGGATTGTCCCCAAGGCAGTACGGATTTTGTAAGGGTAAGAGCACGGTAGATGCGGTGATGGAGGTGTTTCGGGCTGTTGAGGGGAGGGGAGATCGCAACAGGTGGGCGGTTCTGCTCCTCTTCGACGTTCGAAACGCTTTTAATTCATTGCAGTGGTCCTCTGTGCTAGGTCCTCTGGCGGCGAGGAACTGTCCCGCATATTTGATGAATATCGTGTCGGACTATCTGTCCGAAAGGAAAATTATGGTAGAGAGAGGCGTGGTTGTAGACGTTACGGCTGGGGTGCCCCAGGGGTCCGTCCTTGGCCCGTTGCTATGGAACTTGGCATACGACGGTGTCATTCACTGCGAGTTCGGAGAGGGGGTAACCCCCTTTGCATTCGCGGATGATCTCGCGGTGCTGGCAGTAGCGCGGTATAGGGAGGAACTCCTGTTCCGGGTATGGCATGCAAGTGTGTTGATTCAGGACTGGATGAATGACCATGGTTTGAGTCTCGCGGCGGAGAAGACGGAGGCGGTAATCCTTAAAGGCCCGAGAAAGAGAGATGGAATGGTGTTTGACTGTGCGGGCGTGCGGATCACTCAAGAAGTACGTCAAGTACTTGGGAGTGGTCTTACATACGAATGGTGGTTGGGGAGAGCACGTCCGGGAGGTGACCCGGAAGGCAGCGGAAAGAGCGGCTGCGCTGGGGAGGATAATGCCTAACATCGGGGGACCTAAATCCGAAAGGAGGAGGGTTCTACACGGTGTTGTTCAATCTGTCATCCTCTACGCGGCACCAGTCTGGAGTGCCGCTGTGGAAATACAGGCATACAAGAGGCTTTTGGTACGCGCGGACAGAACTAGTTTGCTGCGGGTGGCAAGTGCTTACAGGACTGTGTCTGCTGCTGCCCTGTGGGTGATCACCGGCTGTGTTCCCTTACATGTGTTGGTGAGTGAGAGAGATAGAATGTTCCAGAAGAGAAATAGAGAACTACAAGGGGAGAACGTTAGAAGTGAGGAGAGGGCCACATCTATTGAGATGTGGCAGGCCGAGTGGGATGTAACGGAGCATGTGGCGCAGTGGACGAAGTCACTGATACCGAATCTGCGAGGCTGGCTGGACTGCGGGCACAGGCGCCTAGACTATTATCTGACGCAGGTGCTCACAGGACATGGGAGCTTCCGTAGCTACTTACACAGATTCAAAAAGACCGAATCGGACAATTGCTTGTACTGTGGGACTTCGGACACTGTGTCACATACCCTTCTGGAGTGTGTCAGATGGGCAAGGGAAAGGAATGAGCTGGAAAGAGTGTTTGCGTCTGTGAGAGAGATGGTAGAGAAAATGGTGATTGATGAGCGATGGTGGGACAAAATCCACAATTATGTGAGAAAGGTTTTGTCGATAAAAGAGAAGGAAGCGCGGGAGCTAGACGCAGTTCTGGCAGGTATCGAGGAGGCAGAGCTGGGCCCGCATAGGTAGTAAGAATAAGAGGTTGACAGCATATGATTGAAGGACGTAGTGGTCGGATGAGTGCGAGAGACGGAAGCTAATGCGTGATGACGAGTGATTGAGAATCGGGTAAAAGAAGGACATCAGGGAGAAGTCATGCCTTAACGGGCGATTCCAACCTGATGCCCTAGTATGAGAGGGGTGGGGTTTAGCTGGTCCCGGCCACATCGGAGTTACGGAGGGCAGGGAGGTCCGATTTAGGGCCAAACTGGTCGACGTGACACTGATGAGGTTTCAGCTCAGGAACCCAGCACTGTCGGAAATGTTTACCTCCGTCGTCTGTTTGCAGATTCCCCACCTAGTGATGAAAAAAAAAAAAAAAAAAAAAAAAAAAAAAAAAAAAAGCATATTTACGGCACATGCTCAGAAATGATATGTACGAGTTGTTCGAAGGAAAAAGGGGTCCTGGTAGACGACAAATATTCTGACTGAAAACATTTGAGACTGGACCGGGTTAAACACACAGACGCTTTCAAGAAAAGCAGAAAATAGAGACGAATTTGCAATGGTGTTTTAGCCAACCTTCATTAGTGGAGTCGGCGTTAGAAGAATAATAATAAATTAATGGTAATTAAATAAATCAGTTATTGAAAGATTTTATTTCCTTATTTATTTATATTTTAACGATACAAATTAATTTATATTGATACATATTTTGTAAATATACCTAATATTAAATAAAATTATAAAAAAAAAGACAAACATTAAACGTTAAAATTAATAGAATACTGTTCATGTGATATTATTTCTTCAAAATTGGGATCCAAATCACTTGTAGCAATCCTTAATACCGAGTGTAGATTTTCGTCAGTAATTTGTGATCGATATTTATTTTTTATATATATATATATATATATATTGATACATGTATCCATGTGACTTCCAAAGTAGATTCTCGTAATACGTTGTTACTTCATATATACCGTTATGACTTCCGATTTCGGAAGTCACAACGTTTTGCCTATATTTTTACGAATTTGGCTACTAGATGGTATCAGAAGGCTTATATTAAAAATTTCGCTGGAAGTCATATCGTATCTAACATACTCATAAGATCAGATTTTAGTTCGACGGTATATCACCAGCGCTAGTGTCGCTCCCGTGCTACTATACAGGCTATGTACACAACGCGTAGCGTCTTCCGTATACCACACCGCTCGGTGTGACTTCCGTTTTTTGGCAACCCTGTGTAACGGTTTCCAGACATTTATCTGTTGTAGATTCGCGGTCCTAATCGTACTTAGTGTTTTGTGTGCCTTTTGTTTTTAAACATGAATAATAGCAGATCTGCTTTACTTTTAAAGTTAGCCTTAAATGAAGGTACAATAAGTGATTATATATCTCTATAATTATATATTTTCTGTACTTATTTTAATCTATAATATTTACTTACTTATTTACTTATATAAATTCATTTTTCTCGTGTTTTTGTTTACTTCCTTTTTTACAATGAACTTCTAATTTAATCTACACTCACCGGCACGAAAAACGGGCACCCCAAAAAAATGGGTAATTTTTGATGTCTCGTATCTCCCAAACCTGTTGTCCGATTTAAGTAATTTTTTTTAATATGTTATAGCCTTATTCTTTAACAAAATAGCTATGATAATATTGTTGATAGACAGGTAAATTTTCATTGTATACCGGGTGTACCAATCAAACTGGGTTTTTTTTCTCAATTTTCACAACACCCTGTGGAATATTCTAGCCTTTATAAAATATTTAAATCAAAGCCTAACTATAGCTCCAGGTTTTATTAACATTCTGTTTTTTTATTCATTCGCTTACGTTGGATAATAAAAAGTTAAGGACTTTAACAACTAGCCATGTTCTTTATCGATACAGGTGTTTCTAAATATAAGTGCGACAAACTTTAAGGGGTAATTTCTGCATGAAAAAATAATGATCGTTTGGCAAAAGAATTTTATATTTGCAAGCATTTGCGGACATAGCTTTATCAAGTAAACGATCATTATTTTTTCATGCAGAATTACCCCTTAAAGTTTGTCGCACTTATTTAGAAACACCATGTATTGATAAAGAACATGTTTAGTTGTTAAAGTCCCTAACTTTTTTATTATCCAACATAAGCGAATGAATAACAAACAGAACGTTAAGAAAACCTGGGGCTATAGTTGGGTTTTAATTTCAATATTGTATAAAGGCTAGAATATTCCACAGGGTGTTGTGAAAATTGAAAAAAAAACAGTTTGATTGGTACGCCCAGTATACAATGATAATTTACCTGTCTAGAAACAATGTTATTACAGCGATATAGTTAAAGAATAAGGCTATAGCACAGGGGTGGGCAAAAGCCGGCCCGCGGGCCGGGTCCGGCCCTTTCGCTTACTTTGTCCGGCCCGTTGAAAAACCCCGCAAGTACCTAATCTTTTTAATCCCTTTTATGTGATTTTGTTGAAATCAACAGTAATAGTTTGCATAGTGTTCACATAAATTATTAAATATATAAATAATAGAGAGTATTATAATTACGAACAGCCTTAGCTAACTATATTTTTAAAAACTGTTTAATTGTAACTATTTACTTTAAATTTCTTTTAAAATATAGGGAAATCCCCGGAGATTCATAATTGTTTATTCGGTATTAATAATCGTATTTAACTCTCAAGGTCTCAAGACAAGCACTCGGTGTTTGGGTATCTATTTCAACCATATCACTGACAGTTTATGATCTAAATACCTCAGCACTTTGGTCCCAATAATATGATTCTTTATTTATTAAATCTGAATTAAGTATGGTTGTTTGGAATACCTACTTCAGTATAAAATTCATTGTTACCGATTTTTGCCGAAGTTTTACAACTACTTCGAAAGACGCGTATAAGTTTATTTTGATTTAGCACTGGTCGTATTTCCTATTACTCCTCATATTTCTTTTGATACAGTGTGTGTTATTTTGCAAATATATAATAAATTGAAAAAGTGGAGGACATTTTGTAAGTAAAATTTGAAAACATTGTTTTTATTTTATTGTATTAAAATATTTATTTGTAAGCATTTGCAAAATGATACAATCTAAAAAAAGAAAAGTTGATTTGGAATGCAGAAATTTTAATGAAGCATGGACAGAAAAATACCTTTTTACGAACATTGGTAAGAAAGCAATTTGTTTAGTTTGCCATTAAACCATTGCTGTTTTCAAGGAATATAATTTAAAGAGGCATTTTACATCAAAACATCCAAAATATGCATCGTTTTCTTTAGAAGAACTTAAAATGGTGCAGACAACTTAGCAAAAAACTTAAATAAACAACAAAATATTTTTAGCAAACAAAGTAACATCGAGAAATCTACCACACAAGCAAGTTATGTTATTGCACACAAAATTGCTAAGTTATATAAACCTTTTTCTGAAGCAGAATTTGTTAAACAGTGCATGGTAGAAGTGTCGGAGATATGTTGTCCTGAAAAAAAAACATATTTTTGAAAATTTAAGCCTGTCAAGGAGAACAATAGTACGACGGATCGAAAATATTTCAGGAAATTTACTCGGCCAGCTAAAAACAATAATTGCTGATTTTACATATTGTTCTCTGGCGTTGGATGAGTCCTGCGATATTACTGACACAAGTCAATTATTAATATTTATTCGGGGCATTAACAAAAAATGTGAAATTCGCGAGGAACTTCTTAGTGTGCATCCAATGAAAGATACAACTACCGGTGAAGACTTCTTTAACGCTGTTGAAGAGTGTTTATTTAAAGTAAATTTACCTTGGAACAAAATAGTAAGCATCACTACGGATGGCTGTCCTAGTTTAACAGGGAAAAATGTGGGCTTACTAAAACGAATCAGCGACAAAGTAAAACAGTTGCAGCCAGAACAAGACATATTATTTTTACACTGCATTATTCATCAAGAAGTGTTATGTAGAAAAGTTTTAAAATTGAATCACGTCGTTACTGTTGTGACAAAAGTTGTAAATTTTATCCGGGAACGTGCCTTAAATCATCGACAGTTTGTTGAATTTTTGAAAGAAATTGAAAGTGACTTTTACGAAATTCCTTACTACACTGAGGTGAGATGGCTTAGCATCGGTAAAGTTTTGGACAGATTTCAATATTTGCTTGATGAAATAGTATCCTTCTTGTCGATAAAAGAAAAACTACATGATTTTCCTGAATTGCAAAATGAGGCATGGCTAAACGATTTGTCGTTTTCTGTAGATATTGTAAAATATTTAAATGAACTTAATGTAAATTTACAAGGGAAAAACCAGTTCGCTTTCAATATGCACTCAAATGTCAAAGCATTTATGATAAAACTAAACTTATTTGCTGAGAACTTTAATAAAAAAATATTAAACCACTTCCCATCATTACAAACACGACGAGAATTATTGAAAAATTCTGATTTTCTTAAATATAGTTCAGTAACACAAGACCTGCATACTGAATTCCAAAGAAGATTTCAAGATTTCAAAGCTATTGAAAAACCTTTGTCATTAATTAGTCAACCTTTCAATTTCGATGTGCAAGAAGCTCCTGTAGAAATGCAGCTAGAATTAATTGACTTACAGGCAAATAATTTATTAAAAGAAAATGTTCAATCAAACGAATTGAGTGCTTTCTACGGTGCTTTGAATACAGAACATTTTAAACATTTTTTAGCTATGTTCAAAAATACCTAGTTTTATTTGGTTCGACATATATTTGTGAAAGAACTTTTTCGTTGATGGTTTCCACGAAAAATAAATATCGATCACAAATTACTGACGAAAATCTACACTCGGTATTAAGGATTGCTACAGGTGATTTGGATCCCAATTTTGAAGAAATAATATCACATGAACATTCGCGATTTCACGTTTCGCATTAACTATTATAGAAGTTATACTTATAATGAGTATTCTATTAATTTTAACGTTTAATGTTTGTCTTTTTTTTTATAATTTTATTTAATATTAGGTATATTTACAAAATATGTATCAATATAAATTAATTTGTATCGTTAAAATATAAATAAATAAGAAAATAAAATCTTTCAATAACTGATTTATTTAATTACCATTAATTTATTATTATTCGTCTAACGCCGACTCCACTAATGAAGGTTGGCTAAAACACCATTGCAAATTCGTCTCTATTTTCTGCTTTTCTTAAAATCGTCTGTGTGTTTAACCCGGTCCAGTCTCAAATGTTTTCAGTCAGAATATTTGTCGTCTACCAGGACCCCTTTTTCCTTCGAACAACTCGTACATATCATTTCTGAGCATGTGCCGTAAATATGCTGTCTGTCTCCTTTTAATGGAGGTCAAAAGTTCTCTGTCTCTTTCTATTTCGTGCAACATCATTTTGTTCGTATATGATCGGTCCACGGTATTTTCTAAATTCTCCCAAAAAGCCACATCTCAAAAGCTTCCGGCTTTCTCATTAAGTCAGCATTAACAATCCAAGCTTCGGCACCATAAAAAAGAATAGAGTGGATATACAACATTTTATCAACTAATATCAGATTTGCAGATTGAGTCTTTGGTGACTCAGAAATGTCCTCATCTTCAAAAAGTCTACCCTCAATTGCTCTATTCTTGATCGAATTTATGATTTCGAATTTAAATCTTCCGTAATCCAGACTCCTAAGTAAGTATTTTATTTTGTCCACTTGCTCAATATCTTCATTTTTTATCTGGTTCTTTTTCTGGATCTTCTTATGATTTAATATAATGACCATTTTTTTTTCAATTACGTGACATATTTTACTGGGCACAAGTTTTTCGCATGTATTCCCAAGTAGGACAATTTATTATTACCATTTTCTAATTATTAACAGTCAAATTTCTTTGTCCAAATGCTTTAAAATAATACTTATAGTATTTATTTCTTGGGCAGGGAATAAACTACACCAAAAAATTCGCGTGGGCACAGCGTACATATCCGGTATAGTCCTCCGGCCCGAGAGACATTTTGAAACTTTCATTTTGGCCCGCGCTTAAAAGTAATTGCCCACCCCTGATCTAAGCGGTTTTTTAAAATTTATGGGTTTTGCAATATTTTACCGTCAGCGAACGGACTAATAGTAGAGGATCCGATATAAGGCCGATCTGCATCGATCTATTTAATGGATAACGTGTGCGTGAAGTAACAATGTATTTTAAACGGGATTTACTTTTTCGCACTGTTTTTGACACACTTTCATATAATCAAATATCCTTAACTTTCGCGTTGTCATGGTGATGACATAATGAGCAATAAATTACAAAAAAAAATTTGACAGTTTTGTGGTTTGAAAGAAATTAGAATGTTTAAATAAGTTCTAAAAATTGTAGAATAGGAATGAATTCCAGTGATGAAGAGTTACAGTTTTTTTATTTGTTTATCGTAGATAAAATATTGTATGAAACTGTGCGTGAAGTACTTTTTGCGAACTTAAGCGATGTATAGCACTCGCTCCGTTGTCGCTTGTGCTCTAAACATCACGTGCATTCGTAAAAAGCATACTTCACGAACTGTTTCATAAATAACTATTTTCATATATTAAAAAAAATGTTTCGACCCGGGTAGATATTATTCCAGATTTTCAGATTTCAGCACAGTGTTAGATGGTTGGGGCATATATGGAGAGCAGGTAGCGTAACAACTATAAACTCAATTTTACAATGGAAACCCGGAGTTAGAAGGAGACGCGGAGGAACTAGAATAAATGGTTACAGGAAGTAAAGGAAAATTTATATAGGGCAGGAATTAGAGACTAGCAGAAAAAGACAGAGGATAGAAAGAACTGGAGAAGCACAGTCAATAGTATCGAGTAGCAGACTGGGACTAATCTGCTCTAAAAAGATGGACCTAGATAGCTTTTTAGCAGCTCAACCCCACCTGGTGTATTTAGCCATTTAATTTTCTTATTACACATTATTATTGGTACATCAAAAATTAAAAGGACGGTGCCTGTAATAAAATCTAAAATTCAAAATTTAATCAAGAAAAATAATAAATATTAAAATTTCCTATAAGTTCAAATTTATTTATTAAAATTTTTGATATAACTTTCATAAATAAATTACTTACTAATAACACTTTTTTAATTAATTCCAAAAAATCCATTTTGCAGCAATAATAAAATATTAGTATTTGTAAAATAAATATCAATCATATCATAAATAATACAGGTTTACAAAAAAAAACTAAATTTCGGACTATTTGACGAAACCATGTTACAAGGAGGTTTTTGGGGTGGCTGATCACGAATCCGGGGTCCGCTCACCTCTTTCACGCCAGGTGAAGGTCATTTCAAGGTCAAATCAAGATAAATCGACAGTCGCTCTGAGAAAGTATATTAGGGCGTTTTTGGTGTCGCTGATGACGAATCATTAGTCCGCTGACCTCTATCACGTCTAGTTCAAGGTCAAATCAACATAAATCGACACAATCGCTCTGGAAATATAGGGGTTTTGGAGTCACTGATCATGAAAACTGCGGTCCGTTGAGCTCTACCACGTAAGGTAATGGTCATTTCAAGGCCAAATCAGGACAAGTCCACAAAACTGATTTGACCTTGAAATGACCTTTACCTGTCGCGGTTGAGCTCAACGGACCCCAGTTTTGTGATCAGCGACCCCAAAAACCCCCTAATATACTTTTTCAGAGCGATCGTGTCCATTTATCTTGATTTGACCTCGAAATGACCTTGAGCTAGACGTGATAGAGGTCAGCGGACACAAATTCGTCATCAGCGACCACAAAAACCCCCTAATATACTTTTTCAGAGCGACTGTCGGTTTATCTTGATTTGACCTTGAGATTACCATTACCTGACGTGATAGAGGTCAGCGGACCCCGGATTCGTGACCAGCGACCCCAAAAACCCCCTAGTCATATGGTTTCGTCAAATATTCCGAAATGTATTTTTTTTGTAAACCTGTTTAATCAAAAGAATATCAATCTTTTAATTTAAATAGACAACTTTAAAACATAGAACTGCATTCACAACTGTATTCACAGTAAAAGTTTCAAAAGATCACACATTACGCTTAAAGTAAGAGGTAAATCAGCAGACGAGTCGTTGTGACTTCCAAAATATGACAACACCGCTGGAAGTGACAACGCACCTTGAACTACCCTATATATGGAAGCCATAACGTATGCTGTACGCTTCGGTATATACGTATATATATACAAAATTTATTTTGGTAAATCCTTTCCCCTCAATAGGTAGACCCATTTTATAAGCCCCCCTTTTACCAAATACACAATTTTTAAAAAATAATTCCTAGTAGAAAAGGTGGAAGTCGGACAGCCTCTTCTGTATACCGGAAGTCACAACTTAACGTGCATCAATATATATATATATATATATATATATATATATATATATATATATATATATATATATATTGATGTGATCTTGATTATTGATATGAGATAATATTCTTATATGTCATTTAATTTAATCAATGCATTAATCTTAATCTAATTAATTTACCAGCTCACATATCAATATGTTTTCAATCTCAGGGCGAATTATAAAATTAATTACTTACTCTCGTGGCTTCTAAGTATTTCTCAATGGTTCCTAATCGGGATAGGAAAGAAAAGAGTAAAATAATACACACATATGGGTTACAATTATAATCAAAATATTGTTTATTTTATTTAAATGGCAATCACTGCTTAATATTTGCTAGATCTTATTTTTCTTAAACATAACATTTACAAATGGGAATATTATTTCCTTTTGGTTTCCAATTGAAAGTTTTTATTAACATTTAACTATTAGGATTTATTAGCAACAATTCTATTTAAGTTTGATGAAGCTTTTCTGATATTATTTATTATGTTCTTCAATTTATAATGTGGTATTTAATACGAAAAACCCATACATTCATGTCCAAACAAATGAGACTGACCTTTTTCTGGTGAACTGAGAATGTCTTCACACAAGACCCGTTTCCTGCTATCCTTGGCTGCGATCAAAACCTCGTCCTGGCTTTCAGTAATGTTCTCCTTTGAAAACTAGCTCGTATAGCGCTCGTTCCTGCTTCTGTCGTGATGCTGTATTCTACCTTTTTCGAAACTGCAATCAGCTACCGGGACATTCTTGGCTCAAGGAGGTTCTTTTACTCTCAACCTGGCCTACCTCTCGTTCCACGATAGATACTCCACACTCACGGAACTACACCGGCTTTCTCATTCTCCGTACACTACCGTCTACTACTGGACTTCACTTCTCGACAGCTCAAAACATTCTGATCTCTATTTTTCATTCATTCCCCTACTTTATAAATATCCCTTCCAGATTCACAAATCAACCTTCCACCACCAACTCTCATTCGCAGTATTCCTCAAAACCAATTTTTAATCTTTCTAAATATGCTTAATGGATTTCAAAAAAGAAATAGTTAATTCCCATTCTAAAATTACTTTCAACTATTTACAAAATTTAATGACCTATTATCTACTTCAACTGAGTCTTATTTAGCATAGGCTAATGATCGAACCTTCCGCGAACAACGATAATGACCTATTATGTATTTCAAATGAGTCTTATTTAGCATAGGCTAATGATCGAACCTTCCGCGAACAACGATAATGGTACGCGCCATTCACTTTGTTTATTCTCGGCGCATATTCCCGAGTTTCGTAAGCTTCTTCTAATCACTTCTTAAAATTACATATAACAATTTGTTGTATACAGGTTGTTCTAAATTTATATGCCCGTGGTTGAGAAAATTGAAAATATTTTATATTAAATTGAATTCTGTTTATAATTATCAAAATTTAATTTTCAGATCAAATAGAAATATAACAAATCCCCGCCTTGTATTCGATAAAATTTATCTGCATTTTTAAATAAATTTTCTCGAGGCAAAACCAACTCCCTGTATATTTCCTTACTTTAATCTACGTCTTATACCCCTTCTTCTTGTATTACTCTAATTAGTCCCACCTGTAGAGTAATTGTTTCCTTATTTTCAGTGTCCTCATCCTGTGTTATAGTGTCGGCTATTATGTTGTCTTTCTCTTTTTCCCATATCAATCTTCTGTCTTTTTCCTCAGATTTTTCACATACTTTTACCGTGCATTCTGCATCCTCGTTTTCATATGCCTCCTCTTCAAATGCCACTGTTTCGATTATATCTTTTTCGCTTTCATTTGTTAGCTTTATTTCTTCTTCTCCTGAGCTCATCTCTTCTTTTGAGGAATCCCAGTTTTCTTTTGCTTTTGATACTCTCAATTTTTCTTCTTCTGGGCTCAACTCTTCTTTTGAGGAGCCACAGGTTTCATTTTCTTTTGTCTTTTTCTGACTTTTTCTCCCTTTTCTTCTTTGTCCTTGCTTCGTTGCCAAATTCATTTCCACTGTTTGTTCTTTACCTGATTTGTCCGTATTTTGTTTCTCCTGTTCCTTGTCCTGTTCTTCTTCTTTTTCTTCTGTTAGATTCATTGTATTATTTTTCAAATCTATCACTACATGTTTTTCTGCCAATTCGTCAACTCCTACTATCATGTCATGTGACATGTTTGGCATTATTACACATTGTAGTGCATACATCTTCTTACCCAGTCGTACCATTACTCGTATGCCTTCATTTATAGTTGCCAATGTCCGTTTGTTTGCGCCCACTAAATTTACCCTAGGTATTTTGTAAATTAAATTTGTTAAGTTAACTTCTTCTATTAGTTTTCTGTTGACCAATGTTATTTCAGATCCAGTGTCTATCATAATTTTAATTGGTTTCTCGTTGATAAATCCATCCACAAATTTTAAATTAACTCCATTTTTCTTTTCGTTGTTTCCTGCCAATTTAATAAACTCCTTGGGGTTACAAAAGATTCCTGTTTGATTTTTGGTTTTTAGTGAGCGCCGTCGTGAAAAGACGCCGGTTGCTCATCGTTGTTTATATTTTCGTCATAATGTCTCTCTCCGTCATATTCATCTGTCTGGGTATTATTTACTTCTCTTCTATTTTCTCTTGGTCTGTCGGATCTGTTTCGGTTTTCTCGATATCCCTGTTCGTTTTGTCTACCATTATTTCTGTTTTCTTGATTTGAGCGTGTGGTGTTTCTATTCTGGTATTCTCGATTTCTGTCCTCATTCCATTGCCTATTTCTTTGTTCATAATTTCCTCTTCCGTTGTCTCTATTTTCGTTTTCCCTTCTGGGATTAAAATCTCGTCTTGTATAGTCCCTCCTATCTTGATTTCTATCTCTGTAATCTTGTGTTTCTCGGGGCCTGTAATCTTCTCGCGACCTTCTTGATTTTCTTTCTCTTAGACGTGATTCTCTTATTTGTAGGAATTGGCATAAACTATCTATGTCTTTGTAGTTTTGCAATGTGATATGGTCTTCCAGCGTTTCTTCGAAATGTCTTGCAATCAGTTCGACTAATTGTTCCGATGAGTAATTGTATTGTAAATGTTTTGCGTTATAGTAAATTTGTAATGCATATGTCCTTTCTGATATACCCATCCTATCATTGTATTTCCCATTTTGCAATTCCTTGTTAATTTCCAATTGTTGGACTTTTCCCCAGAAATAATTCAAAAATTTTTGTTCAAATTGTTGCCAACTGTCAAATTCTTCTTCTTTGCAATCGAACCATAGGCTTGCTTCATATTTGAGATGGTTTCTGATAGTTTCTTTTGCTGTTTCGAAATTTCCGATGTGCTGTATTTTCTTTTTCAGGCTATTTATGAACGGCACTGGGTGTAATCTTTTTACATCCCCGCCAAACCTTATCTTCACGTCATCTGTGCTATGTATAACCATTTCTCTTCTTTCTCCGACATTCTGTTGCGTCCGATTTTCGGTGACTTGTTTTTCTATTTCTGTGATTCTTTTTTCCACTTCTTCTCTGTCTACTTGAATAGCATTTTCCAACTTATTTTCCAAATTTTCTAGTTCCTTTATTTTATCTTGAATTTTCATTTCATACTTTTCTATGCGTTCCTCCATTTTCTTGTTGTTCTCTTCTATGGCTTGTTTTGTTTCCTTCTGATTTTCTTGTATTATTCTTTTTGTTTCATCCATTTTTTGATCCAATTTTTGTTGTGTTTCATCCATTTTTTGTTGTGTTTCATCCATTTTTAGTTGTGTTTCATCCATTTTTTGTTGTGTTTCATCCATTTTTTGATCCACTTTATCCATTTTCTGTTGTGTTTCATCCATTTTTTGATCCATTTTTTGTTGTGATTCATCCATTTTTTTTGTGATTCATCCATTTTCTTTGATGTTTCTTCCTGATTTTTATCCATTGTTCGTTTTGCTTCATCCATTTTTTGTGACTGGAGTTGCATAAGTTGTAATAGTTTATCTATTCCTGATAATTCTTGCTGTTCTGATGCCATGATTGTCGTGTCTAAAATATCTTCTTGGTCTGAATGTTCTTTTTGTTTTTTGTTGTCCTTGCTTTGGCTTCTTGTCACAGACATTTGTTTTCAAGAAGTACTGTCCCCGCCAAATATGAAATTTTACTAGTATGTTACCAAGACGACTTTTTCTCACCCAAATATTATAAATTGTCAATAAATATATCAAATGTAAATATCGTAAAAATAAAATATTAAATCAGTTATGTAAAATTTGTACCTAAAGAGATCTAAAATTTTATGTTATCAAATGTAAGTATCTCACTTTTTACCACAGGCATATAAATTTTCAAATACCGGCTTTACTCTTTCTATCCTTCAAATTTGCCACTAGAAATACTTTTCCATGCTTTCCACGTTGGACGACAGTTGATGTGATTTTGATTATTGATATGAGATAATATTCTTATATGTCATTTAATTTAATCAATGCATTAATCATAATCTAATTAATTTACCAGATCACATATCAATATGTTTTCAATCTCAGGGCGAATTATAAAATTAATTACTTACTCTCGTGGCTTCTAAGTATTTCTCAATGGTTCCTAATCGGGATAGGAAAGAAAAGAGTAAAATAATACACACATATGGGTTACAATTATAATCAAAATATTGTTTATTTTATTTAAATGGCAATCACTGCTTAATATTTGCTAGATCTTATTTTTCTTAAACATAACATTTACAAATGGGAATCTTATTTCCTTTTGGTTTCCAATTGAAAGTTTTTATTAACATTTAACTATTAGGATTTATTAGCAACAATTCTATTTAAGTTTGATGAAGCTTTTCTGATATTATTTATTATGTTCTTCAATTTATAATGTGGTATTTAATACGAAAAACCCATACATTCATGTCCAAACAAATGAGACTGACCTTTTTCTGGTGAACTGAGAATGTCTTCACACAAGACCCGTTTCCTGCTATCCTTGGCTGCGATCAAAACCTCGTCCTGGCTTTCAGTAATGTTCTCCTTTGAAAACTAGCTCGTATAGCGCTCGTTCCTGCTTCTGTCGTGATGCTGTATTCTACCTTTTTCGAAACTGCAATCAGCTACCGGGACACTCTTGGCTCAAGGAGGTTCTTTTACTCTCAACCTGGCCTACCTCTCGTTCCACGATAGATACTCCACACTCACGGAACTACACCGGCTTTCTCATTCTCCGTACACTACCGTCTACTACTGGACTTCACTTCTCGACAGCTCAAAACATTCTGATCTCTATTTTTCATTCATTCCCCTACTTTCTAAATATCCCTTCCAGATTCACAAATCAACCTTCCACCACCAACTCTCATTCGCAGTATTCCTCAAAACCAATTTTTAATCTTTCTAAATATGCTTAATGGATTTCAAAAAAGAAATAGTTAATTCCCATTCTAAAATTACTTTCTACTATTTACAAAATTTAATGACCTATTATCTACTTCAACTGAGTCTTATTTAGCATAGGCTAATGATCGAACCTTCCGCGAACAACGATAATGACCTATTATGTATTTCAAATGAGTCTTATTTAGCATAGGCTAATGATCGAACCTTCCGCGAACAACGATAATGGTACGCGCCATTCACTTTGTTTATTCTCGGCGCATTGTCCCGAGTTTCGTAAGCTTCTTCTAATCACTTCTTAAAATTACATATAACAATTTGTTGTATACAGGTTGTTCTAAATTTATATGCCCGTGGTTGAGAAAATTGAAAATATTTTATATTAAATTGAATTCTGTTTATAATTATCAAAATTTAATTTTCATATCAAATAGAAATATAACAATATATATATATATATATATATATATATATATATATATATATATATATATATATATATATATATATATATATATATATATATATATATATATATATAAATTAAGGATCACTCGAAGAGTGGTGGGTTTTTCGGTCAATAGGTGGAGAAATAAGACAAAGAAGGTGGCTACTTCATCTATTTATTCGAAGACGTTTCGCTCTCTAATCAAAGAGCATCATCAGTTCATCTAAAAAGACTAATATGAAAAACCAAACATCCAAAGAGAAGTTAATACAACAGTGTTACCTCAAAAAGACATGTAGCAGTCAAAGATATAAAATTGTAAAAAAAACTTGAAACAATGAACCATTGAATCGTTAGGTTGTAGAAACAATCAATAACTAAGTACAGTTTACAGTTTAACAAAGACTTTGAACAGCAAAAGCAGCATGTGGTTATCATACATGTGATTAAAAAAATATGTAAAAAACTTGTATTCGCCGAGAAACTAAGTAAGATCACAAGATCAACCTTCCAACAAAAGCATATTAATTTAGTTTGATTTTGACTTTAGGTAACATTATTAAAATGATTATAAAAGTTAATAGTAGCAAGATTTGTACACTATTCAAATCCACTCGGCAAAATGGGCATTTCTAAAGACAACGAACCATCCCGTAAAAGACAGTGACCTTGAAGTCAAAATTGACAAAACAACTCGAAATACCAACCGCTAATGCATTTGAGCGGTAAATTTGAAGATGTAATATAATATGGCAAGAAAAACTTGTTGTTTGTACGAAACATTATAAAGAAAGCAACAAATGGTTAGTAAACACCATTTAACTTTCAAGGAATGGTTCGAAGAAAAAACAAACTAGTGAGGACGATCTTTCCATATCACCATACAAGTGACTTGGTTTTAGCTGGTTAGCCAGCCAAAAACAAGTATAAATTTAATTTAACTTTCACAGTCCAAGGTTCATAATATTATAGAACTGAGTAAGTAATGAGAATTAATGAATCCAATTAATTTAAAATTTCATTAAACTATTTTATCAAAAATTTTTTTCAGCAATAAATATTTAGTTAATAATAGTTATGGTTAAAGTACTTACTTACTTACTTAGTCCTAAGCCTTTCTACCTTTAGGTGTAAGGCTGGTGGAGTTGAGTTTGGCATTGTAGTCTCCATGCTTTCCGATCTTGCGCTAGGTTTCTTGCACTTTCCAATGTCAATCCCTTCTTCTCGACTTCTTTCCTGATTTCATCTACCCACATAACTCTTGGTCTCCCTCTTTTGTTTTTCCCCTGCACTCTCGTTTCGAACACTCGTTTTGTTAGCCTCTCGTTCGACATTCTACACACGTGCCCGAACCATCTAAGTTGTCCTTCTACTATTTTTTCATTGATTGGTTCTAGTTTTAGGTTTTGTCTAATTGTTTCGTTTCGTATTTTGTCTGTCCTTTTTCTGTTTGCTATTTTCCTCAGGAACCTCATTTCCATAGCATTGACTCTGGATTTTTGTCTCCCCGTCAATGTCCATGTCTCGCTGCTATACATGATTGTTGGTCTAACTACTGATTTAACGACTGCCGTTTTTACTTTTTCCGGTATCCCTTTTTTCCCAAAAAATGTTGTTTTCATAGTGTTAAATAAGCTTCCTGTTCGTCCCATTCTCTCGTTTATTTCCATGTCTTGTTTACCATTTGATTCGATTATTACTCCTAGGTATTTAAAATATTCCACTTGCTCTAGTTGTTTCCCGTCTAATTCTATTGCGTGTGTCTTCCTCGTATTTGAAATTATCATTGTTTTTGTTTTCTCTGTATTAATTTTCATATTTATGTTTGATAGTTCTTCTTCTAGGATTTCAAGATTGTTCTGTAAGTCTTCTCTGTTTTCTGCTATCAATACCATGTCGTCTGCAAATAGTAGCTCCGATAGTTGAGTCTGTTTCATTTGCCAGTATCCTAATGTTAGTTTTCTCATTCTTCTCTTGGCTTTCTTTATCGCTTCATCCAGTACCACTGAGAATAGCAGTGGACTCAGCACGCATCCCTGTTTGACGCCTTGACTTGTAGAAAATTCTCTGGATTCCTCGTTATTGGTTCTTACTGTATTTGTATTATTTTTGTACATATCCTTTATTACTTCTATTATGTGTCTGTCGACTCCCCTTTCTGTTAGTGTCTTCCAAACGTCCTTTCTTCGGATTCTGTCAAACGCCTTTTCCAGGTCAATGAAGCACATATGTATCTCTCTATTTTTCTTGATTACCTTCTCACTTACTTGTCTTAATGTGAATATTAGGTCTTGCGTGCTTCTGTCCTTCCTGAATCCACACTGTGTGTCTTCCATAGTTGTTTCTATTTGTGTTTTTATTCTTGTCTCTAGTATTCTTGCTAATACCTTCCCAGGGATACTTGATATGGTGATACCTCGGTAATTATTACAGTTTCTCTTGTCTCCCTTTTTGTGTATTGGTAATATAATGTCTTTCTTCCAGTCCTTTGGTAATTCTGCTCTATTTATGATATCATTCATTAGTTCTTTCATGCTATCCATTCCCTCTGTCCCCATGAATTTTATCATTTCCGGGGTGATATGATCCTTGCCTGGTGCTTTGCCCAGTTTTACTCTTTCTATTGCTTTCTCTAATTCCTCTCTTGTTATGGATTCCACTTGTTGTTCTTCATTCCTTTCTTGTATCTCCCCTATGTTGTCCTTGTCTACATGAGTTAGCTCTTTGAAATGTTCTCTCCATCTTTCCATTATTTGTTTTTCTTCTGTTAGTACGTTTCCATTCTTGTCTTTTATATTCGGCATCGTGTGCTCTTTCTTTTGTCTGAGTTGTTTTAATGCGCCGTAGAAGAGTTTTTGGTTTTCCCTATAATTTTTTGTCATTTTTTGTCCAAATATCTCCCATGACCTTTCCTTTCCTGCTTTCACCGCTATTTTAACCTCTTTCCTTTTTTCTTTATATGCTTCGTAATCTTCCGGGTGTTTTGTGCTTAGGTATCTTTTCCATTTGTCTTTTTTGTTCTTTATTTTCTCTCGTATTTCTTCCGTCCACCATTCTGTTCTCCTCATGTTAGTGTTTGCTATTTTTGCTTTCCCGCAAGTTTCCTCAGCTGCTTTGATTATGCTGGTTTTTAGATATTCCCATTTTTTTTCTATATTTGTATTTTTTGCCCTACCTTTCAAAGTATTATCTAATTTTTCTTGGAATTTCTTCTTATATATTTCCTCTTTTAATTTGTAACTTTTTATTTTTTCATTTACTACCTTTCTTCTCTTTTCTTCTTTTTCCTCTGTTGTTCTCATTCTCATTATTACTAGATGGTGGTCACTGCCAATCTCCGAGCCTCTTTTCACTTTCGTATCCTGTACTCTTTTCCATTTGTTGCTGCTTACCAAAAAGTAATCTATGATTGATTTTTCGTTTCTGCTGTCTTGTACTCTCGTGTATTTGTGTACTTCTTTATGTTTAAATTTTGTATTTGTTATAACTAGTTTATTCTCCATACATATTTCTATTATTCTTTCACCATTTCTGTTTAGCATTTCTTCTCCTTCTTTTCCCATGCACTCCTCTATTCCGCTGTTGTTGTTTCCGACTCTACCGTTTAGATCTCCCATTACAATTATGTTTTCTTCCCCATTATCAATTTGCATTTGGAGCTCCTCGAAAAATTTATCTTTCTCTTCCTTTCTTGCATCTTCATTTACTCCGTAGGCTGTTATTATTGTCCATATTTCTTCGTCCATCAGTTTAATTTTCACCGATAATATTCTCTGGTTAACATATGTTTCTTCTATAACGTGTTGTAGTCTATTCGGTGCAATTATTATCCCGACTCCTTCTTTTGCTCTCTCTTTTGTATCCGCTCCTACCCAAAGTAACCAATATCCTTTGTGTATTTTCTTAAGACCTTTTCCTTTCATCTTCGTTTCTGTTATTCCTAGTATTTCTATTTTTTGTCTTATCATATCTTCTACCAGTTCTTCCTCTTTTCCATTGATGCTTCTCACATTCCATGTTCCCATTTTTATCTCTCCTTTTTTCTGCAATCTAGCTTTCCCCTTTTTCCTATTTTCATCCTTGTTTACCTTTGCATCATCTTTTTCCCTATCGCTTTTCCCATTCATTGCCTTGGTTGTCATTGTTGTGGGTCCGGTCTCATTATTTTCTTTTAGTTTTTTGAAGTCCCTTCCCCGATATTTCTGAGTTAGTATAAGTTTCTCTTTATTATGGTCCCATTTCCACTCCTTTCCATTAATCTCCAGTTTCATATATCCTATCTTCGTAGTATTACCTTTGTCTTTTTCTTCTTTTGCCATTTTCCTAATTTTTGCTTGTATTTCCCTTTCCTTTCTTGTTAAATCTGATTCTATATACATCTTTTGTCCCTGTAGATTTTTCAGTTTTCCTTTGTTTTTTAGTACACTCATCTTATCCGTTAGGTTTTCCATTTCTGCTACAAAGATTTGGTCGCCGATCTTCACCGCTCCTCTCAGTCTGACCTCTAATTTCAGATTTCTTCCTATGAAGTGTTCTACTGACTCCTTTACAGGCTTTCCGTCGGTAGCATCTAGTGTTAGGCCTTTTAATACTATATTATTTCTCCGTCTATCTTTTTTCAATTGTTCTATTCTATTGTTTGCCATTTTTAAACCTTCTTCCAATTTTTCGTTTTTTTCTTTCAGCTCCTTAATATATTCCATCGTTTCTTTTTGGTCTTTCCGTATGGTTCTTATTTCTGCCATCATTTCATCATTTTTCCACATAACTTCCCGCATCATTTTTATCATCTCTTCATTTGTGTCGTTGCTTTTATTCGGTGTTCGTCTCGTCAGGTTACTCTTTTCAAAATATAATTTATCTTCTTTATATTTTTTCTTCTTAGATTCTTCGTCGCCACTATCAGATAGTTCTTCATTCTTTCTATAGGTTTCCTTTCGGATTGTTCCTGTTCCGCCACTGGCCATTTTAAATTAAATGTTAACCTCAGCACTAATATAAATATTATTATTATACACTTAGAAGATTATTTTTATTTCGCACAAGAACGCTTTTTAAGTTTAACGATTATCGATAACGATAGGTCTTTTAAAAAACCGGTGTTTTTATTGTGATAGGTTTCGAATTCGAAATTACCTTATCGCCAATACACCTGCCACACGACCTCTCGCCTCGCTTGCCAAACTCGAACTGGTTAAAGTAAAAAATTTTAAATTGAATTTATTTAAAAGTGAAAATGTATACAGAAACACACCATAGGAGACAATATTACAGTAAAAACTGACAATGACTAATTCTGCAATATTAACGCATGATAAATTTGGCTCAGGTTACTAATGTCCGTTCTTTTATTCAGAGCATTGGGGTGCTTCAGTATCGAACACATTTCCAAGAACTGCCTTTTTACGAGATTACGTTCGTTGCCAAGAATCCTAACTTCATTGAAGTCTACCTTGTGTTTTGTGGTAATAGCATGCTGAGAAAGAGCACACGTATGCTTGGATAAGTTAATATCACTGCGGTGTGTTGTAAGACGCCCCCTTAGTGATCTCCCTGTCTGACCGATATAACAAGAGTCACACTCCGCACAAGGTATGTGATAGATGACGTTAACTTGTTCCAGAAGGGACAAGGGTGTTTTAGTTTTAGAAAACAAATTTTTGACCGTCTTGGCATTCTTAACAGCAATTTTGACAGGAATGTTATTGTGTTTCTACAGTTTAATAGGTTTTTCAGTAACATGAGGAAAATATGGTAAAGAGGAGTAATGGGTAGTTGGAGTCCCAAGTACAGTAGTAGGCAGAACAGTGTCATTGACAGTGTTATTTGATATTGATCTGAGTTGGTCACCATTGGGTATATCATTTAAAGAAGAACCATAACTCTGTGAAAAAAGGTATTTATTAATGAGGGAAGATGGGTAGGAATTCTCAATCAATATGTTTCTGAGCAGTATAAGGGATTCCCTTCGATTAGTCGGATGTGTCAACCTACTCAGCCTGCAGCTATACAGGGTGTCCCGAAAAGAATGGTCATAAATTATACCATAGATTCTGGAGTCAAAAATATGTTGATTGAACCTAACTTACCTTAGTTCAAATGTGCACATAAAAAAAGTTATAGCCCTTTTTAAGTTACAAAATTAAAATCAATTTTTTCCAATATTTCGAAAACTATTAGGGATTTTTTATTGAAAATAGGCAGGTGGCATTCTTATGGCAGGAGAATCTTAACAAAAAATTATAGTGAAATTTGTGCACCCCATAAAAATTTTATGGGGTTTTGTTCCCTTAAACCCCTCCCAAACTTTTGTGTACGTTCCAATTAAATTATTATTGTGGTACCAATAGTTAGACACAGTATTTTTAAAACTTTTTTGCCTCCTAGTCTTTTTTTGATAAACCAGTTTTTATCGAGATGCGGCTTCTTTTTTATATGTTTACATAAAAATTGTATGGGGGTTTCGTTCCTTTAAACCCCCCAAATGTTTGTGTACGTTCCAATTAAACTTTTATTGCGGTACCATTAGTTAAACACAGCGTTTTAAAAACTTTTTTGCCTCTTAGTATATTTTCATATTATAAAAATGTAAATTATAGATTTTTCATATTATTACCAGGTTTCTATAATCGTACTTAACCAAATACAAATAGGTAGTGGATTTGACAAATATTCAAAATATCTCGATAAAAACTGGCTTTTCGAGAAAGTACTAAGAGGCAAAAAAGTTTTAAAAATACTGTGTTTAACTAATAATACTTTAACAATAATTTAATACGAACATACACAAAAGTTTAGGGGTGTTTTAGGGAACAAAACCCCCATAAAATTTTTATGGGGTGCACAAATTTAACTATAATTTTTTGTTAAGATGTTCCTGCCATAAAAATGCCACACGTCTATTTTCAAAAAAAAATCTCTAATAGTTTTCAAAATATTGAAAAAAATTGATTTAAATTTTTTAACTTCAAAGGGCTATAACATTTTTTATGTGCACATTTGTACTAAGGTAAGTTAGGTTCAATAAACATATTTTTGATCCCAGAATCTGTGGTATAATTTATGACCAATCTTTTCGAGACACCCTGTATATATATATATATATATATATATATATATATATATATATATATATATATATATATATATATATACAGTATCTTAATTGACTTACAAGGAAATACGAATTTCTCTATTTTTGGGTATAGAAGTCAAACTGGGGCCTTAAAGTACACTATTATCCAATATTCAAGCTTTCGGAAATGTTTATTTCCTTTCTCAAGAATTTCTACAATGCAATAAGATAAAATTTAGAACATATGTATGAAAGAATAAAAAATATTAATGAGTAACTTACCAGAATTTAGATTATAAAAGAATGTTGATTACAATACATAATTAAAAATACTATTCCTAAACCGGCTGTTTAACATTTCAAAAAACATAGAAACAATAAAAATTCTTCAGAAAACATTTTAGAAACGATTAAAAAATTGATTAATTTTGAAGTTTTGATCTAATTTTGATTGACTTTTTAAAATTTATTTATTAATTCTAAATACATGGCTGACAAAGACTAAATGTAACTATGGTCATAGCATATCGTTGTCTACATCTACAAGGAATTGAAAACATTTTTTGATAATAAAAATAAGGAAATGTTTAAAAGCAAAAAAAAAATTAATTTTAAATATTGGTGATATTAATTAATTTTGTTAACATTTAATGTCAAATTATAAAGTGTAGATTAGAAAAAAAAATTATGATTTGATATAACTATGATTATTTTTCAAAAGAAAGGATGTAATTATAAATTTTGCTAAGATTGTCAATTTCAGATTTTTTGTTCATTGTGTTCGAACCTTTGCTGATATGAACCATCTCAAGAAAAGTACGTTTATGTTTATTGTTTTCAATATCTAATATTTTTGGATCATGAAAATTCATAATGTGGTTATTTTGAATAACGTGTTCTGCTAAGGCACATGAGGGTTTAAGAATTTTACAATCACTTTTATGAGATGTTATGCGACTAGATAAATTTCTACCGGTTTGACCAATATAAACTAAATCACAGTTTGTACAAGATATGGAGTAGATAACATTGCATTTTTCTAGCGTGTTAAATTGTTGTTTAGTTTTAGTATATAGTGAATACAAAGTTGTTATATTTTTAGTTGCTATCTTTATTCTTTTAAATTCGTTAAAAATCCCGTTTAGTTTTGGAGTAAGATTAGGTATAAATGGAAAAGAGTAATAAAGAGTTGTTGTGGGATTATTTGCAGTGTTATTATTGTTAGCTTGAGCAACAGATAAGGGGTCAATTTTATTCGAAATATGCAAAGAAGGAGTGTTAAATAAGAAGTTATACTAATTTCAATGGGTATGAGTTTTCAACTAAGATGTTACGTAATTTTAAAAGATCTTCTTGGACAAACTGAGGATGGGAAAGTCTATTAACACGATTTTTTAATGCTGTTATTAAATTATACTTCATTTTGGTCGGATGGCAAGAATAATAGCTTATGTAACGATTGCTACACATTGGTTTTCTATACCATTTTGTTTTAAGGATATTGTTGTCACATCTCAATATCAACATGTCAAGGAAAGGTAGGGTGTTGTCTACCTCTTCTTCGTTAGTAAATTGCAGATGTTCATTATAACTATTAAAAAGTTGTAAAGTATAATTGATTTTATTATTAGGAAGTGCTAATATTAGATCATCCACATATCTCTTAACAAAAGGAACGTGATATTCTAATTTATCAAGACAGTATGATACCAAATCATCTAATACGAAGTTGCATAAAATTGGTGATATACAAGATCCCATTGGAGTGCCAAATAGTTGCTTATAGTATTGGTCGTTAAAAATAAATATGTTAGAGTCAAAGATATAAATAATTTTAAAATTACGTAACATCTTAGTTGAAAACTCATACCCATTGAAATTAGTAAATAACTTCTTATTTAACACTCCTTCTTTGCATATTTCGAATACAATTGACCCCTTATCTGTTGCTCAAGCTAACAATAATAACACTGCAAATAATCCCACAACAACTCTTTATTACTCTTTTCCATTTATACCTAATCTTACTCCAAAACTAAAAGGGATTTTTAACGAATTTAAAAGAATAAAGATAGCAACTAAAAATATAAAAACTTTGTATTCACTATATACTAAAACTAAACAACAATTTAACACTCTAGAAAAATGCAATGTTATCTACTCCATATCTTGTACAAACTGTGATTTAGTTTATATTGGTCAAACCGGTAGAAATTTATCTAGTCGCATAACATCTCATAAAAGTGATTGTAAAATTCTTAAACCCTCATATGCCTTAGCAGAACACGTTATTCAAAATAACCACATTATGAATTTTCATGATCCAAAAATATTAGATATTGAAAACAATAAACATAAACGTACTTTTCTTGAGATGGTTCATATCAGCAAAGGTTCGAACACAATGAACAAAAAATCTGAAATTGACAATCTTAGCAAAATTTATAATTACATCCTTTCTTTTGAAAAATAATCATAGTTATATCAAATCATAATTTTTTTTTCTAATATACACTTTTATAATTTGGCATTAAAGGTTAACAAAATTAGTTAATATCACCAATATTTAAAATTATTTTTTTTTGCTTTTAAACATTTCCTTATTTTTATTATCAAAAAATGTTTTCAATTCCTTGTAGATGTAGACAACGATATGCTATGACCATAGTTACATTTAGTCTTTGTCAGCCATGTATTTAGAATTTATAAATAAATTTTAAAAAGTCAATCAAAATTAGATCAAAACTTCAAAATTAATCAATTTTTTAATCTTTTCTAAAATGTTTTCTGAAGAATTTTTATTGTTTCTATGTTTTTTGAAATGTTAAACAGCCGTTTTAGTAATAGTATTTTTAATTATGTACTGTAATCAACATTCTTTTATAATCTAAATTCTGGTAAGTTACTCACTAATATTTTTTATTCTTTCATACATATGTTCTAAATTTTATCTTATTGCATTGTAGAAATTCTTGAGAAAGGAAATAAACATTTCCGAAAGCTTGAATATTGGATAATAGTGTACTTTAATACCCCAGTTTGACTTCTATACCCAAAAATAGAGAAATTCGTGTATATATATATATATATATATATATATATATATATTGTTGTGATCTTGATTATTGATATGAGATGATAATTTTATATGTCATTTAATTTAATCAATGCATTACTAATAATCTAATTAATTTACCAGATCACATATCAATATGTTTTTAATCTCAGGGCTATTTATAAAATTAATTTCTTACATACGTGGCTTCTAAGTATTTCTTAATGGTTCCTAATCGGGATAGGAAAGAAAAGAGTAAAATAATAACACATATGGGTTACAATTGTAATCAAAATATTGTTTATTTTATTTAAATGGCAATCACTGCTTAATATTGGCTATATCTTATTATTCTTAAACATAACATTTACACATGGGAATCTTATTTCCTTTTGATTTCCAATTGAAAGTTTTTATTAACATTTAACTATTATGATTTATTAGCAACAATTCTATTTAAGTTTGATGAAGCTTTTCTGATATTATTGATTATGTTTCTTCAATTTTAAATGTGGTATTTACTACGAAAAACCCATACATTCATGTCCAAACAAATGAGACTGACCTTTTTCTGGTGCACTGAGAATGTCTTCACACAAGACCCGTTTCCTGCTATCCTTGGCTGCAATCAAAACCTCGTCCTGGCTTCCAGTAATGTTCTCCTCTGAAACTAGCTCGTATAGCTCTCGTTTCCTGCTTCTGTCGTGATGCTGTGTTCTACCTTTTTCGAAACTGCAATCAGCTACCGGGAACTCTTGGCTCAAGGAGGTTCTTTTACTCTCAACCTGGCCTACCTCTCGTTCTACGATAGATACTCCACACTCACGGAACTACACCGGCTTTTTCACTCTCCGTACACTACCGTCTACGACTCGACTTCACTTCTCGACAGCTCAAAACATTCTGATCTCTATTTGTCATTCATTCCCCTACTTTCTAAATATCCCTTCCAGATTCACAAATCAAAATTCCACCACCAACTCTCATTCGCAGTATTCCTCAAAACCAATTTTTAAACTTTCTAAATATGCTTAATGGATTTCAAAGAAAATAGTTAATTCCCATTCTAAAATTACTTTCTACTATATACAAATTTTAATGACCTATTCTCTATTTCCACTTAGTCTTATTTAGCATCGGCTAATGATCGATCCTTCCGCGAACAAACATAATTACCTATTATCGATTTCACTTGAGTCTTATTTAATCACTTCTTAAAATTAAATATAACAATTTGTTGTATACAGGTTGTTCTAAATTTATATGCCCGTGGTTGAGAAAATTGAAAATATTTTATATTAAATTGAATTCTGTTTATAATTATCTAATTTTAATTTTCATATCAAATAGAAATATAACAAATCCCCGCCTTGTATTCGATAAAATTTATCTGCATTTTTAAATAAATTTTCTCGAGGGCAAAACCAACTCCCTGTATATTTCCTTACTTTAATCTACGTCTTATACCCCTTCTTCTTGTATTACTCTAATTAGTCCCACCTGTAGAGTAATTGTTTCCTTATTTTCAGTGTCCTCATCCTGTGTTAAAGTGTCGGCTATTCTGTTGTCTTTCCCTTTTTCCCATATCAATCTTCTGTCTTTTTCCTCAGATTTTTCACATACTTTTACCGTGTATTCTGCATCCTCGTTTTCATATGCCTCCTCTTCAAATACCACTGTTTCGATCATATCTTTTTCGCTTTCATTTGTTAGCTTTATTTCTTCTTCTCCTGAGCTCATCTCTTCTTTTGAGGAATCCCAGTTTTCTTTTGCTTTTGATACTCTCAATTTTTCTTCTTCTGGGCTCAACTCTTCTTTTGAGGAGCCACAGGTTTCATTTTCTTTTGTCTTTTTCTGACTTTTTCTCCCTTTTCTTCTTTGTCCTTGCTTCGTTGTCAAATTCATTTCCACTGTTTGTTCTTTACCTGATTCGTCCGTATTTTGTTTCTCCTGTTCCTTGTCCTGTTCTTCTTCTTTTTCTTCTGTTAGATTTATCGTATTATTTTTAAAATCTATCACTACATGTTTTTCTGCCAATTCGTCAACTCCTACTATCATGTCATGTGACATGTTTGGCATTATTACACATTGTAGTGCATACATCTTCTTACCCAGTCGTACCATTACTCGTATGCCTTCATTTATAGTTGCCAATGTCCGTTTGTTTGCGCCCACTAAATTTACCCTAGGTATTTTGTAAATTAAATTTGTTAAGTTAACTTCTTCTATTAGTTTTCTGTTGACCAATGTTATTTCAGATCCAGTGTCTATCATAATTTTAATTGGTTTCTCGTTGATAAATCCATCCACAAATTTTAAATTAACTCCATTTTTCTTTTCGTTGTTTCTTGCCAATTTAATAAACTCCTTGGGGTTACAAAAGATTCCTGTTTGATTTTTGGTTTTTAGTGAGCGCCGTCGTGAAAAAACGCCGGTTGCTCATCGTAGTTTATATTTTCGTCATAATGTCTCTCTCCGTCATATTCATCTGTCTGGGTATTATTTACTTCTCTTCTATTTTCTCTTGGTCTGTCGGATCTGTTTCGGTTTTCTCGATATCCCTGTTCATTCCATTGCCTATTTCTTTGTTCATAATTTCCTCTTCCGTTGTCTCTATTTTCGTTTTCCCTTCTGGGATTAAATTCTCGTCTTGTATAGTCCCTCCTATTTTGATTTCTATCTCTGTAATCCTGTGTTTCTCGGAGCCTGTAATCTTCTCGCGACCTTCTTGATTTTCTTTCTCTTAAACGTGATTCTCTTATTTGTAGGAATTGGCATAAACTATCTGTCTTTGTAGTTTTGCAATGTGATATGGTCTTCCAGCGTTTCTTCGAAATGTCTTGCAATCAGTTCGACTAATTGTTCCGGTGAGTAATTATATTGTAGATGTTTTGCGTTATAGTAAATTTGTAATGCATATGTCCTTTCTGATATACCCATCCTATCATTGTATTTCCCATTTTGCAATTCCTTGTTAATTTCCAATTGTTGGACTTTTCCCCAGAAATAATTCAAAAATTTTTGTTCAAATTGTTGCCAACTGTCAAATTCTTCTTCTTTGCAATCGAACCATAGGCTTGCTTCATATTTTAGATGGTTTCTGATAGTTTCTTTTGCTGTTTCGAAATTTCCGATGTGCTGTATTTTCTTTTTCAGGCTATTTATGAACGGCACTGGGTGTAATCTTCTTACATCCCCGCCAAACCTTATCTTCACGTCATCTGTGCTATGTATAACATTTTCTGTTCTTTCTCCTACATTTTGTTGAATATTGATTTCCGCAATCTTTCTTTCCATTTCTTCTCTGATTGCTTGAATAGCGTTTTCAAACTTGTTTTCCACATTTTCTATTTCTTTTTTCTGGCAATTCGTTACCTCCTTTATTTTGATTTTGATTTCTTTAATCTCTAACTCCTGTTTCTCGCTCTTTTCTGCAATCTCTTCTATTTTTTTAACCATTTCCTTCTTAATACTCTCTATATTTCTGTTGTTTTCTTCTATGGCTTGTTTTGTTTCCTGTTGATTTTCATCCATTTTTTGATCCAATTTTTGTTGTGTTTCATCCATTTTCTGTTCTATTCTTTGTGACTGGAGTTGCATCATTTGTAATATTTTATCTATTCCTGATAATTCTTGCTGTTCTGATGCCATGATTGTCGTGTCTAAAATATCTTCTTGGTCTGAATGTTCTTTTTGTTTTTTGTTGTCTTTGCTTTGGCTTCTTGTCACAGACATTTGTTTTCAAGAAGTACTGTCCCCGCCAAATATAAAATTTTACTAGTATGTTACCAAGACGACTTTTTCTCACCCAAATATTATAAATTGTCAATAAATATATCAAATGTAAATATCGTAAAAATAAAATATTAAATCAGTTATGTAAAATTTGTACCTAAAGAGATCTAAAATTTTATGTTATCAAATGTAAGTATCTCACTTTTTACCACAGGCATATAAATTTTCAAATACCGGCTTTACTCTTTCTATCCTTCAAATTTGCCACTAGAAATACTTTACAATGCCCTCCACGTTGGACGACAGTTGTTGTGATCTTGATTATTGATATGAGATGATAATTTTATATGTCATTTAATTTAATCAATGCATTACTAATAATCTAATTAATTTACCAGATCACATATCAATATGTTTTTAATCTCAGGGCTATTTATAAAATTAATTTCTTACATACGTGGCTTCTAAGTATTTCTTAATGGTTCCTAATCGGGATAGGAAAGAAAAGAGTAAAATAATAACACATATGGGTTACAATTGTAATCAAAATATTGTTTATTTTATTTAAATGGCAATCACTGCTTAATATTGGCTATATCTTATTATTCTTAAACATAACATTTACACATGGGAATCTTATTTCCTTTTGATTTCCAATTGAAAGTTTTTATTAACATTTAACTATTATGATTTATTAGCAACAATTCTATTTAAGTTTGATGAAGCTTTTCTGATATTATTGATTATGTTTCTTCAATTTTAAATGTGGTATTTACTACGAAAAACCCATACATTCATGTCCAAACAAATGAGACTGACCTTTTTCTGGTGCACTGAGAATGTCTTCACACAAGACCCGTTTCCTGCTATCCTTGGCTGCAATCAAAACCTCGTCCTGGCTTCCAGTAATGTTCTCCTCTGAAACTAGCTCGTATAGCTCTCGTTTCCTGCTTCTGTCGTGATGCTGTGTTCTACCTTTTTCGAAACTGCAATCAGCTACCGGGAACTCTTGGCTCAAGGAGGTTCTTTTACTCTCAACCTGGCCTACCTCTCGTTCTACGATAGATACTCCACACTCACGGAACTACACCGGCTTTTTCACTCTCCGTACACTACCGTCTACGACTCGACTTCACTTCTCGACAGCTCAAAACATTCTGATCTCTATTTGTCATTCATTCCCCTACTTTCTAAATATCCCTTCCAGATTCACAAATCAAAATTCCACCACCAACTCTCATTCGCAGTATTCCTCAAAACCAATTTTTAAACTTTCTAAATATGCTTAATGGATTTCAAAGAAAATAGTTAATTCCCATTCTAAAATTACTTTCTACTATATACAAATTTTAATGACCTATTCTCTATTTCCACTTAGTCTTATTTAGCATCGGCTAATGATCGATCCTTCCGCGAACAAACATAATTACCTATTATCGATTTCACTTGAGTCTTATTTAATCACTTCTTAAAATTAAATATAACAATTTGTTGTATACAGGTTGTTCTAAATTTATATGCCCGTGGTTGAGAAAATTGAAAATATTTTATATTAAATTGAATTCTGTTTATAATTATCTAATTTTAATTTTCATATCAAATAGAAATATAACAATATATATATATATATATATATATATATATATATATATATATATATATATATATATATATATATATATATATAAAATGGGGTTGAAGTTTATTGGGTATCCAGCTGAATAAAACCAAGTGGTACTCTGTTTAACAAAACGTTATATTTCGCTGATTTTCATCAGCATCATCAGACGAAAGCTACAATATTTAAAAATGGTACAATTTTATAGTATGGTTTTACAATTTTTATCTTACCTAATTGAGGTTGATGGTATTTAGATGATATTTAGATGACATCGAGATACTGCAATTTTGATAAAATGTGGGTTAAATTTAGTTAATTATGTAATAGGATTAATTGAAATTAGTTTTATATTGACAAGAATGAAAATTTTATTTGAAGTTGATTAATGTCAATCAGATGAAGTACTAGACATATTAAATATTGAATGTTATTAAGTGTTTTATGTAGGAAAATAGTTTAGTTATATATCGCTAATATCATAAAGGTTTATTTAATTGAAATTTAACATATCGGTTGTCTTTTAGTTTAAAAATTTAATATTATTTTTTATTATGTTAATTATATATTAAAAATGTGTTATAAATTTGATGTTATTTTTCTAATTGTAATAAATAAGCATAAATTTCACTTAGATGTTCGACGTCTGATTTCTTATTTATTAAATTATCTGTTTGACTGATAAATGCCATCTCGAGGAATAGTCTTTTGTTAAGATTATTTTCTATTGCAAGTATTTTTGTTTCGTTGTAGTTCATTATATGTTGTTCATCATGTACGTGCTTTGCAAGGGAACATCTATCAGGGTATAATCTACTGTCACTTTTGTGTGAAGTTATACGGCTTTTTAGGTGTCTAGACGATTGGCCGATGTATTGTTTATTACAACTTCCACAAGGAATACAGTAGATTATGTTAGATAATTGGTCTTTAGGTGTTTTATCTTTAATTTTGGTGAAAATGGAACCGATTGTTAAAACTGTGTAATTAGCGATTTTAATATTATCATCAATTGATTTAAAAATTCGTGTAAGTTTAGGTGTTAAGTCTTGTATGAATGGTAATTTAAAGTATTTAATTGTGGGTAATGTGGTGTTGGTAGTGGTGTGTACTATAGGGTTAATGTTTTGTGGTGTGTGATTAGGGTTAGTTTGTGTAACAGATAATGTATCATTTGTTGTATTGAATAGTAGTTTAGTAAGTAATGTGTTTGGGTATGAATTTTCTAGAAAAAGCTGATGAAGAATTTTTAAGTTTTTGTTATGGAATGATTGATCTGCAATTTGTAAGATTCTATTTTTCATTTGTGTTATAAGATTAATTTTTGTGATATGTTTATGATATGACCAATAGTTGATATATCTTCCGGAGCTAATAGGTTTTCTATACCAATCTGTTATTATTACGTTGTTATTGTTACGTATTAGTTTGGTGTCAAGAAATGGAACTGATTGATGTTTGTCTTCAGTTTCAACTGTGAATTGGATATGTGGGTCGAAATCGTTGAAGATGTATAAGAGTTCATTTATCATATCTTTTGGAAGGGCTAATATTATGTCGTCAACGTATTTCTTTAAAAATGTTATTCTGAATGGAAGAACAGGGATGACTATATCTAAAAGATCATCCATAACATATGTGGCTAGAATAGAACTTACACACCCTCCCATGGGAGTGCCTATTTTTTGTTTATATATTTTGTTGTTAAAAGAGAAGTATGTGTTGTTGAATAGGAAGTTAACTAGTGTTAAGAAGGTATCTTTATCGATTTTACAATGTTTAGTTATGTCAGACCAATGTTTGTTAATGGATCTTATGCAAGCGTCTAAATAGATGTTAGTAAAAAGAGAAACGACATCCAAACTTACAAGAACGTAGTCAGTGGGTAGTTGTAATCCATTAAATGTTGTTTTTACTTCAAATGGATCTTTTATGTAGTATTCATTATTAAAATTATATGCTGCAGTTAGAATGTCTTTAATAAAGTTGGCAATATGTTCAGTTGGTGAGTTGATAGTTGAAACAATAGGTCTTAGTGAGATTTTTATCTTATTAGGTAAGATAAAAATTGTAAAAAACCATACTATAAAATTGTACCATTTTTAAATATTGTAGCTTTCGTCTGATGATGCTGACGAAAATCAGCGAAATATAACGTTTTGTTAAACAGAGTACCACTTGGTTTTATTCAGCTGGATACCCAATAAACTTCAACCCCATTTTCATCTAAAAAGTCAGCTGTTATTTAAAGGATATATATATTGAAAATGATGCTATATATATATATATATATCATAAAGGAGTACGACCGTCAATTCCAATATAACAAAGGAGCACTCGTAAGTGTAGGGTTTTATCGGTCAAGTGGGTGAAAAAAGAGACAAAGAATTCAGCTACTTCATCTATTTATTGAAGACGTTTCGTCTACTGCTCAGTAGACATCATCAGTTCATCTACAAAAAGAGTGGTATAAGAAACAACATCCAAAAGAGAGGTAAAAAAGCACTAGCGTTACCTTAAAAAGACATGTAGCAAAAGATAAGATGTACATATTAAAAAAACCTTATCCATGAACCAACGTAATGTAAAAGTATATAACATTTAAGTGTATAGTTAATATTTAAAAAACTTTAGTACAGCCAAAGACAAGACCATGTGGTAACAGTCACATATAAAAAACAAGTGTAAAAAAGCCGGCTTGCTTTTTTAAAGTCAAGAATGAAAGTTAATAGACAGGTGAGGGCACGATTACTTAATTTCCATATATCGAAGGTTCATTCAGATATTAAATTCATTTTTGGTCAAATAAATAATGTCACTGATTTCTTAGATCACACTTTACCTGCATCTTTGTTAGATAGGTTTGAGACCTCTTTACACAAGAAATTTAATTTCGTTTATAAAAAAACTATTTTACATCTACAGAGTAAGCTTGATAAATTGGGTGCACCAGACTTCCACAAAATTCCGTTTAATCCTAATTGGATAAAGAATCTTTCTAATGTGGATGTTCCTCAAAATATTCTAAAGCTATTATCTTTGGGCCCTAAATTTGGTCTGGAACCTACCTTCAAAGATTATTCAATCAGTAGGACCCTTGCAGATGTAGAAAATATATTGTCTCATGCAGACAATGCTGATCTTCTTTCCCTAAGGTCATCTTCTAATAACATTCTGTTGAATTATACCAACCGCCCTAGGCAATCCATATCTGAAATTGATAAGATTTATAGGGAAACGGTATCGTTTTTAAAAACCCACCCTAATCTTCTCGTTCTCACCAGTGACAAAGGCAATGCCACTGTTCTTATGGATAAAGATCAATATATCAGCCTCAGTCAATCATTGTTAGATGACGTTAGGTACTACCAACCTCTTACTTCAAACCCCTGTTCAAAATTTTCTAACAAAATTAATAAATTCATTACTCACTTAAAAAATATTAAGATCATAGATCAAACTTTAGCTAAGTCAATACATAATTATGATGGTTATGCTCCAAGATTTTATTGTCTGCCCAAAATTCACAAGCCCACATTGAGCATGAGGCCTATTGTTTCCTCAATTAATTCACCTAACATACATATTGCAAAATTTTTGACTGATATCTTGTCAAAATCTTATAATTACAATAATGATTACAACATTGTTGACTCTTTTCAATTTAGTGAATTTATTAATGACTTTAAGCTACCACATGGTTATATTTTGGTGAGTTTTGATGTAGTTTCACTTTTTACTAACCTTCCCTTGGCTAGTGTCCTTACTTCACTAAGAAATCATTGGAATATTATCCAACCTAATTCTCCAGTTTCCTGGGAAGTGTTTGCAGAATTGCTCCAATTAGTGTTTGACACTAATTTTTTGGTCTTCAACGACAAATTTTATTTACAAATTTTTGGGACACCAATGGGTTCCTCGATTTCACCCATCCTAGTGAATTATGTTTTGGATGATTTAGTTTCTGACCGTCTGGGTTATTTAGATTTTCAAGTTCCTTTTGTTAAACGTTATGTGGACGACCTATTACTAGCCTTACCACCAGACAAGACTCAGGCCACCTTGTCCATCTTTAATGGGTTTGATCCTCATTTGCAGTTCACATGTGAACTCGAGGACCCCAACAACCATAGTATCCCCTTCTTGGACATGCGTGTCACTAGAAGTGGAGATAACACACTTTGTACAAGTTGGTATAGGAAACCAATGGCCTCTAATAGGTTTCTCAACTACCATTCTTGTCATCCTTTTAAATATAAAATAAATCTTATTAAAGCTTTAAGCTGTAGGCTACATAGGTTGACACATCCGGTTAATCGAAGGGAATCCCTTCTGCTACTCAGAAGTATATTGGTAGATAATTCCTACCCTTCCTCCCTTATCAATAAATTTCTTTTTTCCCAAAGCTACGGTTCTTCTCTGAACGACATACCCAATGGTGACCAACTTAGATCAATATCGAATAATACTGTTAACATCACAATTCTGCCTACTACTAATCTTGGGACTCCTGTTTCCCAGTTTTCTTCACTTCCTTATTTTCCTCAGGTTACTGATAAACTTATTAAACTATATAAAAATAATAATATTCCTGTTAAGATTGCAATTAAGAACGCAAGAACAGTCAGAAATTTGTTCTCTAAGACTAAAACACCCTTGTCCCCTTTGGAACAAGTTAATGTGGTCTACCACATACCTTGTGCTGAATGTGACGCATGTTATGTAGGGCAGACAAAGCGAGCTCTAAAATCACGTTTAATTTCACACCGTAGTGATATCAATTTGAAAAAACCAACTTGTGCCTTAGCCCAACATGCAATAGATACAAAACATAAGGTGGACTTTGATGAAGCCAAGATCCTTTGCAATGAACGCAACCTGTCGAAAAGACAGTTCTTAGAGATGTGTTTCATATTAAAAACCTCTAATGTACTTAACAAGAGAACTGACATCAGTAACTTGAGTCAAATATACCATGCATTGATTTTGCAGAATTAGTTGGTATTATTACACTCAAATTATTATATTGTAAAAAAGTTTTGTGGTTTTCAGGCTTTTCCCACTTCTTTAATATTGATCTTGCGGAATCAGTCGATGTTATTACACTTAAATTATTTTATTGTAAAAAAGTTTTTGGTGGTTTTTTCAAGCTTTTCCCACTTTTTTTGATAATAACAGTTTACTTAATAGATTGAACAATTTAAAATTTTCCATAGGATAAAATTTTGCATTATTGATATTAATTATAAATTACATTTTGCTAAACTGATTTATAAATTTTCTTAAATTATTGCATATTTTTTCTTGCTTTTTGAGCTGCGATATATGGGAGTTATACTGTTGTAATATCTAATATATTAGTTAGTTAACTGGATTACCAGTACTAACGTAGGCACTTTTCCATATAATTGTGTGAAGTGCCCTCACTTGTTCAAATTAAACTGTGATTCTTGTCTACGAGGTATAAGGTACATCCCTTGATTACTTCTTGATATTACTTTCACTTTTTAAACACTTATATAACTGTTTTAATTACATCAATTTAAATTTTACCGCGCTGCACTGCAGTTGTCAGTCACTCTTTGTTATAAATCTTTTAAAGGTTGCCTGCCTCTTGGCGAGATGTCAGTTTACACCTGATAATTCAAACTCCATTTTCTTTTGTGTGTCAGTTGGGCTCGGATGACCTGCTGGTAACTATTTAACTTTAAATTTTCAAAGTTGCATATTAGCATTCTACTTATTTCATGATGTTACCTAAAGTTAAAATGAAGTATGCTTAAATACTACTAAATTTTTTGGAAGTGTGAATCTGGTTTTTTCTTGGTTCATTCTTGACTTTAAAAAAGCAAGCCGGCTTTTTTACACTTGTTTTTTATATGTGACTGTTACCACATGGTCTTGTCTTTGGCTGTACTAAAGTTTTTTAAATATTAACTATACACTTAAATGTTATATACTTTTACATTACGTTGGTTCATGGATAAGGTTTTTTTACTATGTACATCTTATCTTTTGCTACATGTCTTTTTAAGGTAACGCTAGTGCTTTTTTACCTCTCTTTTGGATGTTGTTTCTTATACCACTCTTTTTGTAGATGAACTGATGATGTCTACTGAGCAGTAGACGAAACGTCTTCAATAAATAGATGAAGTAGCTGAATTCTTTGTCTCTTTTTTCACCCACTTGACCGATAAAACCCTACACTTACGAGTGCTCCTTTGTTATATATATATATATATATATATATATATATATATATATATATATATATATATATATATATATATATATATATATATATGAACCAAAAGTATTTGCTGACAACGTAAGGAAGTAAACGTTCAATATTGGGTTTGCAGCAATAAAAAGTGAAATGTGTACTCTTGTAAATTTTTTTATTCCAAGCTTTCGGACATGGTTATGTCCTTCATCAGGGAGCTACAAATGTGATGAATAGTTTGTTAACGTTGGTATAATTAATTAAAAAATTCGCTACTTACAAACTTATTGAGATTGTATCATCAATGATGTTATATTATAATGTTGATAAAATTTATCACAGTCTGTCATCTTTGTTAAGTCTAAAACTTACTCCTATATTTAAAATCAAAAATTGCTTTACATTCACAACACTTAATTATTATAAAACCATGCCATGACATTGTTATTCTTAATTTTATTATATCGCCATTAGTTTTTGTCACGACAATCAAGTAGTTTTTATTATTGGCTTTTCGGAACTCTCCGTGTGTAAATTTAAAAATATTCGAATTGACAGATAAAAACTCCACACCCACAATATCAAGCAACTGGCAGTACAGCAAATTATAGGCCTATCATTGGGTGTATTGTGGCAATATAAATTATTTTATATTTGTTAATATTAGAAAGGAGTGAAGCTTTAACCTGCCAATTCTTCAATACAAAGCTTTTCAAACTAACATAAAAAAATTATTTAGGTCATAATTCTAACAACGTTACAATTGATTGAGTTTTTATTTTGTATGACCCCAGTATCTGTGTGTATAAAAAAATTACTAAATTTTTAAACAAACTTCAATGAAAAAAAAATTATCTTTTGAAAAAATCCTTCAAAAACTTTCTTTCCCTTAAATGTCCATTGATAAATTATTGGTTTTGTTATTGTTGCATTTATCTAGTAGTAACAGATAGGAGAACATTTCATTTAGATGACCAATATCCGTTCTATGATTCATTGCATTAATATCTTGGCAAATGTAGGCCATTTCAAGAAAAAGTCTTTTGGTGATGTTACTTTCCTGTTCTACTACTTTGATGTTATTATAATCTATCCGATGCCCATTTTTAAATGCATGTTCACCCAATGCACTTCTTTCAGGATGTAGTCTATTATCAGACTTGTGGGATGTCATTCGGTCTTTAAGGCATCTTGATGTTTGACCATAGTATACTTGTTCACATGATCCGCACGGTATACAATAAACAACATCCGTTAAGGACAAGAGTGAGGATTGGTCTTTGAGTTTAGAAAAAACTTTGTTCACTGTTAGTACTGTTTTAAATGCAATTTTGATATTCTCAATAGATGAAAAAATTCTACTAAGTTTAAGGCAAATATCCTTAATATATGGAAGCGATACATATCTAATTGCGGTTTGTTTTGGTAAAGGATCTACAGGTCCTATCATATCTTGTGATAAAGATATATTTTCCTCGTTTCTTAAAAGACTACTTGAATTTTGTGGAGTGTTAAACAAAATTTTCTGTAGTAGTGTACTTGGGTATGAGTTTTCAATGAATAGGGTATAAAGGATTTTTAGATTTTTTGTATGGAAAGTGGTATCGCTGATTTTAAGGACACGATTTTTCATTTCTTTAACTAAATTAAGTTTCATTGAATATTTATGGTATGACCAAAAATTGAGATATCTACCCGAACTGATAGGTTTTCTATACCAATCAACCAGCAAATGGGTACCTTTTCGTATCAATTTGGTATCCAAAAAAGGTACTGAACCTGTAGCATCTTCACGTTCTAATGTGAATTGAATGTAGGGGTTGTAACTATTAAAATACCAAAGTATATCGTTTATGCCCGTGCTTGGTAATGCTAGTATTATGTCATCAACATATTTTTTTATAAAATGAAATTTATAAGGTAGAACAAGGATGATGGTGTCAAGTATGTGGTCCATTACATAACAGGAAATTATTGGTGATATAGGGTTCCCCATAGGTGTACCAAAAGTTTGTTTGTAAAATTTGTTGTTAAATGAAAAATAATTATTTTCGAACAGAAAAGTTAACAGTTTGAAAAAAGTGTCTTTATCAATGTTACAATGTTGAGAAATAATCTCCCATCTATTACTAATGGCAAGTATACATATATCTAGATAAACATTGCTAAATAAGGACACTACATCTAGGCTCGCAATAACGTAGCCTTCTGGTAATTGTATGTTGTTAAATAATTTATTCACTTGAAATGAGTCTTTAATATAGTATTCATTCTCACAGTTATATGCATTCGTTAAAATATCTGTTAAGTAGTTAGCAATGTTTTCTGTAGGTGTGCCAATAGAGGCTAAAATGGGTCTAACAGATAATGGGGTTTTGTGTACCTTTGGTAGACAATAAAACTTTCCAGATATACCTTTATAGTTAGATAATTTCTTTTTTGTGGCCTCATCTATTTTTTGATTGTCAAACAACGATTTTACTACTTTATTACATTTTTGTTTAATCGATGAGGTTGGATCATTATGTAATGTGGTATATGATGTATCATTTTCAATTATAGCAACAGAAAGATCTAAATACTTTTGTTTTTCCAAAATAACAGTGATGTTACCTTTATCTGATCTTGTGACTATCAAATTGGGATTTTCTTTTAAGAATTTTTTAGTTTTTATTAACAAAAGATTAAATATTGAGTTATTAAGTTTGGAATTGTTGACTGAATTCGTTAAAATATTAACTGATCTTGCTGTAAGGATAGTTTTAGTGTCTTTATCAGATACATTTATAAGAATGTTGTCAATGTCTGCTAAAATTCTTTTTATAGAAATATCTTTACCAATTTGTGGTTGGATACTAAACTTAGGACCAAGAGACAGAAATTTCAAAATATCATTTGGTATATTAACATCAGAAAGATTTTTAATCCATCTAGGATTAGTTTTGAGTTTAGAATCTAGTTCTTTATTTAATAATTTATTAAATTTTTTAAGATTTTTTTCTTTCGTCTCATGAAAAGTTCTGTTGTAGGTTCTAAGTTGAGAACTGTAAAAATGATCAAAAATGTCACTATTAGTTAAGTTTGAAATTTCTAATTTTAATGAACTGTTTAATGACTCAAATTTTTTTATTAATTTGTGATTATTGCAAATTTCTGAATTTAAAAGTTTGTTTCCTAACCTGAATTGCTTTTCTTGTGTATTCTGGATGTCTTGGCCATATAGGAGGTTTTGAACTGGCTTTATGGCTTGTTGGATGTGTGGAGGTAACAATCCTGTTTTTCTACATTTTAAAAGAAAACATCTGTGGTTATATTCCTTGGCAAGTTTGATGTGATTTCGTGACCATGATTTCATTTTATCAACGGCTAAAGTTCCAAAAGTAGATCGAATCTCTTGGTAAAAACCCATACCTGTAGTTAACAATGAACCAAAAGTATTTGCTGACAACGTAAGGAAGTAAACGTTCAATATTGGGTTTGCAGCAATAAAAAGTGAAATGTGTACTCTTGTAAATTTTTTTATTCCAAGCTTTCGGACATGGTTATGTCCTTCATCAGGGAGCTACAAATGTGATGAATAGTTTGTTAACGTTGGTATAATTAATTAAAAAATTCGCTACTTACAAACTTATTGAGATTGTATCATCAATGATGTTATATTATAATGTTGATAAAATTTATCACAGTCTGTCATCTTTGTTAAGTCTAAAACTTACTCCTATATTTAAAATCAAAAATTGCTTTACATTCACAACACTTAATTATTATAAAACCATGCCATGACATTGTTATTCTTAATTTTATTATATCGCCATTAGTTTTTGTCACGACAATCAAGTAGTTTTTATTATTGGCTTTTCGGAACTCTCCGTGTGTAAATTTAAAAATATTCGAATTGACAGATAAAAACTCCTCACCCACAATATCAAGCAACTGGCAGTACAGCAAATTATAGGCCTATCATTGGGTGTATTGTGGCAATATAAATTATTTTATATTTGTTAATATTAGAAAGGAGTGAAGCTTTAACCTGCCAATTCTTCAATACAAAGCTTTTCAAACTAACATAAAAAAATTATTTAGGTCATAATTCTAACAACGTTACAATTGATTGAGTTTTTATTTTGTATGACCCCAGTATCTGTGTGTATAAAAAAATTACTAAATTTTTAAACAAACTTCAATGAAAAAAAAATTATCTTTTGAAAAAATCCTTCAAAAACTTTCTTTCCCTTAAATGTCCATTGATAAATTATTGGTTTTGTTATTGTTGCATTTATCTAGTAGTAACAGATAGGAGAACATTTCATTTAGATGACCAATATCCGTTCTATGATTCATTGCATTAATATCTTGGCAAATGTAGGCCATTTCAAGAAAAAGTCTTTTGGTGATGTTACTTTCCTGTTCTACTACTTTGATGTTATTATAATCTATCCGATGCCCATTTTTAAATGCATGTTCACCCAATGCACTTCTTTCAGGATGTAGTCTATTATCAGACTTGTGGGATGTCATTCGGTCTTTAAGGCATCTTGATGTTTGACCATAGTATACTTGTTCACATGATCCGCACGGTATACAATAAACAACATCCGTTAAGGACAAGAGTGAGGATTGGTCTTTGAGTTTAGAAAAAACTTTGTTCACTGTTAGTACTGTTTTAAATGCAATTTTGATATTCTCAATAGATGAAAAAATTCTACTAAGTTTAAGGCAAATATCCTTAATATATGGAAGCGATACATATCTAATTGCGGTTTGTTTTGGTAAAGGATCTACAGGTCCTATCATATCTTGTGATAAAGATATATTTTCCTCGTTTCTTAAAAGACTACTTGAATTTTGTGGAGTGTTAAACAAAATTTTCTGTAGTAGTGTACTTGGGTATGAGTTTTCAATGAATAGGGTATAAAGGATTTTTAGATTTTTTGTATGGAAAGTGGTATCGCTGATTTTAAGGACACGATTTTTCATTTCTTTAACTAAATTAAGTTTCATTGAATATTTATGGTATGACCAAAAATTGAGATATCTACCCGATTGGTATAGAAAACCTATCAGTTCGGGTAGATATCTCAATTTTTGGTCATACCATAAATATTCAATGAAACTTAATTTAGTTAAAGAAATGAAAAATCGTGTCCTTAAAATCAGCGATACCACTTTCCATACAAAAAATCTAAAAATCCTTTATACCCTA
The DNA here is from genome assembly GCF_917563875.1 of Diabrotica virgifera virgifera. NCBI lineage: Eukaryota > Metazoa > Arthropoda > Insecta > Coleoptera > Chrysomelidae > Diabrotica > Diabrotica virgifera. Next base: position 98,274,156 of record NC_065451.1, on the reverse strand, counting down.
TTCATTGAAAACTCATACCCAAGTACACTACTACAGAAAATTTTGTTTAACACTCCACAAAATTCAAGTAGTCTTTTAAGAAACGAGGAAAATATATCTTTATCACAAGATATGATAGGACCTGTAGATCCTTTACCAAAACAAACCGCAATTAGATATGTATCGCTTCCATATATTAAGGATATTTGCCTTAAACTTAGTAGAATTTTTTCATCTATTGAGAATATCAAAATTGCATTTAAAACAGTACTAACAGTGAACAAAGTTTTTTCTAAACTCAAAGACCAATCCTCACTCTTGTCCTTAACGGATGTTGTTTATTGTATACCGTGCGGATCATGTGAACAAGTATACTATGGTCAAACATCAAGATGCCTTAAAGACCGAATGACATCCCACAAGTCTGATAATAGACTACATCCTGAAAGAAGTGCATTGGGTGAACATGCATTTAAAAATGGGCATCGGATAGATTATAATAACATCAAAGTAGTAGAACAGGAAAGTAACATCACCAAAAGACTTTTTCTTGAAATGGCCTACATTTGCCAAGATATTAATGCAATGAATCATAGAACGGATATTGGTCATCTAAATGAAATGTTCTCCTATCTGTTACTACTAGATAAATGCAACAATAACAAAACCAATAATTTATCAATGGACATTTAAGGGAAAGAAAGTTTTTGAAGGATTTTTTCAAAAGATAATTTTTTTTTCATTGAAGTTTGTTTAAAAATTTAGTAATTTTTTTATACACACAGATACTGGGGTCATACAAAATAAAAACTCAATCAATTGTAACGTTGTTAGAATTATGACCTAAATAATTTTTTTATGTTAGTTTGAAAAGCTTTGTATTGAAGAATTGGCAGGTTAAAGCTTCACTCCTTTCTAATATTAACAAATATAAAATAATTTATATTGCCACAATACACCCAATGATAGGCCTATAATTTGCTGTACTGCCAGTTGCTTGATATTGTGGGTGTGGAGTTTTTATCTGTCAATTCGAATATTTTTAAATTTACACACGGAGAGTTCCGAAAAGCCAATAATAAAAACTACTTGATTGTCGTGACAAAAACTAATGGCGATATAATAAAATTAAGAATAACAATGTCATGGCATGGTTTTATAATAATTAAGTGTTGTGAATGTAAAGCAATTTTTGATTTTAAATATAGGAGTAAGTTTTAGACTTAACAAAGATGACAGACTGTGATAAATTTTATCAACATTATAATATAACATCATTGATGATACAATCTCAATAAGTTTGTAAGTAGCGAATTTTTTAATTAATTATACCAACGTTAACAAACTATTCATCACATTTGTAGCTCCCTGATGAAGGACATAACCATGTCCGAAAGCTTGGAATAAAAAAATTTACAAGAGTACACATTTCACTTTTTATTGCTGCAAACCCAATATTGAACGTTTACTTCCTTACGTTGTCAGCAAATACTTTTGGTTCATTGTTAACTACAGGTATGGGTTTTTACCAAGAGATTCGATCTACTTTTGGAACTTTAGCCGTTGATAAAATGAAATCATGGTCACGAAATCACATCAAACTTGCCAAGGAATATAACCACAGATGTTTTCTTTTAAAATGTAGAAAAACAGGATTGTTACCTCCACACATCCAACAAGCCATAAAGCCAGTTCAAAACCTCCTATATGGCCAAGACCTCCAGAATACACAAGAAAAGCAATTCAGGTTAGGAAACAAACTTTTAAATTCAGAAATTTGCAATAATCACAAATTAATAAAAAAATTTGAGTCATTAAACAGTTCATTAAAATTAGAAATTTCAAACTTAACTAATAGTGACATTTTTGATCATTTTTACAGTTCTCAACTTAGAACCTACAACAGAACTTTTCATGAGACGAAAGAAAAAAATCTTAAAAAATTTAATAAATTATTAAATAAAGAACTAGATTCTAAACTCAAAACTAATCCTAGATGGATTAAAAATCTTTCTGATGTTAATATACCAAATGATATTTTGAAATTTCTGTCTCTTGGTCCTAAGTTTAGTATCCAACCACAAATTGGTAAAGATATTTCTATAAAAAGAATTTTAGCAGACATTGACAACATTCTTATAAATGTATCTGATAAAGACACTAAAACTATCCTTACAGCAAGATCAGTTAATATTTTAACGAACTCAGTCAACAATTCCAAACTCAATAACTCAATATTTAATCTTTTGTTAATAAAAACTAAAAAATTCTTAAAAGAAAATCCCAATTTGATAGTCACAAGATCAGATAAAGGTAACATCACTGTTATTTTGGAAAAACAAAAGTATTTAGATCTTTCTGTTGCTATAATTGAAAATGATACATCATATACCACATTACATAATGATCCAACCTCATCGATTAAACAAAAATGTAATAAAGTAGTAAAATCGTTGTTTGACAATCAAAAAATAGATGAGGCCACAAAAAAGAAATTATCTAACTATAAAGGTATATCTGGAAAGTTTTATTGTCTACCAAAGGTACACAAAACCCCATTATCTGTTAGACCCATTTTAGCCTCTATTGGCACACCTACAGAAAACATTGCTAACTACTTAACAGATATTTTAACGAATGCATATAACTGTGAGAATGAATACTATATTAAAGACTCATTTCAAGTGAATAAATTATTTAACAACATACAATTACCAGAAGGCTACGTTATTGCGAGCCTAGATGTAGTGTCCTTATTTAGCAATGTTTATCTAGATATATGTATACTTGCCATTAGTAATAGATGGGAGATTATTTCTCAACATTGTAACATTGATAAAGACACTTTGTTCAAACTGTTAACTTTTCTGTTCGAAAATAATTATTTTTCATTTAACAACAAATTTTACAAACAAACTTTTGGTACACCTATGGGGAACCCTATATCACCAATAATTTCCTGTTATGTAATGGACCACATACTTGACACCATCATCCTTGTTCTACCTTATAAATTTCATTTTATAAAAAAATATGTTGATGACATAATACTAGCATTACCAAGCACGGGCATAAACGATATACTTTGGTATTTTAATAGTTACAACCCCTACATTCAATTCACATTAGAACGTGAAGATGCTACAGGTTCAGTACCTTTTTTGGATACCAAATTGATACGAAAAGGTACCCATTTGCTGGTTGATTGGTATAGAAAACCTATCAGTTCGGGTAGATATCTCAATTTTTGGTCATACCATAAATATTCAATGAAACTTAATTTAGTTAAAGAAATGAAAAATCGTGTCCTTAAAATCAGCGATACCACTTTCCATACAAAAAATCTAAAAATCCTTTATACCCTATTCATTGAAAACTCATACCCAAGTACACTACTACAGAAAATTTTGTTTAACACTCCACAAAATTCAAGTAGTCTTTTAAGAAACGAGGAAAATATATCTTTATCACAAGATATGATAGGACCTGTAGATCCTTTACCAAAACAAACCGCAATTAGATATGTATCGCTTCCATATATTAAGGATATTTGCCTTAAACTTAGTAGAATTTTTTCATCTATTGAGAATATCAAAATTGCATTTAAAACAGTACTAACAGTGAACAAAGTTTTTTCTAAACTCAAAGACCAATCCTCACTCTTGTCCTTAACGGATGTTGTTTATTGTATACCGTGCGGATCATGTGAACAAGTATACTATGGTCAAACATCAAGATGCCTTAAAGACCGAATGACATCCCACAAGTCTGATAATAGACTACATCCTGAAAGAAGTGCATTGGGTGAACATGCATTTAAAAATGGGCATCGCATAGATTATAATAACATCAAAGTAGTAGAACAGGAAAGTAACATCACCAAAAGACTTTTTCTTGAAATGGCCTACATTTGCCAAGATATTAATGCAATGAATCATAGAACGGATATTGGTCATCTAAATGAAATGTTCTCCTATCTGTTACTACTAGATAAATGCAACAATAACAAAACCAATAATTTATCAATGGACATTTAAGGGAAAGAAAGTTTTTGAAGGATTTTTTCAAAAGATAATTTTTTTTTCATTGAAGTTTGTTTAAAAATTTAGTAATTTTTTTATACACACAGATACTGGGGTCATACAAAATAAAAACTCAATCAATTGTAACGTTGTTAGAATTATGACCTAAATAATTTTTTTATGTTAGTTTGAAAAGCTTTGTATTGAAGAATTGGCAGGTTAAAGCTTCACTCCTTTCTAATATTAACAAATATAAAATAATTTATATTGCCACAATACACCCAATGATAGGCCTATAATTTGCTGTACTGCCAGTTGCTTGATATTGTGGGTGTGGAGTTTTTATCTGTCAATTCGAATATTTTTAAATTTACACACGGAGAGTTCCGAAAAGCCAATAATAAAAACTACTTGATTGTCGTGACAAAAACTAATGGCGATATAATAAAATTAAGAATAACAATGTCATGGCATGGTTTTATAATAATTAAGTGTTGTGAATGTAAAGCAATTTTTGATTTTAAATATAGGAGTAAGTTTTAGACTTAACAAAGATGACAGACTGTGATAAATTTTATCAACATTATAATATAACATCATTGATGATACAATCTCAATAAGTTTGTAAGTAGCGAATTTTTTAATTAATTATACCAACGTTAACAAACTATTCATCACATTTGTAGCTCCCTGATGAAGGACATAACCATGTCCGAAAGCTTGGAATAAAAAAATTTACAAGAGTACACATTTCACTTTTTATTGCTGCAAACCCAATATTGAACGTTTAGTTATATATATATATATATATATATATATATATATATATATATATATATATATATATATATATATATATATATATATATATATATATATATATATGAGCAATATTTCTACTTTTCGGTGAATTTTGTGGGGAGGGTCCTCGGATTTTCTTCAAATTTTAGTATGTTATTGGACCTATTTAAAAAACGTTATCCTGAGAGTTACAGACCCCTAGGGGCCTTAGAGCCCTAGATAGGGCCCGTCAAAGACCCAAAAAAGGTCGTTTTTGCCGTATATTTGACAGGCTGTATATCGGCTCCCATTTAACCGATTTTGACTTACCAAACGTCATTGTCTTTGTAATTTTAAGTAGTTTTTTCAGTGACAATTTCAAGGCTTTAGTCAATAACCCTGATTTTTGGGACCATTTTAAGTAACGCTAAAAATTTCAAAAAATTACTATTTTCAAAAATTTGTCAAAAATCTAATTTTAATCCGATTTTCATTTTCTGGACGACAGTTTAAAGGTATTAAAAAGGGCTTTAAAATTATATTTTGTGAGTTACAATCCGTTCAGCAGAAGTGGAGATAAAACAGATTGAAAATAGACATTTTTGTAAAAATGGGGTTTTTACGGATTTTCAAAGTGCTGACACGTTTTGGGGTATATATTAAATTGTACAAAAATTTTTTTACAGGCAGTTTTTTATATAAATAATAACGTTTCATTGGAGATTTTCTTGGCCCGTGCCTCTATCTACCTTATATAACCCTCTAAAAATGAGTATTTTGTTACTCAAATGAGGCAACTTAACAAACAACTTACGGCTTATTTCTATCAATCAGATAGCCTGAAGACTTTATCTATCACATATTATAAAAGTAGAGATTAAAACCTTTTATTTAAGGGGTCATACAAACTTCTAGGTAGCCTAGAAGTGCAGTTATGATATTTCAAAGTCTTAACTAAAATCAAAGTATCAATTCTGTGAACGCTACTTTTATAGACTAAGAGCCGCTATAGATGAAATTTGATAATTATTTTAAGCACGATAAAAGCCTAAAACTTAAATAGTAGAACCTAAAAGAAAAGCTATGAACACTTTGCCGTCACTTTTTAGAGGCACACACCTCGACAGTGGCGCATCAAACATTCTACTTATGGAGGGGATAAATAAATTAAAAGGTACTCTCCCTCACTCCCAGAATTATTTTTCTTTATTTTTTAAAGTTATACGTGATTCAAAAATAAGACTCAGTGTAATTTCAACCCGCCTCCCCTGTTTTCCTACCCCCACCATCAAAAAGTTCATTTCTCGTTTTTTATTTTTTTAGGTGGGATGTAATCAATTTTAAAATTTCAAAAAATTCACACGCATACTTGTGGCTTTTACAAAACATGCCTATTTTTTATAGACACGTAGGTTGAGTGACGTAACCTAAAAAAAATTATTTTTTTATTTTTATAAACTTTTAAACGAAAAACTTTTTTTTGGGGATGGCTGTTGGACTATTTTGTTTTAATCTTGTGTATTTTATCAAATGCTATATTTTTAATTTATTTCAGAAGTTTCCGTAAGGTTCTCCATCTTCAAAAATCCAAAAAATTGTTTTTCGAGGGGGTTTTTGGGGGTTTCAACGTATTTCTCCAATTTTTAAATATTCTACAGGACACAGTTACTTCAATTTACATATAACCTATAAAAAACATTAATTTAATCTATTTTGAAGTCTATAAAATAGGGAAAATCACCAAAAATCCCCTAAAAAATAGTTTTTTGGATTTTTTGGTGGTGGGGGAAGGGGGATGGGGGTGGTGTGTTAAAATTACACTGTGTTTTATTTCTTAATAACGTAAAACTTTAAAAAATTAACAAAATTGAATTCTGGGTGTAAGGAAGGGTACCTTTTAATTTATTTATCCCGTTCATAAGTGGAAAGTTTGATGCGCCACTGTCGAGGTATGTGCTTCTAAAAAGTGACAGTATAGTGTTCATACGTTTTCTTTTAGGTTTTATTGTTTAAGTTATGGCCTCTTATCGTGCCTAAAATAGTTAACAAATTTCACCCATAGCGGCTCTTAGTCTATAAAAGTAGCGTTCACAGAATTGATACTTTAATTTTAGTTAGGACTTTGAAATATCATAACTGTACTTCTAGGCTACCTAGAAGTTTGTGTGAGCCCTCAAATAAAATGTTGTGATCTCTACTTTTCTAATCCGTAATAGTTAAAGTCTTCAGGCTCTCTGATTGATATAAATAGACCGTAAGTTGTTTGTTAAGTCACCTCACTTGAGTAACAAAATACTCATTTTTAGAGGGTCATATAAGGTAGATAGAGGCCCGGGCCAAGAAAATCTCCAATACGAAGTTATTATTTATATAAAAAGCTACTTCTAAAAAAATTTTGGTACAATTTAATATATACCCCAAAACGTGTCAGCACTTTGAAAATCCGTAAAAACGCGATTTTTACAAAAATGTCCATTTTCAATCTGTTGTATATCCGCTTCTACCGAACGGATTTTAACTCTTGAGATACTGTTTTAAAGACCTTTTTATTACCTTTAAACCGCCGACCAGAAAAATAAAATCGGATTAAAATTAGATTTTTAACAAATTTTTGAAAATAGCAATTTTTTGAAATTTTTAGCGTTACTTAAAATTGTCCCAAAAATCAAGGTTATTAATTAGAGACTTGAAATTTTCACTGATAAAACTACTTGAAATTATAAAGAAAATAACGTTTGGTAAGTTAAAATCGGTTAACTGGGAGTCGATATACAGCCTGTCAAAGATAGGCTAAAAACGACCTTTTTTGGGTCTTTGACGGGCCCTATCTAGGGCTCTAAGGCCCCTAGGGGGCTGTAACTCTCAGGATGACGTTTTCTCAATAGGTCCAATAACATACTAAAATTTGAAGAAAATCCGAGGACCCTCCCCACAAAATTCACCGAAAAGTAGAAATATTGCTCATATATATATATATATATATATATATATATATATATATATATATATATATATATATATATATATACAGGGTGTCCCGACAAGATTGGTCATAAATTATACCACAGATTCTGGGATCAAAAATAGATTGATTGAACCTCACTTACCTATAAACAATAGTGCACACAAAAAAAGTTTGAAGTTACAAAATGAAAATCGGTTTTTTTTCATATATCGAAAACTATCAGAGATTTTTTATTGAAAATGGACATGTGGCATTTTTATCGCAGCAACATCTTAAAAAAAATTAAAGTGAAATTTGTGCACCCCATAAAAATTTTATGGGGTTTTTTTCCCTTAAACCCCCCCAAACTTTTCTGTACGTTCTAATTGAATTATTATTGTGGCACCATTAGTTAAACACAATGTTTCTAAAACTTTTTTGCCTCTTAGTACTTTTTCGATAAGTCAGTGTTTATCGAGATATTTTGAATATTTGTCGAATCCACCACATATTTGTATATGGTTAAGTACGGCTATAGAGACCTGTTAATAATCTGAAAATTTATTTATAATTTACATTTTTAGGTATATTTTGAAAAAGAAGCTACATCTCGATAAAAGGTGACTTATAAAAAGAAGACTAATAGGCAAAATTCTTAAAAACACTGTGTTTAACTAATGGTACCACAATAATAGTTTAATTGGAACGTACACAAACATTTGGGGGGTTTAAAGGAACAAAACCCCCATAAAATTTTTACGTAAATATATTGAAAAAGAAGCCGCATCTCGATAAAAACCGGCCTATCGAAAAAATACTAGGAGGCAAAAAATTTTTTAAAACGTTGTGTTTAATTAATGTACCACAATAATGAATCAATTGGAACGTACACAAAAGTTTGGGGGGTTTAAGGGAACAAAATCCCCATAATTTTTTTATGGGGTGCACAAATTTCACTATAATTTTGTTTTAAGTTGTTCTTGCCATAAGAATGATACATGTCCATTTTCAATAAAAAATCTCTAATAGTTTTCGATATATTGAAAACAATCGATTTTCATTTTGTAACTTCAAAGGGCTGTAACTTTTTTTATGAGCACATTTGTACTAAGGTAAGTTAGGTTCAATCGAACTATTTTTGACCCCAGAATTTGTGATATAATTTATGACCAATCTTTTCGGGACACCCTGTATATATATATATATATATATATATATATATATATATATATATATATATATATATATATATATATATATATATATATTAAAAACATAAGATGTAGATCTTTGAAACACACTCAGTGAACCAAAGATCCAAGGTTATTGGTTTAACGACCACTCGTACGAAATCAAATAGATGAAATAGAGAATGTGGAAAAATCCCCTTACGAACAATTCACACATCCACCATTTCGGGCTGGGAAAAATTTTTTGAATAGAATCAAAGATCCAAACACCAGTTCTTAGAAATGTGTTTCGCCCTCTTCAACCTCTCTGGGCTCGTCGGTAAAGACAAGAGGTTGAATATCTTTAGACACATTCTAATCAAAAAACAACATTCGAGACCTAGACATAGAAGGTGCGTAAGTCTACGGCAAATCCGACAATGACAGTCTCAAGTTTTAATTCCCTAATTACTTAAAGTAAGTAAAATATATGTTTAAAAACATAAGATGTAGATCTTTGAAACACACTCAGTGAACCAAAGATCCAAGGTTATTGGTTTAACGACCACTCGTACGAAATCAAATAGATGAAATAGAGAATGTGGAAAAATCCCCTTACGAACAATTCACACATTTTCTATTTCATCTATTTGATTTCGTACGAGTGGTCGTTAAACCAATAACCTTGGATCTTTGGTTCACTGAGTGTGTTTCAAAGATCTACATCTTATGTTTTTAAACATATATTTTACTTACTTTAAGTAATTAGGGAATTAAAACTTGAGACTGTCATTGTCGGATTTGCCGTAGACTTACGCACCTTCTATGTCTAGGTCTCGAATGTTGTTTTTTGATTAGAATGTGTCTAAAGATATTCAACCTCTTGTCTTTACCGACGAGCCCAGAGAGGTTGAAGAGGGCGAAACACATTTCTAAGAACTGGTGTTTGGATCTTTGATTCTATTCGAAAAATTTTTCCCAGCCCGAAATGGTGGATGTGTGAATTGTTCGTAAGGGGATTTTTCCACATTCTCTATTTCATCTATTTGATTTCGTACGAGTGGTCGTTAAACCAATAACCTTGGATCTTTGGTTCACTGAGTGTGTTTCAAAGATCTACATCTTATGTTTTTAAACATATATTTTACTTACTTTAAGTAATTACGGAATTAAAACTTGAGACTGTCATTGTCGGATTTGCCGTAGACTTACGCACCTTCTATGTCTAGGTCTCGAATGTTGTTTTTTGATTAGAATGTGTCTAAAGATATTCAACCTCTTGTCTTTACCGACGAGCCCAGAGAGGTTGAAGAGGGCGAAACACATTTCTAAGAACTGGTGTTTGGATCTTTGATTCTATTCGAAAAATTTTTCCCAGCCCGAAATGGTGGATGTGTGAATTGTTCGTAAGGGGATTTTTCCACATTCTCTATTTCATCTATATATATATATATATATATATATATATATATATATATATATATATATATATATATATATATATATATATATATATATATATCTTCATATCAAGGCGAGATCCGTTTGTATCATAAGCTATACAAGATGAGATCCGTTTTGCAAGGCGAGATCCGATTTTGGATCTCACCTTGTATTCACGTGTATATAGTGACATCTCGATGTAACAATGGTAGGGGTACAAGGAAATCGATTTTTGTCTGGACCTCATTTTGCACTCCTTTTGGTGATTTTTATATTGCAGTAGTTCCACTTGCAAGGTATTCTTATTTTAAGTCAGTAGGATGCACCATTTTGTATAAAAATCGATTTGAAAATTTTCCATTTGTTGAATTTGAAAAAAAATTTGCAAAAAAATTTAGAAAAAATAAAACCGATATGTTTATTTATCTTCCAGAAATAAATCGATTTTCTCAGTTGTGAAATTCTAGTACCAGTCATATGCGTCCTTTTTGGGCAGGTCAACGGTTATTTTATCGAATAACTTTTTCTCTTTAATTTTTAAGCATTTTGACATTTTACAATTAAATAACGAGGTATTTTAGTATTAAAAGGTAATATTTCTTTAAATCGACAAAATACCAAAATGGAATCACTATTTGTGGAACGAAAAATTGTCTCCAGTTGCTCAATATATAACAAGAAAGTGTCTGATGGTTTACATAAACCACACTCACTCAAATGATCAACCCACATGTACGTTGAAACATCATCATCATCATACGTTGCTCGACAATCCGTTGTGGATCTTGGCCTGCTCGCAAAGAAGTCGCCACTCCTGTCGATTCCAGGCAACTTCCTTCCATCTTCTGACCCCTAAAATCTTTAGGTCTTCTTCTACATCATCAATCTATCTTTTTCGTGGTCGTCCTCTATTTCTTGTGCCCTCTGGTTTTGAAAATGTTAATTTCTTAGTGTATTCGTGATATGGCATTCTAGAAATGTGTCCAGCCCATCTAAGTATCTGCACTTTCTTCTAACGAATTTCAAAATATCTGGATCGGTGTATAACTGATACAGTTCAATGTTGTATCTTCGACGCCATAGCCCATTTTCATTTACGGCCCCAAAAATCTTTTTAAGAATTTTTCTCTCAAAAATACCATGAAGTCTTTCATCATTTTGAGATAAGGTCCACGTTTCAGCCCCATATATCAAAACCGGCTTATTAAGGTTTTGTATATATTGAGCTTTACTGCACGCTTTATATTTTTATTTTTTAAATGTTTCTAGAGACCGTGTAGAGTTCTGTTTGCTATTGCTATGCGTCTTTTTATATCGTCGCTTGTCGTGTTTATTGAGTTTACTAGCGACCCAAGATACGTGAATTCCTTGACTTGCTCAAAGGTATGGTTGCTAATTTGAATTATCTGTTCGATATTTCGGGAGTTTTTAGAAACCAACATATATTTGTTTTTTCCTCGTTTACCAAAGTCCTAATTCACTTGCCGCGTCCTCAAGTCTTGTAAAATTCACCATGTCTCTCATACTTCTGTCCACTATAACTATATCGTCAGCGAATGCAAGAATTTGCGTCGATCTATTAAAAATAGTTCCATTCATTCTAATATTTAATTTTCTCACTACCTTTTCCGAGTAATATTAAAGAGGAGACACGCCAGCGCGTCCCCATGTCTTAGACCATTATTAATGACAAATAATGTCGAGTTTTCTCCTTGAATTCTAACCCACAAGCTTACATTTTGCATTGTTAGTTGGGTCAACTTAACCAACTTCGGTGGGATCCCAAAGTCAATCATTGTATTATATAATGCAGTTCTTTTAACACTGTTATAAGCTGCTTTGAAGTCGACGAAGAGATGGTGGGTATCCATGTTATATTCTAGTGACTTCTAGAATCTGTCTATGTGCTTGAATTTGATGTATAGTTGGCTTTCCAGCAGTGAATCCGCATTGATATTGATCAAAAATATCCTTTGTGAACAGTTTCAGTCTTTCAAACAATAGATTGCCGAAGAGTAATGCCTCTATAGTTCTTACAATCCAGTTGATCACATTTTTTTATGCAACGAACATATTATTCCCTTTAGCCACTCTTCTGGAACCAGTTCATTCTGCCATATCAGTACTATTAATTTATGGATTGTTGCAAATGATCACCACCTTTTTTATACAGTTGTTGTTGTGTCCATCTATTAAGAACTGAGTTTTTGTTATGTAGAATTTCACCGTTAGTGTCTCTACATATTTTTACATTGAAACAACTTCTTTTACATTTACGTTGAAACATCTTCAGATTGAATACTGGAGTCCATTTATGGCAGATGCAGATATAACCAGCTAAATTCTCCAAACCATCATACTCGAGGTCACTAATGTTTTTTTCATTCTAACTCTTATTGAAAACTTGAAAATCCACAACTGTTTCGTTGTTAGAATCCAGCCTTTGGATCAATTGTTCAGAAATTGGTAAATCTGGGGTGTCGTATGTTTAAACGTTCGAAAATTCGTTCCGTTGTCTTTCCTACCCGTATATAAATTTTATAAAACATAATAAAGCTTTTGTAAACACTTAAAAAAAAAATGTAATGGGTATTTCTCCGAAAAGAGCTTCATTTTTTGGTAATATCACGTTGAAATATTTGATTTGGAATTTGAAGAATAAAAGCGTCTTTTTTATGAGCTACAGATTTGCAAAAAACCGCCTAAAAGCGTGTTTTTTTGTTGAAAAGTAAACATTTTTAGTCGCAAGTGACTCTAGTACAACTGTGTTAAAAAACTCTATAGAACAAAAGTTGCTTAAAGTTGGTCAGTTTATCTGTTTCCGGACTTATTTTAAACGTACATTTTTTTACCCCCCCAAGTAAAAGCAATCAACGACACAAGTTCAACTTTGAAGTGGAGGATGAGTAGAACCTAAATCCAAATTTTCATGCGATTAGGAGTTGACCCTGAAAATTATGTGTGTTTCTTTGTATCTTTTAAATCATTTTGCTTAAAACCATTTTTAAATATCAAATAACTACATATATTTAGTTCAGAGAAATAAGGAAAAAAATATCCTGTTGGTGAGACAACCCCCTCCAGGCCGAAACCAAATTTTTTGAGTAGTATGGACATCTATAATAATAACCTATATTATGTTTCCTGCAGCCGATCTTGATGATTTACATAGGTATAAACAAATGAAGATCAAAAAACGGTAAATTTTTGTTTTTTTCATCTATTACCAAAAAGTTAAACATTTTAAACAAATTTGAGAGTAAGAAACTCATAAATCGTATAAAAAACTTGAATATGGCGTTCGCTGAATTTGTCTATCCTTATCGGTTGCTTAGAAAATTGCAAAATAAATCATAAATTTTGAGTTTTTATAAATATTCATAACTTAAGTAAATAATAACTTAGAATCTTCTTATTAAACGCAATGTTGAGAATTGTGGTGCTTAAATCATACCCTAAATTTCACAGCAATTGGTCAAATAGTTTAAAAGTTATTTAATTTGTTTATCCCAAATTATTTTTTTTTTTGCAACACTATAAGTCAGAAAATGATGAAGCTACAGTAATACTTAGGGTAGTTTATGAAAGAAGCAAATGTACACTATTAATTTAATTTAAAAAAATGACAAAAAATAATGATAAATATTGCAAAATTATGTTGCAAGAACATGTGAATTAAAAAAAGGGTGGCTAACTTCGTCCTTAATTGTCCTAGGACAGTTGTTTTTCTTTTTAGATGTGTGTAAAATCAGTCTTTCTAAATATAAAAAGATAATTTTTCTACGGGTAACGGTTAAAAAGTTATTCTAATTGTTTATAAGTAAGCAAAAAATTGACATGTTCTTTCAAAATAATTTTACACTACTTAAAACTACTTAGAATGGAGAAAGAAAACAGGTGATGTCTAACAAGACATCACCTGTTTCACAGCACGCATCTTCCTTCAGGATCCTTTCCAAATTCAAAAATTTACTTTGTTTTGACCTGCGTAACATGTCTGTTTACCGTATAACCCTACCAGCAAACCAATCAGCATAAGTTGGACGAATTAATATGATAACAACTAAGTGGCAACGCATCCCTTGTAACGGCATGTAAGTAGGTTTGAACAATATTACTATCTATTTGTTATTACTATTTTGAGTTTGGATGCATATTTAAGTTTGCTTAATGGTTTAATTTGTTTTTAATTGTTAATAATTTAAATTTCAACACATACTCACAAACTACATGCACTTTTCTTTTTAAATGTGTGTAAAATCAGTCTTTCTAAATATAAAAAGATAATTTTTCTACGGGTAACGGTTAAAAAGTTATTCTAATTGTTTATAAGTGCAAAAAATCGACATGTTTTTGCAAAATAATTTTACACTACTTAAAACTACTTTTTGTCATTTATTTTTAATTAAGTTAATAGTATAAATGTTCTTTCATAAACTGTCCGAAGTATTACTGTAACCCCATAATTTTCTGACTTATGGCGTTGCAAAAAAATGAATTTGGGATAAACAAATTAAATAACTTTTAAACTATTTGACCAATTGCTTTGAAATTTAAAATATAATTTAAGCAAAAGAAGTCTCAGCATTCTGTGTAATAAGAAAGTTCTAAGTTAATTTTTACATAAGTCATGAATATTTATAAAAACTCAAAATTTATTATTTATTTTGCAATTCTCTAAGCAACCAATAAGGATAGACATATCCAGCGAACGCCAAATTAATAAGTTTTTGAAGTTTTTTATACGGTTTATGAGTTTCTTACTCTCAAATTTGTTTAAAATGCTTAACTTTTTGGTAATAGACAAAAAAAGCGAAAATTTACCGTTTTTTGATCTTCATTTGTTTATAACTATGTATACAGGGTGAGTCACCACTAACGCGACGGAAGATTACAGTAAAATGGTAAAAGATTTGAACAAAAATTTAAATAGTGGTTTGTAAGTTGATAAAACCTACATTTTAAAATTATTTTGAAATATACAGAGTGTCCCAATAAACTGCGGCGTATAAAAGTTATATTTTTTCTTATGGAACACCCTGTATTTTATTGCATTTTTTAATTGTCCGCAAAAAATAAGGTATAGTTTCATAAGGCTTCCCTATACCTATGTACAGAGTGTTCTGAGTTATGTTGACTTTTCTTAAAATGTAAAGTTTTAAAAGAAGGCTTATTCTCAAGTTATTTAAGAAATTATAAAAAAATACTTTTACATCTAAGTAGTTGGATATTGGTTGAATGTATTCCATGATTGATTATTACACATTTATTTACAGGGTGTTCAACATTTTTACAGTTTTGTTATTGGATTATTCAATGTGTCATATGATGCTTATTTTAAATGGAACACCATGTATATTAATTATTAATTATATTAAGCGAAGTGACCTCTTTCAAATGGTATATGGATGTCCTATACCTAGGTCTAATAGTTTTTGCGTAATTTTAAATTATTTAAATTCTTAATCTGTAAATCGATTTTAAAACAAAAGATGTATGCGGTACGGTCTGGTAATTATCAAAAATATAAACATTCATGTATGATATTCAAATTCAATTGTTCCTAAAAATGAATAACCACGTTATCTACGAAAGAGTAGACATGGTACTTTGCATTGGGGAGTGTTTGCAAAATTGTATCTTACTTTCTAAAGTTTACGCTCAAAAGTAGGTATCCTGATAGAAGACACCCACAAAAGGACATTTTTTAGAAATTTCGGAAAGTTAAATAAAAATAAACAGTTATAAATTTGTGATCGCGTCAAGGAACTTGATGTCCTGCTTTCTGTTACGGAAAACCCAAATACTAGTAAAGAAAAAATTTCGGGTAAATCAGTCAAACACCTGTTAGAATACTTAAGAGAAACCACTATTATCCGTATAAAACTCAACGACACCAATATTAGACCGAACAAGATTATGATAAATATTTAACTTATCGTTTATGGACTTTAGGCTTTGGAGCAGATCCTGATTTTTTTTAAATGTATTGTATACAGACCAATCTACCTACTTTTCATAATAATGGTCTAGAAAATAGACATAATTTTCATTTCATTATGATACAGTAAACAAACATTTATTTCGTACGGTTTAAAAATCGAGAGTGCATAAATATTATTTTTAAAATCAATTTACCGTTTAAGAAAATTGTAAATTACGCAAAAACTATGACTCCTAGTTATGGAACATCCCTATACCATTCGAAAGAGGAACCTGTGTTTAGTATAATAATTTATTAACATACATGGTGTTTTATTTAAAATAAGCATCATATGACACATTAAATAATTCAATAATGAAACTGTAAATTTTGAGCGCCCTGTAAATAAATGTGTAATAATCAATCATGGAATACATATTTTATAAAATAATTACCAGACCGTACTGTCATAAAATGACAATGTCATACAATGCCATTAATTAACTACATCTTTTGTTTTAAAATCGATTTACAGATTAAGAATTTTAATAATTGTAAATTACACAAAAACTATGACACCTAGGTATAGGACATCCATATACCATTCGAAAGAGGTAGATTTGTTTAGTATAATTATTTATTAATATACATGGTGTTGTATTTAAAATAAGAATTATATGACACATTGAATAATCCAATAATAAAACTGTAAATTTTGAACACCCTGTAAATAAATGTGTAACAATTAATCATGAAATACATTCAACCAATATCCAAATACTTAGATGTAAAAGTATTTTTTTTATAATTTCTTAAATAACTTGAGAATAAGCCTTCTTTTAAAACTTTACATTTTAAGAAAAGTCACCATAACTCCGAACACTCTGTACATAGGTATAGGGAAGCCTAATGAAACAATACCTTATTTTTTGCGGACAATTGAAAAATGCAATAAAATATAGGCTGTCCCATAAGAAACAATATAACTTTGATACGCCGGCATTTATTGGGACACCCTGTATATTTCAAAATAATTTTAAAATGTAGATTTTATCAACTTACAAACCACTAATTAAAAAAAATTTTCAAATCTTTTACCATTTCGTTGTAATCTTCCGTCGCGTTAGTGGTGACTCACCCTGTATAATCAAAATCGGCTGCAGGAAATATATTATAGGTTATTAATATAGATGTCCATACTACTCAAAAAATTTGGTTTCGGCCTGGAGGCGGATGTGTCACGAGAAAAATCTTATCTCTGGACTAATTGAGTTATTTTATTTTTTAAATTTTAATAATTATAAAAATTTGTACTTTTTTGTAATGTATTTTTAAAACAAGCAATCATTTAAATTATTTTGTAACAATTTGTATTATTTAAGAATATAATAATTACATTTTTGTTTCGTAGTAAGTGTTTATTAAGAATAGTAATATATAGTTTTAAAATATTGTTTTGCAAATTATCATTATTAAATCGTTATTATTTGTGAAGTATTTTTCTTTTTTCACGCCTAAAGAGGGTAGTAGATATACTTTATACACATTAAATTCAAAATTTAAAGAAAACTACGGTAGACGTTGAAGGCGCGAAAGAAGCGATACTTAAAAGTTACATAAAGAATTCGAGATAACTGTTTTGCTGCCGTCATTGACTCCGCCCACTATGCACATTGTCTATCTTCTGTGTCTGTATATCGTGGGAAATATGCAATACAACACGAGCTCTGGTCGCTCGACTAATACTCTTTAGAGCTGGCATCAGTGTGTGATCTCGAGTTGATCGGTAAATATCTAAAATTCCGTATATAAGTCTTTCCCTTCAATTTTCAGCTACGGATCTCGTTTCGCTGTAAATTTATCAGAAAAATTTAAGTTCAAAAATCTTTTCCCCTCTAAGTGTGCCATCATTAATATGTTAATTATAAAGATAGTTATGAACAATATACTCCAATAATTAATTTCCTATTGGTGGATCTCGGGTTGTCCTCGATTTAGTCGGATCTCGCCTTGATATGAAGACGTATATATATATATATATATATATATATATATATATATATATATATATATATGAATTAAATGAAAAGATTTCTCTGGTATACAGAAGAAATCTTTTCCGTAGCGGACGCGAAAATGTAAATTTCAAAGTCTTCATAAAAGACGATGAACGACAAAAGACACCTCTTTGTGTCACAGATTTGTCTACAAAGCCACGTTATTCGCTACACATTCGTCAATAACGGAGAAAAACCGTGATATGAAAGGAAACGGCGATTGCATTTTATTTCACTTCGACCACCACCGATATTCTACACGACGTGTTTCGAGCTCATGTCAAGCTCTCGTCAGGAACATCTAGGTGGATGGTCGAGGTGTAAGAAAATGCTTTTGGCCTTTCTGGTAATAATAAAATAACCAGACTTCAGTACACTTGGTACGACATCTATATGAATTAAATGAAAAGATTTCTCTGGTATACAGAAGAAATCTTTTCCGTAGCGGACGCGAAAATGTAAATTTCAAAGTCTTCATAAAAGACGATGAACGACAAAAGACACCTCTTTGTGTCACAGATTTGTCTACAAAGCCACGTTATTCGCTACACATTCGTCAATAACGGAGAAAAACCGTGATATGAAAGGAAACGGCGATTGCATTTTATTTCACTTCGACCACCACCGATATTCTACACGACGTGTTTCGAGCTCATGTCAAGCTCTCGTCAGGAACATCTAGGTGGATGGTCGAGGTGTAAGAAAATGCTTTTGGCCTTTCTGGTAATAATAAAATAACCAGACTTCAGTACACTTGGTACGACATCTATATGAATTAAATGAAAAGATTTCTCTGGTATACAGAAGAAATCTTTTCCGTAGCGGACGCGAAAATGTAAATTTCAAAGTCTTCATAAAAGACGATGAACGACAAAAGACACCTCTTTGTGTCACAGATTTGTCTACAAAGCCACGTTATTCGCTACACATTCGTCAATAACGGAGAAAAACCGTGATATGAAAGGAAACGGCGATTGCATTTTATTTCACTTCGACCACCACCGATATTCTACACGACGTGTTTCGAGCTCATGTCAAGCTCTCGTCAGGAACATCTAGGTGGATGGTCGAGGTGTAAGAAAATGCTTTTGGCCTTTCTGGTAATAATAAAATAACCAGACTTCAGTACACTTGGTACGACATCTATATGAATTAAATGAAAAGATTTCTCTGGTATACAGAAGAAATCTTTTCCGTAGCGGACGCGAAAATGTAAATTTCAAAGTCTTCATAAAAGACGATGAACGACAAAAGACACCTCTTTGTGTCACAGATTTGTCTACAAAGCCACGTTATTCGCTACACATTCGTCAATAACGGAGAAAAACCGTGATATGAAAGGAAACGGCGATTGGCGTTTCCTTGGCGTAAAATATAAGGAAACGTTTATATATAAGTAAACGTTAAAGGTAAAGATGAGAGGTTGAATATCTTTAGACACATTCCATCAAAAAACATTTGTACAAATATATATATATATATATATATATATATATATATATATATATATATATATATATTGATGCACGTTAAGTTGTGACTTCCGGTATACAGAAGAGGCTGTCCGACTTCCACCTTTTCTACTAGGAATTATTTTTTAAAAATTGTGTATTTGGTAAAAGGGGGGCTTATAAAATGGGTCTACCTATTGAGGGGAAAGGATTTACCAAAATAAATTTTGTATATATATACGTATATACCGAAGCGTACAGCATACGTTATGGCTTCCATATAAAGGGTAGTTCAAGACGCGTTGTCACTTCCAGCGGTGTTGTCATATTTTGGAAGTCACAACGACTCGTCTGCTAGATTTACCTCCTATTTTGAGCGTAATGTGTGATCTTTTGGAACTTTTACTGTGAATACAGTTGTCTGTGTTTTAAAGTTGTCTATTTAAATTAAAAGATTGATATTCTTTTGATTATACAGGTTTACAAAAAAATACATTTCGGACTATTTGACGAAACCATATGACTAGGGGGTTTTTGGAGTCGCTGGTTACGAATCCTAGGTTCGCTAACCTCTATCACGTCAGGTAAAGGTCATTTCAAGGACAACTCAAGATAAATCGACAGTCGCTCTGAAAAAGTATATTAGGAGGTTTTTGGGGTCGCTTATAACGAATCCAGGATCCGCTGACCTCTATCACGTCTAGCTGAAGGTCATTTCGAGGTCAAATCAAGATAAATCAACACAATCGCTTTGAAAAGTATATTAGGGTGTTTTTGGGGTCCCTGATCACAAAACTGGGGCCCGTTGAGCTCAACCACGTCAGGTAAAGGCCATTTCAAGGTCAAATCAATTTTGTTAACTCCTCCTGATTTGAACTTGAAATGACCTTTACATGACGTGGTAGAGCTCAACGGACCGCAGTTTTCATGATCAGCGACCCCAAAACTCCCTATACTTTCAGAGCAATGGTGTCAATTTATGTTGATTTGACCTTAAAATGACGCTGAACTAGACGAGATAGAGGTCAGCGGACTCCGGATTCGTCTTCAGCGACCCCAAGAACCCCCTAATATACTTTTTCAGAGCGACTGTCGATTTATCTTGATTTGACCTTGAAATGACCTTTACCTGACGCGATAGAGGTGAGCAGACCCCGGATTTGTGATTAGCCACCCCAAAAACCCCCTTGTCATATGGTTTCGTCAAATTGTCCGAAATTTAGTTTTTTTTTGTAAACCTGTGTTATTTATGATAATATGATTGATATTTATTTTACAAAAATACTAATATATTATTATTGCTGTAAAATGGATTTATTGGAATTAATTAAAAAAGTGTTAATAGTAAGTAATTTATTTATGAAAATTATATCAAAAATGTTAATAAATAAATTTGAACTTATAGAAAATTTTAATATTTTAGATTTTATTACAGGCACCGTCCTTTTAATTTTTGATGTACCAATAATAATATGTAATAAAAAATTAAATGGCTAAACACTCCAAGTGGGGATTAGCCGCTAAAAAGCTATCTAGAGCCATCATTTTCGTGCAGATTTTTCCCAATCTGCTACTCGATACTATTGACTATGCTTCTCCATTTCTTTCTACCCTCTTTTGTTTTTCTGCTAGTCTCTAATTCCTGCCCTATATAAATCTTCCTTTAATTCCTGTAACCATTTATTCTAGTTCCTCCGCGTCTCCTTCTAACTCCGGGTCTCCATTGTAAAATTGAGTTTATAGTTGTTGCGCTACCTGCTCTCCATATATGCCCCAACAATCCAACTCTGTGCCCAAATCTGAAAATGTGGAATAATATCTACCCGGGTCGAAACATTTTTTTTTAATATATGAAAATAGTTATTTATTATGAAACGGAGCGAGTGCTATACATCGCGTAAGTTCGCAAAAAGTACTTCACGCACAATTTCATACAATATTTTATCTACGATAAACAAATAAAAATACTGTAACTCTTCGTCACTGGAATTCATTTCTATTCTACAATTCTTAGAGCTTTGACATATAAAAATTCTAATTTCTTTCAAACCACAAAACTGTCAATTTTTTTTTTGTAATTTATTGCTCATTATGTCATCACCTCTAGAGATCTAAGGTTAGAGCTAAGAATAAGGTTGGCTAGGTGCTACGTTTTCTCGACTCTGTTTTACGGAATGGAAGCTTGGACCTTGAATGCGGCATCAATGAAAAAACTGGAATCATTCGAGATGTGGGTACATAGAAGAATTCTAAAAATATCATGGACAGAACACGTCACAAACAAGGAGGTTCTGAGAAAGGTGAATAAAGAAATGGAAGTCTTAAATACAATTAAAACCAGAAAATTGGAATATCTCGGACATATTACACGTGGAGAGAGATACAACTTGCTCCAACTCATTATGCAGGGAAAGATTCAAGGAAAAAGAAGCATAGGGAGACGCAGAATATCGTGGTTGCGCAACGTGAGAGAATGGTACGGATGTACATCAAACGAACTTTTCAGAGCAGCCGTCTCCAAGGTCCGAATAGATATGATGATTGCCGACCTCCTTCGCGGAGATGGCACTTGAAGAAAAAGAAGATGTCATCACCATGAAACGCGAAAGTTAAGAAAGAATATTTGATTATATGAAAGTGTGTCAAAAACAGTGAGAAAAAGTAAATCCCATTTAAAATACATTGTTACTTCATGCTTACTTTAAAGCACTGCTATGTATAATGACAGTTTTCACAAACTAAAAATTTATATATAATATGACATAGAGTAGATAAAAGTCATTTATTAATTATTAATTGATTATAGTCAGAAGAAAATTAGATCATGCACCCGTTGTTTTTTATAATTGTTAACATACTACATTACATATCCAATAATTATTTTTATCCATTAAAGAGATCGATGCAGATCGGCCTTATATCGGATCCTCTTCTATTAGTCCGTTCGCTGACGGTAAAATATTGCAAAACCCATAAATTTTAAAAAACCACTTAAGATTGACATGAAATTTGGCATACACATAGGTAACATATCAAAGAAGAAAATTGATATGGTGCCGATGTTTTCTTTTGCCATGGGGGTGACTTTCACCTCGTCTAGGGATGAAAAAATATACGTTTAAAATAAGTCCGGAAATGGATTAACTGACTAATTCTAAGGAACTATTGTTCTTTTTTGTTCTTTTTTCAACAAAAAAAAACACATTTTAACGGTTTTTTTGCAATTAACTCAAAAAGTAAGTATTTTATCGAAAAAAACATTCTTAAGAAAAATACAGCCCATAAAAAAATGGTGTACTTATGTATGAGATCCCTAGAGCCAGTAAAAGAAGAGTTGTAACTAATGACAAATAGGTTCATACACGTCAAATTTCCAATTGAATATTCCAACGTGAAGTGTCAAAAACTAAAGCACTTTTTGGGGAACACTCATTACAACTTTTTTGTAGTGTTTAAAAAAAGGTTAAAAAGTTTTTAGCATTAAATTAAGGAAGTTAGCAAATAAAATTTATCGTCACCACTTCACAAGTTGATTTACTCGTGTATGTATTGTTTATAAATATGATCTGTAAGCTTCATTCGTTCAAAGTGCTTATTTTTGAAGGGTATGTAATTGAAAGGGATTGAACTAGTCACTAACCAGCTGTGTATGCCAATTTTGAACAGCCATATCTTAACCAATATTTGTCTCAAAGAAAAAAACATAATGCTAAATATTCAGAAAAGCAAAACCTACATTTTTTACACTTTGTAATTTTTGGTAGCACTAATAAATTTTATGTCATTTTGGAAAAAAAGCATCTCTTTCAAAATTTAAACAATTTTACTTTAAAACCCAATTTTTTCAAAAATTAGCCCTTTACTTAGCCCGAATTAAGGGGTGATTTTCGGAGTTTTTTAAGAAAAATAGGACCTACTTTATTTTGAAAGTATCTTTCTTAATTTTAACGCTAGAAACTTTTTTAGAAAACATAAAAAAGATTTTTTTAAAACTTTAAAAAGTTGTAATAAGTTTTCTCAGAACAGTGTATCATTTTTTAGTTGCTATCATTTTTTGGTTATTTCACGTGAAATTATTCATTTTTAAATTTGACGAATATGAACCTGTTTCCTGTTTTACATTAGCTACAAAGCTACAACTTTGCTTCTACTGATTCTAAAAAGTTATACGTACATCAATTTTGTTACTTTATAAGCTATATTTTTCATGTTTTTCCCGATAACATACCTACTTACTTTTTGAGTTATTGGCAAAAACCGTATAAAAGTGTTTTTTGTTGAAAAATTGACACATCGACTAGCCAATAACTCAAGTAAAAAACTCATAAAAGTATTAACTTAGTGAAAAATTCTATATAACAGAAGTTGCTTAGAATTAGTGTGTTTATCCATTTCCGAACTTATTTTGAACGTATATTTTCCCCTCCGATTAGAGGAGAAACTCAACCCCCAGGGCAAAGTTTTCTTTTCACTTTTTTTCTTTTACATGGGTCCTATGTGTAAGCTAAATTTCACGTCAATCCGTTCTTTAAAATTTGGAGCAAAAACCGCTAATGAACTATACTATCTCCGTAAGATCGTAAAAAACGAATCAGAATATTTTTCCTATCGACTAAGATACAACCTGGAATACCTACTTTCAATACACCAATAAGAATTATTATTGCGTTTTTTATAAATGCATAAAAGCATAATATTTTGGTGCATATTTCAATTCAACTGTTTTTTGCATAATTTAAGGTTTTTTAAGTGCATGTTTCCCGATCTCTATTAATTTAATGCATTTCTCCACGAGTTTACAGCAAAAATCTTGATAATTATGTTTGTTTTGACTGTTTTGTTTGTATAATTATTGTTTTATCATATAGTCAAAGTCTCCCTTCAATCCCAAACATTTTTAAAAGAAAATACAATTTTTATTGGATATGTTCAATCAAGCAGACATTCCGTTAGCATTTTTAGTCACAACATAATATCAAGGTTAAAGTATTATTAGAGCAACGCGTTATGGTGTCACATTTCTTTTAATGACCGACACACAAAATATTTTAATGACGGATCCCACACTATAAGAACCAGATTTTTATTACCTACTGCTGATAAGGTAAAAAGTTATCAAATATCACTCGTTGTCATCTCTGTGTTAATTTGAAATAATAAAATATAAATATTGTAGTTTTGTATTCTAAAATATTTGGAAAAAATACCTATGTATTTTTTTTTTCATTTAGGTACACATCATTTTAAGGGATTGTCCGGAAGAGTACAGGCTCAATATATCGGCAAATGAATTTTGTTTTAAATACCGTCCGTATAGAGGAGGTGCTCGTTGGGGATAGGCGCAAAATCTTAGTCCAGTGCTAATTAAATGCATTAATTTTTTTCGAATTCTGAGAAAACTAATAAGTATTTTTGAAAAATTTAAACGCAGAATGGAAGCTTACATTATTATCGAGGGCAGAAAGTCCTCGCAAAAGAAACTTTTTTTTATTCTAAGGGACTTTCGGTCCCCCGTAATAATGTTATCTTTCATTCTGGGTGTATGTTTAAAAAAATATTATTAGTTTTCTCAGGATTCGAAAAAAATAAATGTATTTAAATAGTATTGGACAGAGATTTTGCGCCTACCCCCTTAAGAGAGAGTTTACTGTATTTTATATTATTACTAGAATTTATTACTTTAAACTTTTTATTGCTCTTGATTCATTTTATCGTGTATTTAATTCCATTCAATTGTAATTGTACATTCAATTTTTTTGTAATTTTTACACGTTTTATTACTTTCGAAATAACAATAACTATAAAATCGATTTGGCGTTTTGACTACCTGTTGATCGCTACTTTATCACCTTAAGCTTTTAATAAGATTTTTAAAATTAATTTAGATTATTTAATAGATATACTCACCGGCACGAAAAACGGGCACCCCAAAAAATGTGTCATTTTTGATGGCTCTAAGTATTGGCTTTAAGTATGGCTTTAAGTATTTCTTTAATATGTTATAGCCTTATTCTTTAACTATATCGCTGTAATAATATTGTTTCTAGACAGGTAAATTATCATTGTATACTGGGCGTACCAATCAAATTGGTTTTTTTTTCAATTTTCACAACACTCTGTGGAATATTCTAGCCTTTATACAATATTGAAATTAAAACCCAACTATAGCCCCAGGTTTTCTTAATGTTCTGTTTGTTATTCATTCGCTTATGTTGGATAATAAAAAAGTTAGGGACTTTAACAACTAAACATGTTCTTTATCAATACATGGTGTTTCTAAATAAGTGCGACAAACTTTAAGGGGTAATTCTGCATGAAAAAATAATGATCGTTTACTTGATAAAGCTATGTCCGCAAATGCTTGCAAATATAAAATTATTTTGCCAAACGATCATTACTTTTTCATGCAGAAATTACCCCTTAAATTTTGTCGCACTTATATTTAGAAACACCTGTATCGATAAAGAACATGGCTAGTTGTTAAAGTCCTTAACTTTTTTATTATCCAACGTAAGCGAATGAATAAAAAACAGAATGTTAATAAAACCTGGAGCTATAGTTAGGCTTTAATTTAAATATTTTATAAAGGCTAGAATATTCCACAGGGTGTTGTGAAAATTGAGAAAAAAACCCAGTTTGATTGGTACACCCGGTATACAATGAAAATTTATCTGTCTATCAATAATGTTATCATAGCTATATTGCTAAATAATAAGGCTATAACATATTAAAAAAATTACTTAAATCGGACCAAAGGTTTGGAATATACGAGACATCAAAAATTACTCATTTTTTTGGGGTGCCCGTTTTTCGTGCCGGTGAGTGTAGATTAAATTAGAAGTTCATTGTAAAAAAGGAAGTAAACAAAAACACGAGAAAAATGAATTTATATAAGTAAATAGGTAAGTAAATATTATAGATTAAAATAAGTACAGAAAATATATAATTATAGAGATATATAATCACTTATTGTACCTTCATTTAAGGCTAACTTTAAAAGTAAAGCAGATCTGCTATTATTCATGTTTAAAAACAAAAGGCACACAAAACACTAAGTACGATTAGGACCGCGAATCTACAACAGATAAATGTCTGGAAACCGTTACACAGGGTTGCCAAAAAACGGAAGTCACACCGAGCGGTGTGGTATACGGAAGACGCTACGCGTTGTGTACATAACCTGTATAGTAGCACGGGAGCGACACTAGCGCTGGTGATATACCGTCGAACTAAAATCTGATCTTATGAGTATGTTAGATACGATATGACTTCCAGCGAAATTTTTAATATAAGCCTTCTGATACCATCTAGTAGCCAAATTCGTAAAAATATAGGCAAAACGTTGTGACTTCCGAAATCGGAAGTCATAACGGTATATATGAAGTAACAACGTATTACGAGAATCTACTTTGGAAGTCACATGGATACATGTATCAATATATATATATATATATATATATATATATATATATATATATATATATATATATTTGTACAAATATTATCGACCATTATTCAAACATTACTATATATATATATATATATATATATATATATATATATATATATATATATATATATATATATATATATATATATATATATGTATATATATATATAAATATATACACATATAAACGCTCTTATACAGGCCCGTACAAGATATATTTTGAACGTTTACAAGCCCGCAACTACCTTTTGGAGCCTGACTGCGGGTTTCGAAACGTCGCCCGAGTATCTAACAACCATTGGATTCCCCTTACTTTCTTACCCAACTGGACAAATTTTTGCGAAGGCTTCACAACGTACAGCTTATACATACACTTATACAAAAAGTTTCCAAAATCATGAAGTAGGGGGCGCTTTCGTGTATAAGTTTTATACATTTGAACTATTATATTTAAATAAATCGCTATGAAGCCCGACATTTGACAACGCCGCTGGGCTTGAAAACGTGCGTGAAATTTATTTTCACATATATACCATTGGGCGTAAATCACAATTGTTAGAAGTAAGAACGACACACATATATAAGGATAATCAATCTTAAAAATACTATACAGAGTGCCTAATTCAATAAAGAACACAAACATCGGTGTAGCTTCTCAGGGACACGAGTGGGTAATGCCCACCTTGGAAAAATCGACAGTATTGGTGAAATATAAAGTTCTCCTTCTTTTCATCTTGAAAACAAAATTTGATACAGTATTTAGTATAAAATAAAACAAATACATTGTTTTATAATAAAACACCCTATACCTATATGTATTGTTAGATATTTCTTTACTCGATTTCATTGAGTAAATTTCCTGCAACAGGTATTACAGATTTAAAAAAAAAAATGTCTGAAAAACCAGAAAATAATACAAAATGATAAATAAAATATTATATTTCGAATTATGGAAAAAAATTTAAACTGAAAATACAAACAGCTGCAAGAAAAAAAAAGTACAAAAGTAAATACGAGTACTTCATTAAATATTTGGTTAATAGCTATTTTACATTTTATCTTATTTATAATTAATGCTGAGAATGACTAAAATAATTATTAAACATTGAAATAAAATTAAACGTTTATACTAGCGCAGTGCAAGTCTAAAATATTTAAAGTAAATTAGCAATTGTTTAACCTTTATAACAGTTATAAACAAAAGCTTTCACTGTGGCCCACGTCTTATCCTTGAATAAATCTTTATGTTTTTTCATTATCAACTCGGTTTCTTCTTTTCTCGGAGCTTTTTTGTTTTTTATGTGATCTTTGAAAGCTGTTTTCAATACATTTTTTTGTTCTGAATTCCACTTTCCTCGCTTTCCTTTTTTTATACTATTTTCCCTTTCATCTAAAACATAACAGTTTATCTTTCATTCCACGTTCTTTAAATTCTTAGTTCTGGATAAGGAAAAATAGATAATTACCTAATACCGCATTTTTCATTGCTTGTTCTCCGAATTGCTGTTCCCACGTCTCTTCTATTTCATTTTCATTAATATTTTGATCTAAAAACAATATATATATATATATATATATATATATATATATATATATATATATATATATATATATATATATATATATTAAATCTTCATGCCTGCATATATTAATTTTTTCTAGTAATCCTAATGAAATATCAACCTGATTTGCTAAAGTTACGTGGTGAGTAAAGCATGTTTTAAATTCCTCCATATTTCGTAGATACTAGTTAACGTATTAACTGAAAATTTAAGCATCTATATTTTTTTAACGGGGCGAATTTTGAAAATAAACTGAAATTTAAAAATTTTCATTGCACTATTGTTTGTGTTCCGAATCAATATTACAGTAATAAATTTGGCGCAGTACTTCGTGTTCTAATGACAGCAAATAACAAACGATTTCATTAACCTATTAATTTTCAAACAAAATATTCACTTTTACGGTATTGGAATTTATGTTGTTGATTTTACAAAAAACTTTATTGTCATAAAAAAGTTTCCTTCATTCTGGTACCTTAAAAGAAAATAAATAATTATGAATTTCTTACCATGAAATAAAGGTTTTTCTGCTTCAGTCTCATCCAGCAATGATTCATTGTCTGACAAAGTTATTTCGTCAAGGGATTTTTCTTTATACTTTGCTACTTGTCCACTATTAACAGCGATAAGTAATTTGGCAACTTTTGCTGTCTGATACAAGTCCTGAGGAAGCATACGAGACAGAACTAGTTAAAGTATCAGAAGTACGTACATTTGAGTATGTAGCCAAGTAGACTGACCTTTAGTTTCTGTTTTTTAAAAGAGGATTGGAAAACAGAACTTTCCCATTAAAAATGTATGCGAAATATGGACAGTGCCACAAAAAATAGGTAATAAGCACGGTTTTTAAATAAATAAAGCAAAATGAAAACGTTTTTGTACTACACATGAATTTTTTTAAATCAAAAATGTAGTAGATACTACTTGATTTTGGTGTAACTTGTTTAATTGGAACAAAAGCAATGAAATTAAGATTTTAAACCCCAAATACTATTCTAAACATATAGGTTCGATCCCCTACGGTGTAAGAAGTTTTTTATTTTTTCTTCAGATGTAAGTTGTTGTATTTTTATATAAATAAACTCAAATTGTCATTTATTTATGACCTGTGAATTATGATTCATTATTCACGACTAAATAAAGTTCATCATTATACTTGATAAAACACAAGTGAATGTAGTTTTTAAATGGTCGTTGATAAAAATGATAAAAAAATTGAATTTATAATTACCTATAATACGATTCATGTGTTTTTTGGTGTGTCCCATGAAAGTAGCAAACTGTTCCATTTCGTCATCCTTAATATTGATTGCTTGCAATAATGTGGCAATTTGTTTTCTTAAACGGGTTGATGTAAACAGAGTTGTATCCGAAACATCAGCTTTTGTCGCCAGCTTTTTCACAATATGATAGCCACTCAACCACAGCTCTGTGTTAGGATTACCAAATAAATACGGATTTGTCGGAGTCACACAAATACTTCGGAAACTTAGAAGAAGTTCAATGAATTTCTGAAGGTCCGGTGGAAATAAAATTGCAACAGGTCTGCTTCCTTTTCCACCGGTCACTACTCTTTTGTAATTCTTGCACAAAGTTTGTTCAGTTTTTGAAAGACAATCTAGAAACTCGGTTTGCTGGTTTTCACTGACTGTTGAATTATAAGTCTCGGTTTTTAGGTACTGAATTTCCCCAATGCGCTTTCTATTTATTAATAATGTCAATGCTAAGACAGACTTGATCAGCTTTCGATAGTTCAACTTAATGTGGATATTGTTCTTCAATGCATCTGAAGCTTCATGGGCTTCGTTCATTACAAATTTGGAATTTTATAACATCTTGGGTCAATGGCAACAATTTTGGAGAAACATAATTATTTTCCTTTAAATTTTTCAGTGCAAGGCTTGAAATCTCAGATGTCCAATGGTTTTCAATAAGATTTTTTAAACGCTTAATGTCTTTAAGACTTTCTTCGGCAGTAGTACAGATTATAATAGGACTTTTCTGTATAATATTCTTTGTAGCTATGTCACAAACTTGTTTAAGCGTGGTCCCCATGTGTAGTGCCAAACTGCTCGCTTGAAAGGTTTTGGTTTCTTCACAATATCCGCTAATAACTTTTACAGCTCCGACAATATTATCAAAAAACTGTGGTTTCAAAGCATCAAATAGTAGTTGAATTCCAGTTGTATTTCTCAAACTTATAAGAAGTCGTCCCAATTCTCTCATTTTATTTGAGATAACATTTCTTATTTGAGCACGCTTGTGCTTTCTTAGCAAGCTTTCAGCATATAAGCAAATGAGCATATCTTTCATAGCAGTTCTTGAAATCTCGTCACTTCGCATAATTGGAAAAACTTCTTTTTTTAAACGCAAAGAAGCAAGAAAATCACCGTGTACACCTGAACATACAGTGAATACTTGTGATAAAGATAAATGATTTTCACGTTTGACAGTTTTACATTAGATCTGGCAGGACATTGCTTTCTATGTCTTCTTAAATACGTTCTTCTAAAGAATCCCATGCAATCGGGGCAAGAAACAAATAATGATGTATCTACATCTTCAGCTTCCTTGGGTCTTCGTACAGGTCTTATATTATTAGTTGATAAGGAACTAACAAAATTTCCCTGACGGCGAATAGCATCTAACAATAATTTTCTTTTGTGGTAATTTGGAGGAAATGACGAAAATTCCTTAACAGCACCTTGATCACAATGTCTTCTAATCAAGTGTCGTGCAAAATGGGTTACATCGTCCAAGCAATACGGACATGTTGTTTTTTTGTCTTGTGAACGACTGAAGTGTGACTCAACTTTAACATGAGAGGGTCCTACAAATTTACCGAAGTTAACTATAAAAGGGTCTACGTGCTTACTTGTAGTTTCTAATTCAAAGCTTTCTTCTTTTGGTTTTAAATTTTCATCAAGCAAGGTAGTAGTTGTGGATATTTCATTAGACTTGTAAGAATAATTGTTGCTTATATATTTTTTTGTTTTTTTGGTACTTTTACCTTCAGCTTTACTAATTCTTTCATAACGTATAAGCGGAAATTCTTCATTTTCCTCATCATCGCTTGAAGGTAGATACTCACTCCCAGAAGATCGAGAAGGTTCTTCCATTTCATCAATATCATAGTTTTCTTTAGATTCTTCTGACGGTTCTCTTTGTCTTCGAGTTACATTTCTTAGAGGAGAGTACGCTCCTAAAATGTCCTTACTGGTGATGTCTGATGGTGGTAGTATTTGTAGATCTTCCAATATAACTATTTTTTTCTCCATTTCTTTATTGGGTCTTTGTCTTCGAGGTACATGTCTAAGAGGAGAGTACGCTTCTAAAATTTTTTCACTGGTGTGGTCTGGTTGCGGTCTTATTTGTTGATCTTCCAATACAACTATTTTTTTATTTATTTCTTCATTGGATTTCTCAATATTGTGTCTCTTAACTAGCTGTACATCTTTTTCTTCATGATCTTCAAAATCATAGACATCTTTTAGCTCACCTTTTGCAGCAGCTGTCAAACTTAGATGGGTTAATGCTTTATTTTTATAATATGTTTGTAAACCCTTTGTTGTCTCGTAATCTGGTAAAAAAAGTAGATTACTCTCGTCACGCCGCGTCAGATTTAGTATTTTTTCCGTTCGTTTTTTCATGACTGATGGAGGTTAATTTATTCTGGAAAAGAGCAAGTCAATCAATTGGAGTCAAGGTC
Organism: Diabrotica virgifera virgifera; assembly: GCF_917563875.1. Lineage (NCBI taxonomy): Eukaryota > Metazoa > Arthropoda > Insecta > Coleoptera > Chrysomelidae > Diabrotica > Diabrotica virgifera. The sequence goes on along the minus strand of NC_065451.1, from coordinate 98,241,667 downwards.
AGATTATAACAAATATATAATGAGAAAAACATCCAAAGTATTCATTCATAGGCCATGATGATTAGGTGAATTTTATCTTCCTTATGTTGTTAATGCTGCTTGTAGTTCTACCTTTTCAAACATAAACAATATTCCCATATTTATTATACATTAATGTAGGTAGGTACAAACTTATATTTTAAAAGTTTATCGCAAAGTAAATGACAAAAAAATAAAAATTATTTTAACTTTTTTTATGTAAATAAACAATATATTCAATTCTAAACCCCTTTTCTTTATAATGATTTTTAATATTGTCGAAAATAAATGTACTTTACTTTCAGCAATAATCACATTCACAAGCAAAACTAGTATAATATTGATAAAATCTTGACGGAAAATGATTTTTTCTCTTAATTATTATAATAAAATATTTTCCCCTGTATGCTAAAACTTATGTAAATACACTGTATAAGAGTTTTATTAACCTTCTCTCATCATCTTCCGTAGATGAGCAATAGTTCCTAAGCAATGTTTGATAATCTGATAGAGAGCCTCTATAATCTATCTTCGTTATAATACGATTCAGTCCATATTAAACTGAAAATATCGTTTAAAATAAATAGTAAAATAATACTTACGTTATTCCCAATATCAAAGTAGTAATACTACCATATAAAAGCAAACAACACGAATGCAACTGTGAGAAGCCCGGTTCTTCTCCTATAACACTGATAATAATAATGGACAATATTCAAATATAACCTTGAGTCTAAAAATAGATGTACTATTAATAGTATCAGTAACCTGGCAACACCGCTAGGCTTTAAAACGTTGCAATAGTATATAGATTTTTAAACAGTGGGCTTCTAAAGGTTCAAGTAATATCTTTTGGGCTTCAAAAGGTGAAATTCGTTTCTAACGACAATTCTACGGAAAAAACTTTACCCCTCTGCTTTCCCCTCTATAGGTTTTAAGTGATTTTAAGGCGATAGGTACAAAGTATACACGCCGTAACCAATAGGAAGTGCAGGGCTCTGAAACTGCCCGTTTGTCTTCGGGCTCCGTTACGTGTCATTTATCAGTATATATATATATATATATATATATATATATATATATATATATATATATATATATATATATATATATATATATATATAAATGAATAATTTTGGGGAATGCAGTCAATGTGTTTTGGGCTGATTAGAAGAGAAACACTTTGAACTTTTGTCGAGCTTTCGGACAATATATATATATATATATATATATATATATATATATATATATATATACAGATATATATATAAGATAGTTATGAACAATATATTCCAATAATTAATTTCCTATTGGTGGATCTCGGGTTGTCCTCGATTTAGTCGGATCTCGCCTCGATATGAAGACGTATATATATATATATATATATAAATTTGTTTTATATATATATATATATATATATATATATATATATATATATATATATATATATATATATATATATATATATATATATATATATATATATATGAGTTAGTTAGAAGCAACCTACCTTGCTCGTTTCGGTACGAAACCGATCTGTGCCTCTACTTTGAGGCCACGAGATGTCACCTGGTATTTATTGAAAAATACCTACGGCGTCAAACAAGCAGGAAATAATCGCAACTTTCTACTTTTTAAAAAGTATGAAAATAATATGTAAAATATTATACGGGAAATAAATATTCTACCTTCGTCTGTGCTGCCATCTTGGGAACGTTTTCGCTGTCTACAGCTCATCAGCCAAGCTCTCAGAACAGACGAAGATGTAGAATATTTCCTCCGTATACCCGAGGCCGTAAGACAGCCATGCAGTCCTTATGGGACTAGCGCAATCTGAGTTAGTTAGAAGCAACCTACCTTGCTCGTTTCGGTACGAAACCGATCTGTGCCTCTACTTTGAGGCCACGAGATGTCACCTGGTATTTATTGAAAAATACCTACGGCGTCAAACAAGCAGGAAATAATCGCAACTTTCTACTTTTTAAAAAGTATGAAAATAATATGTAAAATATTATACGGGAAATAAATATTCTACCTTCGTCTGTGCTGCCATCTTGGGAACGTTTTCGCTGTCTACAGCTCATCAGCCAAGCTCTCAGAACAGACGAAGATGTAGAATATTTCCTCCGTATACCCGAGGCCGTAAGACAGCCATGCAGTCCTTATGGGACTAGCGCAATCTGAGTTAGTTAGAAGCAACCTACCTTGCTCGTTTCGGTACGAAACCGATCTGTGCCTCTACTTTGAGGCCACGAGATGTCACCTGGTATTTATTGAAAAATACCTACGGCGTCAAACAAGCAGGAAATAATCGCAACTTTCTACTTTTTAAAAAGTATGAAAATAATATGTAAAATATTATACGGGAAATAAATATTCTACCTTCGTCTGTGCTGCCATCTTGGGAACGTTTTCGCTGTCTACAGCTCATCAGCCAAGCTCTCAGAACAGACGAAGATGTAGAATATTTCCTCCGTATACCCGAGGCCGTAAGACAGCCATGCAGTCCTTATGGGACTAGCGCAATCTGAGTTAGTTAGAAGCAACCTACCTTGCTCGTTTCGGTACGAAACCGATCTGTGCCTCTACTTTGAGGCCACGAGATGTCACCTGGTATTTATTGAAAAATACCTACGGCGTCAAACAAGCAGGAAATAATCGCAACTTTCTACTTTTTAAAAAGTATGAAAATAAGCTTGGCTGATGAGCTGTAGACAGCGAAAACGTTCCCAAGATGGCAGCACAGACGAAGGTAGAATATTTATTTCCCGTATAATATTTTACATATTATTTTCATACTTTTTAAAAAGTAGAAAGTTGCGATTATTTCCTGCTTGTTTGACGCCGTAGGTATTTTTCAATAAATACCAGGTGACATCTCGTGGCCTCAAAGTAGAGGCACAGATCGGTTTCGTACCGAAACGAGCAAGGTAGGTTGCTTCTAACTAACTCAGATTGCGCTAGTCCCATAAGGACTGCATGGCTGTCTTACGGCCTCGGGTATACGGAGGAAATATTCTACATCTTCGTCTGTTCTGAGAGCTTGGCTGATGAGCTGTAGACAGCGAAAACGTTCCCAAGATGGCAGCACAGACGAAGGTAGAATATTTATTTCCCGTATAATATTTTACATATTATTTTCATACTTTTTAAAAAGTAGAAAGTTGCGATTATTTCCTGCTTGTTTGACGCCGTAGGTATTTTTCAATAAATACCAGGTGACATCTCGTGGCCTCAAAGTAGAGGCACAGATCGGTTTCGTACCGAAACGAGCAAGGTAGGTTGCTTCTAACTAACTCAGATTGCGCTAGTCCCATAAGGACTGCATGGCTGTCTTACGGCCTCGGGTATACGGAGGAAATATTCTACATCTTCGTCTGTTCTGAGAGCTTGGCTGATGAGCTGTAGACAGCGAAAACGTTCCCAAGATGGCAGCACAGACGAAGGTAGAATATTTATTTCCCGTATAATATTTTACATATTATTTTCATACTTTTTAAAAAGTAGAAAGTTGCGATTATTTCCTGCTTGTTTGACGCCGTAGGTATTTTTCAATAAATACCAGGTGACATCTCGTGGCCTCAAAGTAGAGGCACAGATCGGTTTCGTACCGAAACGAGCAAGGTAGGTTGCTTCTAACTAACTCAGATTGCGCTAGTCCCATAAGGACTGCATGGCTGTCTTACGGCCTCGGGTATACGGAGGAAATATTCTACATCTTCGTCTGTTCTGAGAGCTTGGCTGATGAGCTGTAGACAGCGAAAACGTTCCCAAGATGGCAGCACAGACGAAGGTAGAATATTTATTTCCCGTATAATATTTTACATATTATTTTCATACTTTTTAAAAAGTAGAAAGTTGCGATTATTTCCTGCTTGTTTGACGCCGTAGGTATTTTTCAATAAATACCAGGTGACATCTCGTGGCCTCAAAGTAGAGGCACAGATCGGTTTCGTACCGAAACGAGCAAGGTAGGTTGCTTCTAACTAACTCAGATTGCGCTAGTCCCATAAGGACTGCATGGCTGTCTTACGGCCTCGGGTATACGGAGGAAATATTCTACATCTTCGTCTGTTCTGAGAGCTTGGCTGATGAGCTGTAGACAGCGAAAACGTTCCCAAGATGGCAGCACAGACGAAGGTAGAATATTTATTTCCCGTATAATATTTTACATATTATTTTCATACTTTTTAAAAAGTAGAAAGTTGCGATTATTTCCTGCTTGTTTGACGCCGTAGGTATTTTTCAATAAATACCAGGTGACATCTCGTGGCCTCAAAGTAGAGGCACAGATCGGTTTCGTACCGAAACGAGCAAGGTAGGTTGCTTCTAACTAACTCAGATTGCGCTAGTCCCATAAGGACTGCATGGCTGTCTTACGGCCTCGGGTATACGGAGGAAATATTCTACATCTTCGTCTGTTCTGAGAGCTTGGCTGATGAGCTGTAGACAGCGAAAACGTTCCCAAGATGGCAGCACAGACGAAGGTAGAATATTTATTTCCCGTATAATATTTTACATATTATTTTCATACTTTTTAAAAAGTAGAAAGTTGCGATTATTTCCTGCTTGTTTGACGCCGTAGGTATTTTTCAATAAATACCAGGTGACATCTCGTGGCCTCAAAGTAGAGGCACAGATCGGTTTCGTACCGAAACGAGCAAGGTAGGTTGCTTCTAACTAACTCAGATTGCGCTAGTCCCATAAGGACTGCATGGCTGTCTTACGGCCTCGGGTATACGGAGGAAATATTCTACATCTTCGTCTGTTCTGAGAGCTTGGCTGATGAGCTGTAGACAGCGAAAACGTTCCCAAGATGGCAGCACAGACGAAGGTAGAATATTTATTTCCCGTATAATATTTTACATATATATATATATATATATATATTTACATCCTACTATTCCTATGGACTCAAACCATACAGCAACCTTACAGCCTCTCCTATTTAGAGGTGTGTATTATAGTTTAGATATCGAATATATTGAATCTAGTGACAAAACATTCTCAATGCACAAATTTTCATTTTGATAAGATTAAATTTAATATATACTGTTCCGTTCGGTTCTTTTATCATTAGCACCTCATTAGGACGTTCTATTTTTACAGCCTCATTAGTATAATTTTTATCAGGATTCTGGTATTACGGCCTCGTATACACCACCTTACAGACTCATACAATGTTGTCAATTCTCTCACTGCCTATTTAGATAAATCGGGGTTTCCCCTTTCAATTTGGTGTTTAAGCGAACGAAGTTTATTTTGCATTTCTCGAGTGTTAAGTAATGAATATTTTAAAACAGTATATTATTTCAGTAGTCTATTTTTTAAACAAACACTTATAAATGACAAAGTATTTTTATGATTTCTAAAAAGTTAAACATGATAATTTATTCAAAGGAATGGTGAATTTAAGTTAGCGCAATACTTTTTTAACAATATTTGTTCTTCTATTGTTTAGTTTCCGTCGGATAGTAATCTAGAATTCCTAATTAATAATATATTATAGTGAGGACATTTCCTGAAGTTTGATTATAATTCTTCTTCTTTAAGTGTAATATTATCATCCCATCTCTTTAATGGTGAATCTGTCCTTTTTTAAAATGGAGACTTATCTCGTACTACGTACTATGCTGTCCTCTTCTATTTTGCTGATGAGGCTGTTCCATTCTCTTTTTCGTTTGTTGAACTCATTTTTTAATGTTGTTTATTCTGCATAGGTTTAATAGTGTTTTGCGGTTATGCTTCTTACTATTCTCATATCATTCTTCTTCAAATATCTTCTTATCGTACTTATGTCAAGCCTTGTTTTTGCTTTATACCTATGTCATGGTAGTTCGGATTTAGATTTGTATAATTACGTTTTTGCTTCGATTTTCAAGCATGTTTCTCTATATCGTGTATTTAAGACACCCTGAGATTCTGCTTGCCTTTAGCATTTTTTGTTCCCTTACTTTCTCTGCAGTGTTATTATCGCTCGATAAGGTTATTTCCTAATATCAACTAGTAACTAGTCGTCTTTAAGGGGAGCGGAGCAAAATGCAAAATTTTGATACATACAAATTTTCATTGTGTTTCAAATGTATTCATTTTTTTTGAATCCTGAGAAAACTAATTAATATTTTTGGAAAATTTAAACGCACAATGAAATATTACATTATTACCGAGGGCCGAAAGTCACTGAAAACTTCTATAATGTTTATTTTAATAAGTTACAAAGTTACAGGGATGAAAATAAAAGAGAAAATTTAGTGTGATATTTAATTGCAAATATTTCATTCAAAAGAAACTTTTTATTTATTGTAAGGGACTTTCTACCCTTGTTAATAGAGCAGTCTTTCATTCTGCGTTTAAATTTTTCAAAAATCCTTATTAGTTTTCTCCGGATTCGAAAAAAATTAATCCGGATAATTAATAATTAAATATTAATCTCCGGATTAATAAAAAAAACATGCGTTAAAATTTTGCATTTTGGTCCGTTCCCCTTAATCGAACGAAGCTATTTCTCGCATGTGATGTTCCGTCTCCGACTTTTCGGTAGATCTACCGAATTGCCCCTTGTATTACCGATTTGAACAAAAAATATCATAATACACTATATTTTACTTTAAAAAATTCAATCCATTCTTTCACAGATTTTGCTTAGGATTACAACCGCTTAGATTGACATGAAATCTGAAATGCGCATAGGAAACATGTCGAAAAAAAAACTATATTTATATTGCCGATATGCGTTTGTACGCCAGGGAGGAATATCATCCATTCTTGAGGGTAAAAATATTTAATCTTTAAATAACTGCGGCAATCGATGGAGAATTCAATTCATAGCAAAAAATGTTATACACACTTCTCTCGGTTAGTTAATATTTTTTGTGATTTGGGTGATTTTTCAAAAATAACTCGCAAACAGTAAATTTTAAGCAAAAAGCCATAAAATGCAAGTCAAAAAGAAACCATTCAAAAATATGAATTAAGTTTTTTTTTTATTTTTATAGCGGCGATAGAAGCCGAGTTACAACCTGATTAGGTGAGGGTTTATTTAAATGACCCTTTAATCGAAACTTTATTATCAAATAACGTAAATAATACGAGGTTTTTCCAGAAATGCTCACAACATTTTTAAAAGTATTTGATAAGATCTTTAAAACAAGCTAAGCTATACGTTATTCGGATGGAAAACACCAGAGTTATTAACAAAAAAACACGATTATGTCATTAAAAAAATAAAAAAAAAGGAGGAATTAAATTATCGGTTTCTCCACAAAAATGAAAATTATTCCTATTCCACATATAATTAGGTTTATTTATGTATCAACAACCTGTCTTAAAATTGTATCCAGTTTAAAATGTCTAGATTTGAAATAAACTGAATTTGTGAGTATTTTGCTGCTCCGAAATAGTTGAAATTGGAGATATTTAACGCTCCGAAAAAATTGACAGGAAAAGGTAAACGGTTCTTCTACTATAACTTCTTAAATTTTAAAAAAATTTGATTGATCGACAAATTTAATTTATTATACTGAATTAGGTGTAAGTACTATAAGATCTGGAAAGTTGAACTTTTTTGAAGCCTTTAGTATTTATGAACGGAACTTTTTACACTATTTTCAAAGTTAAAATGTCAAAATATCAATTAGATTGTATCGTAGAGAAATAAATAAAGATGTGTAATAGGGGCCTTATTCTCCCCCATGTCTAACAGCTTCCTGTTTTCAGAATAGACGAGATCCATTTTTTTTCGAAGTCAAAATTGAAATATTCAAATAAACTTCGTCAAAAGACTTCAATCCGGAACCTTGTGTTTGAGGAAAGGAATTCTACTATGAATTCGTCTTCCACATAGAAAATAAGGTTTGTTATATTTCGAAAGTTTCTTCCGATGTGGCCAAAGTTTCTGGTGATATCCCATCTCTAGAAAACAAGGTTTCTATTAACATCTCCGAGGTCACCGCTGACTTCGACATTAAAATATCGTCATTATTATAAAGTTCCTGTAGATATTTTGTCTTTCAAAAAAAGATGAAATAGGTAGAAAAGTTAATAGATGAAACAGGGACAATAGACAAAGGAATTTAACCCATTTCAGCAGAGACAAAAGACGATAAAGTGAAATGTAAATTGGAGTCACGGTCGACATTTGACGGGAGCGGAGGTCCTGTTCGTATTAAGTTCCAAGTTCCAATTTCGGACCGAAAGTCGTCATGAAACAATTACATGAATTAGTTTAAATCAGCTGCAATAGCGAATGGATGGTCCGAATAAAAAAGGCTGAAAACCTATATCTATTGCACTTCGAGGAGATGCCTTGGATGTGCTTCATACCATAGCCGTAAATTAGAGAGATGATTTCGAACAGCTTAAGAACAGACTAAACAGGCGATAGGATCACGCACACTTGGAGTATGTCGAAGTTTAAAAATCGAAGAAAAAAAGAGATGAGGATTTTCAATAATATAAGGTAAATATTGCCAGGTTAGTACAATATACGTATCCAACAGCTCCCAAAGACATGATGGGAAAGTTGGAAGCTCAAACATTTATTAAAGGTCTTCGGGATCATGGAATGCAGTGAATACTGCGAATAGCTCGTCACAAGAATAGCTTCTTTGAAATGTCGTGAATATAGTATATATTATGTATATTAGGTAATAGTGAAATACATTCTTGGTGGATACCGGAGCTACCAGGGCCAGTATACGACCGACAGTTATAAATAGTGGTAAGAAACTTTTACCAACGAAGTTGCGACTGTGGACTGCCACAGGTAAAATTCCAACACCCACGGAGAAATGCAGATATAATTAAGAATTGGAAAAAAAAAGGTCGTCCATACTGTCAGAGTTGCTGACATCGAAGAGGATGTTATATTAGAAATGGACTTAATGAATTTGCTTGGATGCCTAATGGATTGCTAATGGATCCAGTTATGCCTGAGAGGAGTGAAACGATTTTAATGGCGCCCCTGCAGGTAATTGTGGAAGAAGGAACACCTGTTATAATGGAGCCTTGGTACCACGATGAGGACGTTGACCGAGGAATCATAATTGGAAAGGACTTGGTGACTTCTACCAAAGAAATTTCTATAAGACTTATTAAGGTCAATGACTACCCAGTGATCATCAAAAAAGATACGAAAGTAGGAATCTGTGTAGATGTGACGCCCACAACGAGAGGTTCGACCAAATGGTTGCAGTTGCTGGTCAGTCTATAAATTAGGTGGAGAAAAGGAGATTAAGGGAATTTCTTTGGCGATATCATGGCATATTTGTACTATTTGTACCAGAAGGAGGAAAGGCAGGAAGAACTACCCCTGTTAAACATAAAAGTGATACTTGTAACGCTAAACCAATTCGTCAAACAGTTCAGAACTGTTTTACGTCAAACAGAGGAAACTGAAAATATTGTTCAGGCAATGAAGAAAGTCGGAGTGATAGAACTTTCTACCAGGCCAGGGATCTCTCCGTTAGTTATGGTCAAGAAGAAAGACGGAACTACGAGGTTCTGTGTGGATTACCGTTTGTTAAACAATACTACCAAAAAGGATAGTTACAGTTTGTCAAATATACGGTCATACTTGGCCCATTGATATTAGGCTCCACCTAAGAAGCGCATTCAACAGAAACATAATTCACTGAATGCGCTTCCACTTATTTTTCTACGCGAGTGGACAAAATCGCCAAGTATCACCGTATGTTTGACAAGCTGTCCCTATAAAATGAATCAATGATACGTTGGATATATTGGCTGGAAGAAAATTATTTTCTACGTTGGACTTGAAGTCTTGATATTGGTAGGTAGAAATGGACCCAGTGGATAAGGAAAAGATAGCCTTTACCACAAGATCCGGATTGTGGCAATTCAACGTTATGATATTTGGACTCTGTAATACTCCTGCGATATTTTGAGAGCTTTACGTATAACCTGTTGACAGGGTTATCTTGGAAAACGTGCCTGGTATTTTTTGACGACGCAATTGTCTTCGTGGAGACTCTTTTGAAGACCATTTGAAGAATTTAGAAGACGTTTTTAATCGACTGAAAGCTTCCCTATTGATGTTAAACCCCAAGAAGGGCCAGTTATTTCAAAGTAAAGTCAATTATCTAGGTCATAAAATCAGTAAAGAAGTAGTGGCTGTGAATAAGGGAAAAATCGATTCCATTCAGGAATGACTAGAACCCACTGACAAACATCAAATGAGAAGTTTTATTTGACTATATACTTACTGTCTAAGGTTCATTAAGAAGTTTTCACGTATCATTGTCATTAACGCGACTTACATAAGAAGCAAGAGATTACAATTGGGATGGAGACTGCCAAATTTCCTTTCGAAACCTTAATGAAGTATTTAATCACAGCAGCATTAAAAGAGTATCCACTGCCAGGAGGAGAGTTTATCTTAGATACAGATTACAGATGCAAGTAACATATGAATTTGCAGAGTGCTATCTCAGATCAAAGGGACAGAAACATATTCTTGGATATTTTAGTAAAGTGCTTTCAAAACCTCAGCGAGAGTATTGTGTCACGAAAAATGAATTTCTAGAAGTAGTGAAATCAGTAGAATACTTCTATCAGTACCTTAAGGAAGGAAGTTTCTAATCCGAACGACCATGCCCCAACCACTTAGGTTAAGGCAGTTTAAGATCCCAGAAGGTCACATGGATTAAACGACTCAAAGATACAATTTCAAAATTGAGCATCGGGCAGGAATTAGTCACAGGAACGCCGATTCTCTTTCTAGAAGTGAGTACCCAGCAGAGTCCGTACCCATTGCAACAAAACATAATCAAAGAAAGGAGTACTGCTAAAAACAACGGTGGTCGACGACGAGTGGACGCCTACTAAGATCAGGGGCAAACAAGGGAAAGATCCAATTTTACAGAAAATTCTTAAATTGAAAGAAGAAAATCGTCAACCATCTTGTCAAGAAATATCAAGCCTAAGTAGTTAAGAGGCGTTGGGCCCTGTGGAACTCCTTTATAATGAAAAACAGCTTGCTTAAACGAGTACTGGAAAATGATGATGGTATAGCGAAGAGAACACAATTGATGATTACAAAGAGCAGAGAAGAGCCGAAGTATTTCGTTAGTTACATGTTACATGACAGTCCATCATGAAGACATTTCTATGTAAATAAAACCCTTTAGAGAATGCGGGAACGGTTTAATTAGATGAATAGTTTCGACGATGTAAAGAAATGGTGTAAGGAATGTACTAACTTGCCACGAGTACTGGAACTTATCGAAAAGGAAGGCTCCTACGAGGCAATACAACGTTAGATGTCCGTTTGAGAGAAAGCAAAAGAAAGCGAAAAAGGATGCAAGTAGATATTATATTGATCGTATTGAATTACTTCACTAAAGAACATAAAAACTACAGGCTATTACTCGTAAATCGGATGGAATGGTAGAGCGAATAAATAGGGCAGTTGACAAGCAGTTGATAAATATGTTGTCCAATCAGCAGCGAAATTGATATCCGTAACTTCCGTTCTTCGCAATGACTTACATATGTGAGTACCTTGTGATTTAGAGTTTGGATGTCGATGGATAAGACGTAGCTGGTGAAGATTATGTGAATGGATTGCGAAGAAGAATGGAGATCCGTAAACCGAACATCCCTTATGTTTTATGAAGGACCACAAAGTCTGACTCGATAATTCGAATAAGCGAATGGGTTGTTCTCCCAAGGTCTGACAAGGTCCGTCCTTAAGTATGGAGTAGATTAACGACGTTATCTACCAAATAAGAAAAATTCCGATGGGAAGGCGGATGATAGTATCTACACAACAACCGGCTGGCGTCAATTCAAAGAGACCACGTCAAAGGTGAAGAAGTGGAAATAAACCAAGTCCAAGAAGTACGTAACCTCATGTTTGATGAATTCATAAATGAATATGGAGGTACCAATAGAGCAAAACATGATGTTGTCACTGAAGAAAACCAAGATCTGCCACTTATAGATGACTACTCACTGGCCCATACAATCCTGACCGCTATTTAAGATGCACAAGGGTTGGAATCCGACTTTCAAAGGAAGTCTGGCTGAGTTGCAGAACTTCAATGCCAACTGACAACTTCGGGAAAAGCTGTGAAACTCCAAGATGCATGACGTTACATTTCCCAGCTGGTAATAAAAGACACTGCCCATGAACAACCTACCTACCTACCTAGTATAAAAAGCCTTACTTCCAATGAGAGTCTAAATCTAGTGAATATTATACATTTAACTTAGAAAATTATATATTCCTTGACGGGTAATTGCATATTAAAACGGACTTATACTTATGGATGTATAGTTGGTTGGCGATTACAATACTCTAAATAGATAACCAATCAATGATGCGAATAAAGATAGTTTGACACAAAAGTAATCTATCGTCACAGTATTTTCACAATATCATATGGTAAAATGGCAATTGTAATTTCTAGGTTAGTATTTTTCAGCAATCTTGATATTTTTCAATATCTTGCACTGGACAATTTTCTTTGTGATACGGTGACAGGAAAATACAGCGTGTTTTATATGTTTGTTCATTGGTATTTTTTCATTTTTCCGACTGTATATTCATTGAAAATGAATTCTGGTTTGGAGCCCAAAACGTCAAAAATAATATGCAAATATGTAATATTATTATTGTGGCTTGTTCCCAGTATTCTCCCCAAAAATATATAGTCATATCTTAAATTGGAAAGTACGTAGGTAGGTTATTATTATTATATGCAACAGTTAATAAGTAATTCATAGAAAGTATTAATATTTTTTTGGTCGATAACATTTTCAATTTTTGAAAAATTGAAAAATATATGTTTAAATCATATGGTGAAATGAGTATCTATCGTCTTTATGACTGGTCACGATCTATAAATATAGTGAATGTTCATAAAAATATGAGTATTTCAGAAATGACAAGAAAAAAAAACACACAGAAGCCAGAGAGAAATTTTATGAAGATTTCCAAGAGGTGGTAAATGCAATACCAAAAACATCCGCAGTTATTGTTATGGTAGACATAAATAATATAAGAATGGCAATGATCTGATACTAGGCATAAAGCAAAAATTAATGAAAGTATACAAAAGAAAATGAACTCTTTTGAACTTCTGCTTACAAAATGAATAGGTACAGAATTAATGTTGTACATTTCTATGCTTTATGATGCAAGATTAAAACAAAAATGTATATCTACTTTTATCAACACAACTGGCACAAATCAATAATAAACTAAGTACCTACATTCTTACAAATAGAAATGAACATTACAAACAAGTATTAAATGTACGGAGCCATTAATAGGTCTGGATCCCGCGTATGAAAACAAAGCTGATTAATAGCAAGCTGAAAATTTGTTAATAGCTTAAGGGTGTGTAGTCGGACAAACTTTGATATATTGGAACACTGGAACAGGGGAAGTTTTAATTGTGGAACAAGTTAAAAATTTGGAGCGGTCATACCACGAAAACGTCACTTGTATTTTGTCCGACAGAACTTCCAATTGATTTGTTACCCTTTCATTAAACTCTCATGTAAAAATCAGGCTGGTATTTATCACCAAATGGGCATTATAATGAGTGGAACACGTAGAAAATGTCAAATGACAGGAATTATGACAGGTGATAAATAGCGGTCTGATTTTTGCATGAGAATTTAATGAAAGGGTAACAAATCAATTAGAAGTTTTGTCGGACAAAATACATGTGACGTTTTCTGGTCTGACCGTTCCAAATTTTTAACCTGTTCCACAATTAAAACTTCCCCTGTTCCAGTGTTCCCATATATCAAAGTTTGTCCGACTAGACACCCTTAAGCTATTAACAAATTTTCAGCTTGCTATGAATCAACTTTTTTTTTCATACGCGGGATCCAGACCTATAATATTTTATTTTTATTTATAAACAGTTACATTTATATTCTGAATTATAAAATTATATAGCTTATTCGTTCTTAAATAAAAAGATGTGTTTATTATGCAATTTCAAAATCAAAACGTGTGGAAGAAATGTCTGTGAAACAAAATATCTTCCTTTATTAGGTACTATTAATAACATACCTACTGCGTACCATTACATTTTTCAACACATAAAAATTAACGATAACAGCACCAGCAATTTGCGTCAGATCGGATGATACAATATCCAGGCAACAGTGTTGCCAGCTGAGCGGAGTCTATAGTGTCGTTTCTTAGTTTTACATATGAACGATATACACCTTCAATATACTCATAAAAGCGCCATCCAACGGCAAATGGCTGAATTACAAGCGACCTTACGGACTCATTTTGTTTTAAGATTTGCAGCTATCCTACGATACCCACAATATTTGTAACATATTTGTTTAGTAGGTAGAGGTCTCTAGTTTCTCATTCAACAAAATTTTGGTAGAAAATGACCATCCGTTTAAAGAAATACATGAAAAACATTACGGCCTCCGTATATTGAGTCCGTAAATCGCTTGAGTCTGTTGTGTATGGTCAAATCCTTAATGCAGAGTCCGTAATATTAGTAGGATATATATATATATATATATATATATATATATATATATATAGTTTTATTGATATTCTTGAACCATACTAATTATATATAATATATATTTGTTTTTCTTGGGTTTAGGTTCAGAGATTATATTTTAAATTTGGAACTAGATTTTATTGTTCATTTACAATCAACGTTTCGGCAGAAACTCTTGCCTTTGTCAAGATTGATTTCTAAAAATTTTTACAAATGAAAAACAATACATTATTTTAGAACAATATTAAAACTTACCAAACACGTAAAACGACACACTAACGACGATGAACAGATACAAATTAAAAATTGAGTGTTGATATCTCATTGCTTACTGTGCTAGTTAATTACAGGAGCGTATCTTTAATGTAGTAAAAGGGATACAAAATGGAAATATGTTACTTTAAGAAATTTTTTAATGGTGTTATTTATTATTAATTAAATTAGATTAAAATAAATTCTATTCAGGTTGTCCGTGTCTTTCCTATCGTTGATTGAATTTTTGTTTCTTTTTATTTCTATTGATTCGTAAATCTCCCTCTTCTTTTTGTTCTTCTCGGTTTTTAAAATCTTTGTGTTTTCGAAGTCAAATGTATGCTTCTTCCCCTTCTCATGTTTTGTCAGTGCAGTTGTGTTGTTTTTGTCGTATTTGTGGGAACGAATTCTGGATTGAAGCAGTTGACTAGTCTGACCAATATAGACACCATCACAGTTTGTACAGGGTATCTCATAAACAACATGCGATTTTTTGAGTTTGGGAGTTTTTGTTTTTAGTTTGGTGAAATATTTATTTAAAAGGTTGTTGCCTTTATGAGCCACTGTTATGTTGTGTTGGGCTAGAAGATGCATTAGTTGTTCGGATAAACCTTTTATATATGGAAGAGTTGTATACGTAGTTTTGGTTCTACTACTTTTATTGTTGTTGGTGTTGTTATAAAATTTGTTTATTCTTGACTTAAATACCGATTCGATTAGATGTTCGGGATATGCATTACTTAGGAGAGCATCTTTTGCTTTTTTTATTGCAGTTGGTCTGTATTCTGGATCTGTTAGTTTTATGGATCTATCAGCAAGGCCTATAATTACCGACTTTTTCTGGGAGAATGGATGGTGAGATTTATAGTTGAGATATCGTGAAGACCATGTTTCTTTTGTGAACCACATAGTTTTGATTGTGTTATTAATCCGATGTAAGGTGACATCCAGAAAATTTATTTTATTATGCTGTTCAATCTCTATAGTAAATTTTAGCTTTGGGTGGTAGTTGTTAAAATTTTCTAAAATTTCGTTCACTTTATTTGTTGGGACAGCACATACACAGTCATCAATGTAGCGGTAGAAGAATGGTACATTAAAACCTAAGTGACTTATGACAGATTCCTCTAAATCTTCTAGAACCAGCTGGGCAATAACACTAGAAATACTTGCACCCATTGCACATCCATCTATTTGTTGGTATATTTCGTCTTTGTATAAAAAGTATGTTGAGTTTAATGTTAACTCCACAGATGATTGGAACTCTTGCAATGGGATATCAGTGTATTTTTTTATGTCATTCCACTTCTTTTTTATGATATCAGTGGCAAGTGTTATTGGGATGTTAGTGTATAGTGAAACGACATCTAAAGATATTAATATGTAGTTATTTGGTATATGGATATTTTTAATTTTAGAAATAAGGTCATTGGAATCTTTAATGTAATATGGATTATTGTTTGTGATATTAGAAATAATGTTTTTCAAAAACTTTGAAAGATTCTCGAAGGGCGATTGAATGCAGGAAACGATAGGACGTAGAGGTACATTATTTTTGTGTGTTTTAGGTAACCCATAAATTTTTGGTGCTATAGCATTTTGTAGTTTAAGTGATTTTGCCGTGTTTGGTGATATTTACTATAGAGATTGAACAGCATAATAAAATAAATTTTCTGGATGTCACCTTACATCGGATTAATAACACAATCAAAACTATGTGGTTCACAAAAGAAACATGGTCTTCACGATATCTCAACTATAAATCTCACCATCCATTCTCCCAGAAAAAGTCGGTAATTATAGGCCTTGCTGATAGATCCATAAAACTAACAGATCCAGAATACAGACCAACTGCAATAAAAAAAGCAAAAGATGCTCTCCTAAGTAATGCATATCCCGAACATCTAATCGAATCGGTATTTAAGTCAAGAATAAACAAATTTTATAACAACACCAACAACAATAAAAGTAGTAGAACCAAAACTACGTATACAACTCTTCCATATATAAAAGGTTTATCCGAACAACTAATGCATCTTCTAGCCCAACACAACATAACAGTGGCTCATAAAGGCAACAACCTTTTAAATAAATATTTCACCAAACTAAAAACAAAAACTCCCAAACTCAAAAAATCGCATGTTGTTTATGAGATACCCTGTACAAACTGTGATGGTGTCTATATTGGTCAGACTAGTCAACTGCTTCAATCCAGAATTCGTTCCCACAAATACGACAAAAACAACACAACTGCACTGACAAAACATGAGAAGGGGAAGAAGCATACATTTGACTTCGAAAACACAAAGATTTTAAAAACCGAGAAGAACAAAAAGAAGAGGGAGATTTACGAATCAATAGAAATAAAAAGAAACAAAAATTCAATCAACGATAGGAAAGACACGGACAACCTGAATAGAATTTATTTTAATCTAATTTAATTAATAATAAATAACACCATTAAAAAATTTCTTAAAGTAACATATTTCCATTTTGTATCCCTTTTACTACATTAAAGATACGCTCCTGTAATTAACTAGCACAGTAAGCAATGAGATATCAACACTCAATTTTTAATTTGTATCTGTTCATCGTCGTTAGTGTGTCGTTTTACGTGTTTGGTAAGTTTTAATATTGTTCTAAAATAATGTATTGTTTTTCATTTGTAAAAATTTTTAGAAATCAATCTTGACAAAGGCAAGAGTTTCTGCCGAAACGTTGATTGTAAATGAACAATAAAATCTAGTTCCAAATTTAAAATATAATCTCTGAACCTAAACCCAAGAAAAACAAATATATATTATATATAATTAGTATGGTTCAAGAATATCAATAAAACAATATATCGGCATGGGTGAAAATATGCCTTACTACCGTAGTATTGAATCTAGCTACGGACGATCAACCGTTCTACAAATGAAATTATACCAGAAATTGCTAACAAAACAAGCCAACCTAAAGAACAGAAGAATTTTTCTTTTACGCTGTAAAAACTGTGATTTAATACCTAACTTTTTAAATATAAATACAAAGCATATAAACTTTACTTCTGTGAACCTTGCACGTAAATTCGAGAAAAATGTTTTTAATGTATTTATAAAACAAGTTTTAAATTTACTTATTACTGACTGTGTTATCTCATTGAAAAAGCTAAACTGTGAACTCATTAAGAATGAATCAAATTTAATTAATATATTACCACCAAACATGTTTTATACTTTTAAGAATGAGTGTTTAAAACAAAGTGAATATGTTTTTAGCGAAACTAAAAATAGGAACACCAAAAAAATAAATAAATTACTTTTAAAATCAAATGAAAATGAAATTAAATTAGAGAGATCTTGGGTTGAAAATTTAACTGACGTCGTAATACCTAACGACGTACAAGAGATTTTAAGTTTAGGAGACAACTTTGCAGTTCCTATTCATAATAAAAACGAAATTCCTGTATCTGATATTATCTGTTCGATTGAAAACTCAATATCTAATTTAAATGGAGATGCACAACATCAAATAAGAACAAAATGTTGTAATATTTTAACCAATTTTAAAAACAAAAATAAATATTCATTCGAAAATAAAGCATTACATAAAAAAATTCAAAAAACAAAAGCGTTCTTGAGGGAAAATCCTAATGTAGTTGTACTAAAACCTGACAAAACCAACAAAACCGTCATTATGGAATCTAAAGATTACGACAACAAAATGAATGACCTTCTAAAAGACGAAACCGTATATCGTAAACTTAAAAATGATCCCACCAACATTTTCCAAAAAAGAAATAATGAGCTTATTGACAGATGGGACAAAAGTGCTTATATATCACCAAACACGGCAAAATCACTTAAACTACAAAATGCTATAGCACCAAAAATTTATGGGTTACCTAAAACACACAAAAATAATGTACCTCTACGTCCTATCGTTTCCTGCATTCAATCGCCCTTCGAGAATCTTTCAAAGTTTTTGAAAAACATTATTTCTAATATCACAAACAATAATCCATATTACATTAAAGATTCCAATGACCTTATTTCTAAAATTAAAAATATCCATATACCAAATAACTACATATTAATATCTTTAGATGTCGTTTCACTATACACTAACATCCCAATAACACTTGCCACTGATATCATAAAAAAGAAGTGGAATGACATAAAAAAATACACTGATATCCCATTGCAAGAGTTCCAATCATCTGTGGAGTTAACATTAAACTCAACATACTTTTTATACAAAGACGAAATATACCAACAAATAGATGGATGTGCAATGGGTGCAAGTATTTCTAGTGTTATTGCCCAGCTGGTTCTAGAAGATTTAGAGGAATCTGTCATAAGTCACTTAGGTTTTAATGTACCATTCTTCTACCGCTACATTGATGACTGTGTATGTGCTGTCCCAACAAATAAAGTGAACGAAATTTTAGAAAATTTTAACAACTACCACCCAAAGCTAAAATTTACTATAGAGATTGAACAGCATAATAAAATAAATTTTCTGGATGTCACCTTACATCGGATTAATAACACAATCAAAACTATGTGGTTCACAAAAGAAACATGGTCTTCACGATATCTCAACTATAAATCTCACCATCCATTCTCCCAGAAAAAGTCGGTAATTATAGGCCTTGCTGATAGATCCATAAAACTAACAGATCCAGAATACAGACCAACTGCAATAAAAAAAGCAAAAGATGCTCTCCTAAGTAATGCATATCCCGAACATCTAATCGAATCGGTATTTAAGTCAAGAATAAACAAATTTTATAACAACACCAACAACAATAAAAGTAGTAGAACCAAAACTACGTATACAACTCTTCCATATATAAAAGGTTTATCCGAACAACTAATGCATCTTCTAGCCCAACACAACATAACAGTGGCTCATAAAGGCAACAACCTTTTAAATAAATATTTCACCAAACTAAAAACAAAAACTCCCAAACTCAAAAAATCGCATGTTGTTTATGAGATACCCTGTACAAACTGTGATGGTGTCTATATTGGTCAGACTAGTCAACTGCTTCAATCCAGAATTCGTTCCCACAAATACGACAAAAACAACACAACTGCACTGACAAAACATGAGAAGGGGAAGAAGCATACATTTGACTTCGAAAACACAAAGATTTTAAAAACCGAGAAGAACAAAAAGAAGAGGGAGATTTACGAATCAATAGAAATAAAAAGAAACAAAAATTCAATCAACGATAGGAAAGACACGGACAACCTGAATAGAATTTATTTTAATCTAATTTAATTAATAATAAATAACACCATTAAAAAATTTCTTAAAGTAACATATCTCCATTTTGTATCCCTTTTACTACATTAAAGATACGCTCCTGTAATTAACTAGCACAGTAAGCAATGAGATATCAACACTCAATTTTTAATTTGTATCTGTTCATCGTCGTTAGTGTGTCGTTTTACGTGTTTGGTAAGTTTTAATATTGTTCTAAAATAATGTATTGTTTTTCATTTGTAAAAATTTTTAGAAATCAATCTTGACAAAGGCAAGAGTTTCTGCCGAAACGTTGATTGTAAATGAACAATAAAATCTAGTTCCAAATTTAAAATATAATCTCTGAACCTAAACCCAAGAAAAACAAATATATATTATATATATATATATATATATATATATATATATATATATAGTTAGAAATAGTGGATGTGTGAGTTATTCGTAAGGGGATTTTTCCACATTCTCTATTTCATTTGTTTATATATATATATATATATATATATATATATATATATATGAAAAATAGATAATTGCATTTCAGTTAGATTCGAACCCCACCGGTGCCCCGACTAGTTTCGACTCATGTCAAGTCGTCATCAGGAGACACTAGGTAGGTGTTCGAAGAGACGAATTGGTTAGCCCAAACGGTGTTTGCATGATGTATTGTCGGAAAAAGGATTCCGTTACATCGCCTTTCATAGCTTTATTGTTATAAAGCTTGATTTTGCTATTCGCCGGGCTACCAAGAGAATAATTATTTTCTCTTTTCACATATAGAGGTCGTACTAAGTATACTCTGGTGGATTTAGTTTATAAATTCACGAAGTAATAGCGGCAAATCAGTTAGCTTCGAACACCTACCTAGTGTCTCCTGATGACGACTTGACATGAGTCGAAACTAGTCGGGGCACCGGTGGGGTTCGAATCTAACTGAAATGCAATTATCTATTTTTCATTTTACTGTATTCTCCAGTAAGAGACGAATTGGTTAGCCCAAACGGTGTTTGCATGATGTATTGTCGGAAAAAGGATTCCGTTACATCGCCTTTCATAGCTTTATTGTTATAAAGCTTGATTTTGCTATTCGCCGGGCTACCAAGAGAATAATTATTTTCTCTTTTCACATATAGAGGTCGTACTAAGTATACTCTGGTGGATTTAGTTTATAAATTCACGAAGTAATAGCGGCAAATCAGTTAGCTTCGAACACCTACCTAGTGTCTCCTGATGACGACTTGACATGAGTCGAAACTAGTCGGGGCACCGGTGGGGTTCGAATCTAACTGAAATGCAATTATCTATTTTTCATTTTACTGTATTCTCCAGTAAGAGACGAATTGGTTAGCCCAAACGGTGTTTGCATGATGTATTGTCGGAAAAAGGATTCCGTTACATCGCCTTTCATAGCTTTATTGTTATAAAGCTTGATTTTGCTATTCGCCGGGCTACCAAGAGAATAATTATTTTCTCTTTTCACATATAGAGGTCGTACTAAGTATACTCTGGTGGATTTAGTTTATAAATTCACGAAGTAATAGCGGCAAATCAGTTAGCTTCGAACACCTACCTAGTGTCTCCTGATGACGACTTGACATGAGTCGAAACTAGTCGGGGCACCGGTGGGGTTCGAATCTAACTGAAATGCAATTATCTATTTTTCATTTTACTGTATTCTCCAGTAAGAGACGAATTGGTTAGCCCAAACGGTGTTTGCATGATGTATTGTCGGAAAAAGGATTCCGTTACATCGCCTTTCATAGCTTTATTGTTATAAAGCTTGATTTTGCTATTCGCCGGGCTACCAAGAGAATAATTATTTTCTCTTTTCACATATAGAGGTCGTACTAAGTATACTCTGGTGGATTTAGTTTATAAATTCACGAAGTAATAGCGGCAAATCAGTTAGCTTCGAACACCTACCTAGTGTCTCCTGATGACGACTTGACATGAGTCGAAACTAGTCGGGGCACCGGTGGGGTTCGAATCTAACTGAAATGCAATTATCTATTTTTCATTTTACTGTATTCTCCAGTAAGAGACGAATTGGTTAGCCCAAACGGTGTTTGCATGATGTATTGTCGGAAAAAGGATTCCGTTACATCGCCTTTCATAGCTTTATTGTTATAAAGCTTGATTTTGCTATTCGCCGGGCTACCAAGAGAATAATTATTTTCTCTTTTCACATATATATATATATATATATATATATATATATATATATATATATATATATATATATATATATATATATATATATATATATATATATATATATATATATATATATATATATATATATATATATATATATATATAGCAAGGTATGCGACCGTTAATTTAAATTTAAAGGTATTCAGCTAGTGAATTCAGAGGTTGAATCGGTCAATTTAGTTGGCAATTAAATAAAGAAGTCAACTACTTCATTGATATATTGAAAACGTTTCGCTTTACAATTTCGAAAGCTTCATCAGTTCACTACAAATAAAGGATGAAGTCTATAAGTATAAATAACCTTAACAAAAGTGATATAATACTTACAAAGCAATTTGTAGTATGTTTAAGATGTTAAAACAAAAATTATACAGATACTACTCATTCTATAACAACAACTTAACGATACACTGCGGAAAAATACGCCATGTATTAATGTTCATTGGCTAGTTATTTAATTCGGTGACTTGAATCTCACTGAAGCCTTCATTTGTAGTTGATCACCGTTAGACGAATTAGCGGCAAATGAGATGTTATTTTTCCCTATGCCAAATCCACCCACTAGCCGACGACACGCATGTTTGTAAGATTTATTGCTCAAGCCCTTGAGTAAGAGGTAGAATATTGACTTAACTTATACAGGGGTGTTAGAGAAATTTTTTGTTCGAAGGGTAGAATAATGTGGCAGAATTATTTGAAGCTTTAAATCTCGGAATATGGGTTGTGTTGAATTGTTTGTTCTGTAAGATGGGATTTATTATGGCAGAATTATTTGAATCTTTGCATCTCAGAATATGGGTTATGTGGGTTATAAAAAAAATACCGGTGGGCCTGGAAATAGATATGAAAAAACGGACTACTTAGCAATATCGGAAGAAGACGTCAATGATTTGGCAATAGATAAGTAGGAATAAAAGGAACGGAATTTTAAATTTGGGTTTTGTAATGTCGAAAAACGGAACAGCAGGGGCAGAAATAAAAATGAAAAATATATTGGGACAACAGATCTTGCATCAGACAACTCTATAATGATCTGGAATAAGAACATCAAGGGAAAGAACAAAGAAAAATGTGATGTACCTAATAATTGTACGAAGCATCATGGCATATGACTCCGAAATTTCGGTCATAAACAAATCAACCCAAAAGCGCATTTCCCAATCGAAATGGAAAACTGGGAAATTGTTGTGGTCTCACAAGAAAGACCAAGTAACAAGTGAGGAGATGAGGAGAGATGCAATGGAAAAATATGCCCTGCAATATAAGGACGAGAGAAGACTGAATGGTACGGTCACGTCTGCGGAGCAGAAAACACATGGATGGCAAGGTTGCAGAATGAAGCCCAAGACGAACAAGAAGAAGAGGACGACCGAGAAAATCTTGGAAAAATGAAGTCGGAGGCTGTGTCTAAGAAAGGGTAGGAAGACGAAGACTGTGAAGATTGACTACAAGAATTGGAAGTCCTGGCTGACGGAAGGGAAAAAAGCCTGGTTGTAGGCAACACCTTACATATATGTATGAACATACATTTACCATTCTCTCATCATACACAATAAATAAGTCAACATATGTGTATGTGTGTATATGTGTGCATATGTATATATGTCCATATATGTATTGTTATATTTCTATTTGATATGAAAATTAAATTTTGATAATTATAAACAGAATTCAATTTAATATAAAATATTTTCAATTTTCTCAACCACGGGCATATAAATTTAGAACAACCTGTATACAACAAATTGTTATATTTAATTTTAAGAAGTGATTAAACGAAACTCGGGACAATGCGCTTAGAACAAACAAAGTGAATGGCGCGTACCATTATCGTTGTTCGCGGAAGGTTCGATCATTAGCCTATGCTAAATAAAACTCAAGTGAAATCGATAATAGGTCATTATCGTTGTTCGCGGAAGGTTCGATCATTAGCTTATGCTAAATAAGACTCAGTTGAAGTAGATAATACATCATTAAATTTTGTAAATAGTAGAAAGTAATTTTAGAATGGGAATTAACTATTTTTCTTTTGAAATCCATTAAGCATATTTAGAAAGATTAAAAATTGGTTTTGAGGAATACTGCGAATGAGAGTTGGTGGTGGAAGTTTGATTTGTGAATCTGGAAGGGATATTTAGAAAGTAGGGGAATGAATGACAAATAGAGATCAGAATGTTTTGAGCTGTCGAGAAGTGAAGTCCAGTAGTAGACGGTAGTGTACGGAGAGTGAGAAAGCCGGTGTAGTTCCGTGAGTGTGGAGTATCTATCGTGGAACGAGAGGTAGGCCAGGTTGAGAGTAAAAGAACCTCCTTGAGCCAAGAGTGTCCCGGTAGCTGATTGCAGTTTCGAAAAAGGTAGAATACAGCATCACGACAGAAGCAGGTACGAGAGCTATACGAGCTAGTTTTCAAAGGAGAACATTACTGAAAGCCAGGACGAGGTTTTGATCGCAGCCAAGGATAGCAGGAAACGGGTCTTGTGTGAAGACATTCTCAGTTCACCAGAAAAAGGTCAGTCTCATTTGTTTTGACATGAATGTATGGGTTTTTCGTATTAAATACCACATTATAAATTGAAGAACATAATAAATAATATCAGAAAAGCTTCATCAAACTTAAATAGAATTGTTGCTAATAAATCCTAATAGTTAAATGTTAATAAAAACTTTCAATTGGAAACCAAAAGGAAATAAGATTCCCATTTATAAATGTTATTTTTAAGAAAAATAAGATCTAGCAAATATTAAGCAGTGATTGCCATTTAAATAAAATAAACAATATTTTGATTATAATTGTAACCCATATATGTGTATTATTTTACTCTTTTCTTCCCTATCCCGATTAGGAACCATTGAGAAATACTTAGAAGCCACGAGAGTAAGTAATTAATTTTATAATTCGCCCTGAGATTGAAAACATATTGATATGTGATCTGGTAAATTAATTAGATTATTATTAATACATTGATTAAATTAAATGACATATAAGAATATTATCTCATATCAATAATCAAGATCACATCAACTGGCGCCCAACGTGGGGCATTGTAAAGTATTTCTAGTGGCAAATTTGAAGGATAGAAAGAGTAAAGCCGGTATTTGAAAATTTATATGCCTGTGGTAAAAAGTGAGATACTTACATTTGATAACATAAAATTTTAGATCTCTTTAGGTACAAATTTTACATAACTGATTTAATATTTTATTTTTACGATATTTACATTTGATATATTTATTGACAATTTATAATATTTGGGTGAGAAAAAGTCGTCTTGGTAACATACTAGTAAAATTTCATATTTGGCGGGGACAGTACTTCTTGAAAACAAATGTCTGTGACAAGAAGCCAAAGCAAAGACAACAAAAAACAAAAAGAACATTCAGACCAAGAAGATATTTTAGACACGACAATCATGGCATCAGAACAGCAAGAATTATCAGGAATAGATAAACTATTACAACTGATGCAACTCCAGTCACAAAAACTGGATGACAATCAAAGAGAAACAGAACAAGCAATGGATAAAAATCAGAATGAAACATCAAAGAAAATGGATAAAATGGATCAAAAAATGGATGAAACACAACAAAAAATGGACGAAACACAACAAAAAATGGATGAAACAAAAAGAATAATGCAAGAAAATCAGAAGGAAACAAAACAAGCCATAGAAGAGAACAACAAGAAAATAGAGGAACGCATAGAAAAGTATGAAATGAAAATTAAAGATCACATGCAAGAACAAGAAATGAAAATTCAAGATAAAATAAAGGAGTTAACGAATGGCCAGAAAAAGGAAATAGAAAATTTGGAAAACAAGTTTGAAAACGCTATTCAAGCAATCAGAGAAGAAATGGAAAGAAATATTGCGGAAATCAATATTCAACAAAATGTAGGAGAAAGAAGAGAAATGGTTATACATAGCACAGATGACGTGAAGATAAGGTTTGGCGGGGATGTAAGAAGATTACACCCAGTGCCGTTCATAAATAGCCTGAAAAAGAAAATACAGCACATCGGAAATTTCGAAACAGCAAAAGAAACTATCAGAAACCATCTAAAATATGAAGCAAGCCTATGGTTCGATTGCAAAGAAGAAGAATTTGACAGTTGGCAACAATTTGAACAAAAATTTTTGAATTATTTCTGGGGAAAAGTCCAACAATTGGAAATTAACAAGGAATTGCAAAATGGGAAATACAATGATAGGATGGGTATATCAGAAAGGACATATGCATTACAAATTTACTATAACGCAAAACATTTACAATATAATTACTCATCGGAACAATTAGTCGAACTGATTGCAAGACATTTCGAAGAAACGCTGGAAGACCATATCACATTGCAAAACTACAAAGACATAGATAGTTTATGCCAATTCCTACAAATAAGAGAATCACGTTTAAGAGAAAGAAAATCAAGAAGGTCGCGAGAAGATTACAGGCCCCGAGAAACACAGGATTACAGAGATAGAAATCAAAATAGGAGGGACTATACAAGACGAGATTTTAATCCCAGAAGGGAAAACGAAAATAGAGACAACGGAAGAGGAAATTATGAACAAAGAAATAGGCAATGGAATGAGGACAGAAATCGAGAATACCAGAATAGAAACATCACACGCTCAAATCAAGAAAACAGAAATAATGGTAGACAAAATGAACAGGGATATCGAGAAAACCGAAACAGATCCGACAGACCAAGAGAAAATAGAAGAGAAGTAAATAATACCCAGACAGATGAATATGACGGAGAGAGACATTATGACGAAAATATAAACAACGATGAGCAACCGGCGTTTTTTCACGACGGCGCTCACTAAAAACCAAAAATCAAACAGGAATCTTTTGTAACCCCAAGGAGTTTATTAAATTGGCAAGAAACAACGAAAAGAAAAATGGAGTTAATTTAAAATTTGTGGATGGATTTATCAACGAGAAACCAATTAAAATTATGATAGACACTGGATCTGAAATAACATTGGTCAACAGAAAACTAATAGAAGAAGTTAACTTAACAAATTTAATTTACAAAATACCTAGGGTAAATTTAGTGGGCGCAAACAAACGGACATTGGCAACTATAAATGAAGGCATACGAGTAATGGTACGACTGGGTAAGAAGATGTATGCACTACAATGTGTAATAATGCCAAACATGTCACATGACATGATAGTAGGAGTTGACGAATTGGCAGAAAAACATGTAGTGATAGATTTTAAAAATAATACGATGAATCTAACAGAAGAAAAAGAAGAAGAACAGGACAAGGAACAGGAGAAACAAAATACGGACGAATCAGGTAAAGAACAAACAGTGGAAATGAATTTGGCAACGAAGCAAGGACAAAGAAGAAAAGGGAGAAAAAGTCAGAAAAAGACAAAAGAAAATGAAACCTGTGGCTCCTCAAAAGAAGAGTTGAGCCCAGAAGAAGAAAAATTGAGAGTATCAAAAGCAAAAGAAAACTGGGATTCCTCAAAAGAAGAGATGAGCTCAGGAGAAGAAGAAATAAAGCTAACAAATGAAAGCGAAAAAGATATAATCGAAACAGTGGCATTTGAAGAGGAGGCATATGAAAACGAGGATGCAGAATGCACGGTAAAAGTATGTGAAAAATCTGAGGAAAAAGACAGAAGATTGATATGGGAAAAAGGGAAAGACAACATAATAGCCGACACTCTAACACAGGATGAGGACACTGAAAATAAGGAAACAATTACTCTACAGGTGGGACTAATTAGAGTAATACAAGAAGAAGGGGTATAAGACGTAGATTAAAGTAAGGAAATATACAGGGAGTTGGTTTTGCCTCGAGAAAATTTATTTAAAATTGCAGATAAATTTTATCGAATACAAGGCGGGGATTTGTTATATTTCTATTTGATATGAAAATTAAATTTTGATAATTATAAACAGAATTCAATTTAATATAAAATATTTTCAATTTTCTCAACCACGGGCATATAAATTTAGAACAACCTGTATACAACAAATTGTTATATTTAATTTTAAGAAGTGATTAAACGAAACTCGGGACAATGCGCTTAGAACAAACAAAGTGAATGGCGCGTACCATTATCGTTGTTCGCGGAAGGTTCGATCATTAGCCTATGCTAAATAAAACTCAAGTGAA
Organism: Diabrotica virgifera virgifera; assembly: GCF_917563875.1. NCBI lineage: Eukaryota > Metazoa > Arthropoda > Insecta > Coleoptera > Chrysomelidae > Diabrotica > Diabrotica virgifera. The sequence goes on along the minus strand of NC_065451.1, from coordinate 98,213,282 downwards.
ATCGATAATAGGTCATTATCGTTGTTCGCGGAAGGTTCGATCATTAGCTTATGCTAAATAAGACTCAGTTGAAGTAGATAATACATCATTAAATTTTGTAAATAGTAGAAAGTAATTTTAGAATGGGAATTAACTATTTTTCTTTTGAAATCCATTAAGCATATTTAGAAAGATTAAAAATTGGTTTTGAGGAATACTGCGAATGAGAGTTGGTGGTGGAAGTTTGATTTGTGAATCTGGAAGGGATATTTAGAAAGTAGGGGAATGAATGACAAATAGAGATCAGAATGTTTTGAGCTGTCGAGAAGTGAAGTCCAGTAGTAGACGGTAGTGTACGGAGAGTGAGAAAGCCGGTGTAGTTCCGTGAGTGTGGAGTATCTGTCGTGGAACGAGAGGTAGGCCAGGTTGAGAGTAAAAGAACCTCCTTGAGCCAAGAGTGTCCCGGTAGCTGATTGCAGTTTCGAAAAAGGTAGAATACAGCATCACGACAGAAGCAGGTACGAGAGCTATACGAGCTAGTTTTCAAAGGAGAACATTACTGAAAGCCAGGACGAGGTTTTGATCGCAGCCAAGGATAGCAGGAAACAGGTCTTGTGTGAAGACCTGTTTTTCGTATTAAATACCACATTATAAATTGAAGAACATAATAAATAATATCAGAAAAACTTCATCAAACTTAAATAGAATTGTTGCTAATAAATCCTAATAGTTAAATGTTAATAAAAAACTTTCAATTGGAAACCAAAAGGAAATAAGATTCCCATTTATAAATGTTATTTTTAAGAAAAATAAGATCTAGCAAATATTAAGCAGTGATTGCCATTTAAATAAAATAAACAATATTTTGATTATAATTGTAACCCATATATGTGTATTATTTTACTCTTTTCTTCCCTATCCCGATTAGGAACCATTGAGAAATACTTAGAAGCCACGAGAGTAAGTAATTAATTTTATAATTCGCCCTGAGATTGAAAACATATTGATATGTGATCTGGTAAATTAATTAGATTATTATTAATACATTGATTAAATTAAATGACATATAAGAATATTATCTCATATCAATAATCAAGATCACATCAGTATATGTGTATGTATGTTCATACATATATATAAGGTGTTGCCTACAACCAGGCTTTTTTCCCTTCCTTCAGCCAGGACTTCCAATTCTTGTAGACAATCTTCACAATCTTCGTCTTCCAACCCTTTCTTAGACACAGCCTCCGACTTCATTTTTCCAAGATTTTCTCGGTCGTCCTCTTCTTCTTGTTCGTCTTGTGCTTCATTCTGCAACCTTGCCATCCATGTGTTTTCTGCTCCGCAGACGTGACCGTACCATTCAGTCTTCTCTCGTCCTTATATTTCAGGGCATATTTTTCCATTGCATCTTTCCTCATCTCCTCACTTGTTACTTGGTCTTTCTTGTGAGACCACAACAATTTCCCAGTTTTCCATTTCGATTGGGAAATGCGCTTTTGGGTTGATTTGTTTATGACCGAAATTTCGGAGTCATATGCCATGATGCTTCGTACAATTATTAGGTACATCACATTTTTCTTTGTTCTTTCCCTTGATGTTCTTATTCCAGATCATTATAGAGTTGTCTGATGCAAGATCTGTTGTCCCAATATATTTTTCATTTTTATTTCTGCCCCTGCTGTTCCGTTTTTCGACATTACAAAACCCAAATTTAAAATTCCGTTCCTTTTATTCCTACTTATCTATTGCCAAATCATTGACGTCTTCTTCCGATATTGCTAAGTAGTCCGTTTTTTCATATCTATTTCCAGGCCCACCGGTATTTTTTTTATAACCCACATAACCCATATTCTGAGATGCAAAGATTCAAATAATTCTGCCATAATAAATCCCATCTTACAGAACAAACAATTCAACACAACCCATATTCCGAGATTTAAAGCTTCAAATAATTCTGCCACATTATTCTACCCTTCGAACAAAAAATTTCTCTAACACCCCTGTATAAGTTAAGTCAATATTCTACCTCTTACTCAAGGGCTTGAGCAATAAATCTTACAAACATGCGTGTCGTCGGCTAGTGGGTGGATTTGGCATAGGGAAAACTAACATCTCATTTGCCGCTAATTCGTCTAACGGTGATCAACCACAAATGAAGGCTTCAGTGAGATTCAAATCACCGAATTAAATAACTAGCCAATGAACATTAATACATGGTGTATTTTTCCGCAGTGTATCGTTAAGTTGTTGTTATAGAATGAGTAGTATCTGTAGAATTTTTGTTTTAACATCTTAAACATACTACAAATTGCTTTGTAAGTATTATATCACTTTTGTTAAGGTTATTTATACTTATAGACTTCATCCTTTATTTGTAGTGAACTGATAAAGCTTTCGAAATTGTAAAGCGAAACGTTTTCAATATATCAATGAAGTACAGTCGGAAAAATGAAAGAATACCCATGAACGAACATATAAAACACGCTGTATTTTCCTGTCACCGTGTCACAAAGAAAATTTCCCAGCGCAAGTACATGTAATAATAATTATTACATGTACTTGCGCTGGCCAATTTTTTGTATGACACGGTGACAGGAAAATACAGCGTGTTTTATATGTTCGTTCATGGGTATTTTTTCATTTTTCCTCCTGTAGTTGACTTCTTTATTTAATTGCCAACTAAATTGACCGATTCAACCTCTGAATTCACTAGCTGAATACCTGTAAATATATATATATATATATATATATATATATATATATATATATATATATATATATATATTGTTATGACAGTTCCGTAGATTGTTCCTACATAGAAAGAGTCCCTCGACGTGAAAGAAGAAGTAGTCACGTACGAGAATATTCTGGATGTCATGGAATAACCCAGAAATGTCTGGTGACATCTAGAACGTCAGAAAACTATATAAACATTATGTGTTTGACATTCTATAGTTCAGTTGTAATTGAGTATTTAAAGTTGATAGTTGTCATTGAGTTTGTATTGTAATTGAAGTTAAATAAAGTAGTTTAAAGAAGTTGTAACATTGGTGACAGCGGTGGGATTGAAGACATAACTACATTTTGAATGGTTAATACGAGATCAATAGAATTTAAGAAAGAAATGGATAAGTCCGGACCCCCAGAATGGTTTTTACAAATGAAAGCAGATGAAGAGAAACGTAGGCAAGAAGAAAATATAGAGGAAGAGAAGCGTAGACAAGAAGAGAAAGAGGACAAGGAGAAGCGTAGGGAGGCGAAGGAGAAGCTTAGACAAGAAGAGGAGGAGAGGCGTAGAAAAGCAGAGGTAGAAATGATAAATAGTTTAACCCAAATTCATGAAAATTTTCAATTAGAGGTAAGCCAACTTAATAATAGAATAGACACATTAGATGAAAAACAAAAGTCTTTAGTCAATAAAATACAGCAGCAACAAAATTCTTTAGTTAATTTAGAGCAACAACAAAACGATTTGAAATCTAATTTAGAAAGACAAATAGTTGAGTTACAAACCAAAATTAATACCCAAGCTTCATTATCACATATTTCAGTAACTAATATCGACTCTGAACAAACAGCCCCTTCATCTTCGATAGTGTATCCAGGTACCGTCAGAACGAGCAAAATTTTGAAACCACCCACCTTCGACGGCCAAACAGCATGGGAAACGTATCGTTTCCAATTTGAAGCTGCAGCTAAAGCAAATGGCTGGACTGAAAGAGAAATGGCAGCTTCCTTGGTGGTGTCGCTTCGAGGTCAGGCAGCAACCGTCCTTCAATTTCTTCCTCAGGATTCACCTAGTTATGACTCACTTGTTCAAGCTTTAGAGACAAGGTATGGCCAGCAACATCTGAAGCAGGTTTTTCAAAGTCAGCTGAAAGTTCGATATCAAAAACATAATGAGAGCCTGCAAGAATTTGAAGCCGATATTAAAAGATTATTACATTTGGCATATCCTCAGGCACCAAGAGATTTTCTGGAACAAATCGGTATACAGGCTTTCATAGATGGACTGCATGATATCGAAATGCAACAGGCTCTGCGATTACAACACCACAAAACGCTAGATAAAGCACTAATCTCAGCTCAGGAGTACGAAGCGGCGAAAAATATTTCTAGATCTCTTCCACAATTAAAAGAAATAAGATTTACAGAAAATAAGCAAGTCACTACCACAGATAATGAACAACTAGTTTTATCCCAGATATTAAGCTTACTACAAAATATCCAACAAAAACCTCGAAATGAAAACAGAAGATGTTTTAACTGCGGAAGAATGGGACATCTAAAATCCAATTGCAGAAGCCGATCCCAAGCACGAAAAGAAGAATACAAGAATGAGATCAGAAGGTCGCCTAGTTCGACATCCAGAAGCCTGTCGCAAAGTCTCACTAGAAATGATGGTAGATGGTCACTAAGAAACAGATTTCCCACAACTGACCATAGAAAGGAAGAAAATACACTGGAATTTGAAGTTAGCCATTTGAAGGAACAACTAGCGATTAGTAAAAATAAAATAGAAAGATTAAGAGAACAGGTGACAATATTGCAAGAAGAGTGTAAGGTAATTCAAAATAATGCAAAAACTACACAGTCCAATCTGGAAAACAAATGTCAAAAACTGATGAAAGAGAAGAATGTGTTACATAAACAATTGCAAGAATACCAAAATGCATTAAATGAATTACAAGTTCAAAACCAACGTCAGCTAGCACAAAAAGAGAATGTAACCGAAGAAGTTAGTCTGCGGATGACCACAGTTGAACAGCAAGAAGATAATGACCAGATTTCTCTGGAAAACATTAAGAAGAGTCAAAAGAAAGATAACGACTTAAGAGTTATACGAGATTGGCTTAAAAATGGAGTAAGACCTCTTTGGCAGGAAATATCTAAATACAGTCGAACTATAAAGGCGTACTGGGCTCAATGGGAATCCTTGCATCTTTCGAATGGTTTGTTATATCGGAAGTGGGAAAGTTCCGATGGAGTACGTATAGTTCAACAGGTGGTACTGCCAAAATCACACATTAAAAGTGTGTTGGAAGAACTTCATAGCAGCCTGTCTGGAGGACATTTTGGGGTAAAAAGAACACTGGCCAGGGTTCGAGACAGATTTTATTGGATCAATTGTCGCCGAGATGTAGAAGAATGGTGTAAGAAATGCGACTTATGTAACGGTAGAAAAGGCCCTAGAACAAGAAGTCGTGGTAAAATGGCACAATATCTTTCCGGAGAGCCTTTTGAACGACTTGCAGTTGATATTCTCGGTCCACTTCCAACGACAGAGAGAGGTAACAAGTACTTAATGGTTGCAATGGATTATTTTTCAAAATGGCCTGAAATTGCACCTCTTCCTAATCAAGAAGCGACGACTGTAGCAGAAGCATTCATAACACACGTCGTATCAAGACATGGAGTTCCTTTAGAGTTGCATTCTGATCAGGGACGAAATTTTGAATACGAATTATGGCAAGAATTAATGAAAATCTTGGGTATTAAGAAAACTCGAACTACGCCTCTCCACCCACAATCAGACGGAATGATCGAAAGACATA